>NW_015175985.1:935201-985645 GCF_001447785.1 Gekko japonicus
CATATCTGAGGTTGTTGATCTTTTCCCCGGCAATCTTAATTCCCGCTTGTGATTCATCCAGGCCAGCATTTTGCATGATGTACTCTGCATATATATTAAATAAGCAAGGTGACAATATACATCCTTGTCGTACTCCTTTTCCAATGCTAAACCAATCAGTTGTTCCATGTCCGGTTCTAACTGTTGCTTCTTGACCCTTATACAGGTTTCTCAAGAGACATGTGAGGTGGTCTGGTACTCCCATCTCTTTAAGGACCTGCCATAGTTTGTTGTGATCCACACAGTCAAAGGCTTTAGCATAGTCAATGAAGCAGAAGTAGATCTTTTTCTGGTACTCTCTTGCTTTCTCCATAATCCAGCAAATGTTGGCAATTTGATTTCTAGTTCCTCTACCTCTTCAAAACCCAGTTTGTACTTCTGTCAGTTCTCTATCCACATACTGTTGAAGCCTATCTTGTAGGATCTTGAGCATGACCTTGCTAGCATGTGATATGAGTGCAATTGTGCAATAGTTTGAACATTCCTTGGCATTGCCCTTCTTTGGGATTGAAATCACTAAGGTGAACAAAAAACGTATAAAAATAATATTTTAATGCCGAGTTCAATAACACAATAACCATATAACTAGATAAAGCCAAAGTATTCTTACAAGAAACAACAGTAGTGCAGAGAAGTAAAGACCCAAAAGTTTCAATGTGTCTCACTCCTGTTGTATTATAATTCCATAGTCCAACTTGACATACATTCATCATAGAGTGGACTCATATAGTTCTTGGAAATTCCATATAATCTTGAAATCCATAAACCATAGAGCCCGGATGCAAGCTGCCGCATTTCTAATAATACTATTTCAAAACCAATAGGCCACAGTGGGATCCAATCACAGTAGTAGCACATACAGAAGCCAGTTTATTCAATCACAAAGGATCATGGGACCAGAGGCTGGGACTGAGGAGGAGGAGAGCAGGGGAGTTTGAACAGGACGGCTGGAGAGATAAAGCATGCTCAGAGAGAACCCTGGGGAGAGCCTACTATTGGCTGGCCAAGGCCTCCCACCTGTATTCTGAGGTTCCAGTGCCTCCCTTTTTGCACCTGGCACCATGGCCAAGGGGAGGCACTCCAGGATGACAGCTGGGGACGTGACACGTGGGAAATGGACCAAATGTCCCACAAGAAAGAGGAGAGAATGGTCCCAATATCCTACATACTAAAAAAGTGATCCACATATAGTGTTACAGATAGGGTTTGGGGCTAGAATCAGGGCAAATATTTACTTTTTCATGGAGTTTGTTGGGTGACCACCTACCATGTACTGGAGAAACTAGCAGTGATTGGATTTTGCATATGTCCGAAGTAAAACACAGTAGGAACAGATGATGTGGAAGAGATTTGTGATCATGATGATTCGTATATTGACAAATTGCCACTACTGGCTTCTTCTTTTTTAAATACGTGTGGCCATTCATACCATTGCATATTCTTGTTCACAGATTCCCTACCTTCTCCCACTGCATATTCTTGTTGACAGATTCCTTTTCTTCCTCCACCTTTTACATTGCCTCTGGGTAAACTGCTGTGGCTGCTCATGGTTTTCCACTCATTTTAGCTTTTAACTCTCCAGTACTTGTCTAAGGGAATTGTTAGCCACTCATCCAAACAGATACCTGAAACATTCCTCTCTTGGTACTGTGTGCATTGAGCACTGATAAAGTAAGTGGGAAAGCTGCCAAAATGTCAGGGTTCCTTTAGTGGTGCGAAGGTACCACGATGTAATCTTCCCTTGTCCTGGGCAGGTGGGGAAAAGAGAACAAAAGAACTTGGTTTAATTTTGTGTCCAAATTGTTCTGACTAGGAGGTATTTTTTGACATACCTCATGGAATTCATTACCTTGCATTCCCAGAGAGCCCACTCTAATAATGGTCAGTGGATGGGATATGGGGGTGCTCAATGCATAGGTATCAAGCAAGGATGCAGCTCTTATTGTGAGCCAGTCTCCATTACAGGTCTTGTTCCTTATTGAGAAAAGCCAATACCCTTCAGTCTGTCAGATGGCACTTAACTGCTGCTGTTACTCTGGATGAACATTTGTGTTATATTTTCCAATAGCAAAAACTGGGGTCACCAGGGTGTCTGCTGTTTCTAGCCAAATCCAGATGGGGTTTTCCTATAAACAAGTGCACACAGAATATTTATACAGGCAGTGGCACCTGACGCCTTAGCACTCAGGACATTCTATTGAGTAGCCACTCATACTATAAGTCACAGCCGTGCATTAAGTAAATATTTTAATATAGCCATGTCACTGTTTATTATAGAATGGCCTGGGCCCAAATGCTTGCCTAATGCTTGGTTAAAAAGTCAGTTTACACCATCCTTTACAGTGAATCAAAGAATGCATAGATGGGGCTCTTTTGTTACTCAGAGCTCTGTTTACTTTACTTTTCTGTAAACCTTTCGAAACACTTGCTTATAAGAACTGATAGAACCCAGATTTTCCTCCGTACCAAAGGTGTTCTTGATGTCAGAAAGGTACCACACAGAGTAATCAATGGAGTTTCCACTGAATAAGCACCAGCCTTTTCCTCTGCCCCTCCACAGCTTTTGTTTAGAAAACAGAGCAAGAGAAAAGAATGAAGAAGACTTGAAATCTGTGAGAGCTTTAAAAGAGTTGAAACAGCGAACTAGCCATTATAGCTAAAGTTCCTCATCTTTGCCTTGGCATGGGTGGCATGGCTGGCAGGGGCTAGGCGGGTGGGGAGTGTGCCAGACATCCCAAGCTTGCAAGCAAAACATCATCCTTGGAGAGATTGCAAGCTAGCTCATTTTTTCCAACTGTTTCTGTTGAGCCTTTTTAGCATCACTGATTCAGAAAAGTACATTGTCTTGTTTGCAACCAGCTCTGTAAATGGAAATAGCATTCATTCTGAGTTAATTTATTTTGCAAGATTTTTAATGCATCAACTTAGATTTTCCTAAGTTTAACCCAGCATTATTTTCTGCCTTTAACAGTGGCCCATTCTCGATGAAGCACATAACAGACTGAGTCAGCCTAGGCCAAAATGGGCAGGATAAAAATCAATAAAATAAAAATCAATCAATCAATCAATCAATCAATGGTCCCCAATGTTCTCTTGAGACTTCTAAGTCACCATTTTTCTAAATATGAGTGTACTTCTCAGTATGGTGCTGGATAGGGTTGCCAGCTCCATGTTGAGAAATACCTGGAGATTTGGGGGATGAAACCAGAGGAAGGCAAAATTTTATCTATTTATTTATTATTTATTTATTTCAATTTATATCCTGCTTTGCCGGGAAGGGAGGGTCTTAAATTGAGTATAATGCCATAAAGTCCACCTTCCAAAGTAGCCATTTTTTCCACGTAAACTGATCTCTGTCACCTGGAAATAATAATGGATAAAAGCATCAATATCCTTATTCTTCAGACCAGCTATAAATAGTTTATAGAAACTGATACTTCTGTTACTGTCCTATACTTCCTGTAATATTTTTCTCTTTGTAACATTTTTCTCTTTCTATCTCAGTTCTGCTATTTAGAATAATATTTCTGAGATGCTCTGAACTACACCATGGTTGTCTCCTTGCTCGATAAAGAAAAACATTACTATGAGTTCTGTCTGATTGTTCAAATAAGTATTTTGTGGAAGAAGGAAACAGCATTTTTGCTGCAGACTAGAAGGAAATTTCCATCTAAACCCCACCTTGGTGTCAATAGTCTTCTTTAGCTATTATGAGCAGTAATAATGTGGGAGTAGGTATAATGCTATAGAAAGGTAAGGAGAGCTCAGGTAACAGGCATGGAATTGACCAGACCAGGTATATTAGGAGCAATATTTTGCCTTCCTCTTACAAGAGACAGGTGGGAACCAATGGATCCTATACCCTTATTTTAGAGGCTACCCCATAAAATGGGAAGATCTGGAGAATAAGTGAAAGGCAGGACAGTCCTAAGCAGTGTTCCCTCTTGTCAGTCATACGTCACTCAATCACAAGTATAAGCAATCCTAAGAACCCAGACAGATACAATGGTTCAACTAGCCATTCAAAGTCTTATCATCTTCAAGGACACTTCTCATAAGTAGCTCCCAAGGTGCTGCTTTGGAAAACATTACATGTGTTGTCTCCCTAAACTACAGACATTCACACAGACCACTCCCTCTCACAGCTCCTCTCCCTCCCCTCAGAAATGTCAGCGAGGGTGAGTGATAAGCATACTGCGGGATACATCTGCTTTAGCTGGGGAAGTGAGGGGGGAAGGGAACAGGATGCAGGTTACATTGAAGCAGGTTGATAATACTACAGATGTAACATAATAGAAGGTGAACCTCAGTCTGACATACTGCCCCCCAAGCTTACCCCCCACCAGGTTTATCAGGGTGATAACGATGGAACCTGTGCACCAGCTTGGGCGCGTTGATATGCTCAGCTTTCATCCATTCGTTCTCCTCAGGTCCAAAGTCTCTCCATTTCACCAGGTAGTACAGTTGGCCCTGCTTCAGATGGGAGTCAAGGATCTCCTCCAGAACATGGTGGAGTTCTCCATCTATCAGAAGAGGAGGTGGAGTCAGAGGATGCTGTGCCCAGGGAGAGGGTCCCGGATCTTTCTTTAATGTGAGGACAGCAACAAAAGAAGTACTGAGGGGGCAAAAGGGGACAAAATGCATTTTAGAGTTTGGTAGGGTTTTGACATTTTGCAGAACATCCCTTCCTGCCCCTCCTTTCTTGGAATTGCTCTTTCTTTCTTTTTCTTTTTTTGAGCCCCCGGAGGGGATTTTTATTGGTTTTTTTATCACTACAAAAAACTACAACAGAAAAAAGGGAGGGGGAAACTACACATATGGGAGAAAGTAAAGTACCCACTACTATCTAAAAATCAAATAGAGGAGATCCTCCAACTAGCTTTTATACATCCAGTCTTTTCATCTTTTTTTTTCTTTTTATGAACTGTGTCAAACTTTTAAAACTTTTTACCCTCCCACTGCCCAATAACAGTGCCCCCAATCATCCCCAGGAACCAAAGTTCTCAAAGGCACAATTCAGAGTCCTTCAGCCTTTACTTCTTCTTCTTTCTTCTCTTCCGCAACTTGTAGGGACTTTTCGGGGCCACTGCCCCCTGCTCAGACAAAGAGTCCTTGCCAAATGAACCAGTTTCCAGCTCGCCACTGGACCTGTTGTCCTCTTCTTTTTTCTCGTCCTCTGACCTTCCCAGCTATTTCTTTAGAAATTCTTGAGCTTTCAGAACAGTGCCAATCTTTTCTTTTTTGTCTTTAATCTTAAATGTTACGCATTCTGGAAATAGCCATTTATATCCAATTGAATTTGTTTGAAGAAAGAGCACAAGTTCCTTATATTTCTTTCTGCATTGTCTTACTTCAAATGGAATATCCTTTAGCGTTCTCACAGCATTCTCCCCTGCCTTCAGGGGCATTGCCGCTACTCCTTTCAGGATAGCATCCGTGACGTGCCTCTTCGAGAATCTTACTATGATTTCCCCAGGCAGATTATTTTTCTTTATGTATCCTGAACATGACCTATAGGCCACATCCATATCATTGAGTAACAAGTCCACCTTTATTTCTGTTACTGGGGCAAGTAGTTCACTCATAAGTTCTTTAAGATTCTCTCCTTTGTTCTCTGGCACCCCCTGGAAGCACAGGACCATATTGGCCTTATCCATTTGTACTTGAAGCATTTGATCTTCCAAAGAAGAAGTTTTCTTTTCCAATTTTTGCACTTTCTTCTTCACTTTCTGCATTGATTCAGCTACTTCCTTTACTTTCTCAGCATCCTGCTTCATTACTTGGATCAGATCAGTTATTTGTGTTTGTTGCGCAGAAATGCTCTGTGTGACCACGGACATCTGCTGTTTGAAGTTATTCAGCGGGTCCAGTAGAGGGCGCATGAACTCAGCTATAGCCTTTGCCGTCTCACTGGTCGTTTCCGGCTTAGGGGACTCTGGTTTCGATTTCAAAAGTCTGTCTTTGTCTTTGTCCCTCTTCCCCGCCATCTTTTCCCCGTTTGTTTACTTTCGTAAAGTTTTAAAAGTCTCTGAATATGCGCTTGACTACTTAGCTCGATTGGGTAAGTACTTCTGGGCAATTTAACTGCATTTCTCTTCTGCTCCCCCCCCTTTCGCTCAACAGTTTATGCACATGGGAGGCATCCCCCCGCTCGCTTTTCCCATTCCGCGGAGTAGGGTAGGGAGCGTCTTTTCTTTCAAAATTCGTTTCCCAATAGACTCATGTTCATAATTGGCCTTTTGACCACGCTTCTTTCATCATTTTTCACGCCCGATCTCCTGCGCTTGCACCGGTTAGCTTCACTTGTACCATTCAGTCTCTCGGCTGGAGGAACCACTGGAGCAGAGGGGTGCCTCAATTCTCTGGCATTCCGCCATTGAAGAGGCTAGCCCTCAAAGTTCCTTGGCCAGGGTCCCTTCGCCGGGCCCCTGGGGGGGGTTATGAGCCTGCTCACCCCCTCCTTCCACCAGAGCAAGGAGACGCCCCCAGGAGGTCCGGGAAATGAATCCGTGAGTGTGCCGCCATCAACCGGAATTCTTGGAATTGCTCTTTGATCAAAATAGAATTAATTAGAAACTGACTCCAAGTTCCGAAAAAGAGGGAGATAAATGGGTTGATAGATTGCAAGGAGAAATTGGGTAAAGAGGAATTATGAGAATTTCTCTTAACCCTAGCTATCAATCTTTCCTGTTCTTCCTCCACAGATGGCTCACTGGGAAACATAGTTTTTTCCAGATATAGGTGGAGCAGATTGGGAGCCCTTGTGTTTGTGTGTGCACGCGCGTGTGTGTGCGTAAAGTACCATCAAGTTGCAGCCAACATTTGGTGATCCCAGCAAGGGACTTCCAAGGCAAATGAGAATCAGAGGTGCCTGCCTGTCTTCCAAGTACAGACCCAGATTAGCTTCCAAGATCTGACAAGATCAGGTTATACCATGCTGCCTTTCCTACCATGGAAGCCCTTACCACCTCTCAAAAGTATCTTCTAAGTGCCTGATTATTGAGAATGACAATCTGTTTTTGCATTATTAAAACTATAAAATCTATAATGCAAAATAAAATGCCTTTATTAGGATTTGCACATATCTTATTTTCTGATACCACAGTACACACATTTATTAGCCAGAATATACAAATTCCATGACCCTGTGACAAGTTGTTAGAGCCAAACTTACCAGTTTCTAGCAGACATCTGCTTTTATTTTATTTTTGTTTGTTTTCTTCTATTTGACCTTTTTAAAACTATTCAATGCAGTTAAGAAAATTCCCAATGAAAACCAACCACTTAAAGTGCAATATATGCAGGGGGTTGGATCCAACTAAATTTCCTCACAAATCTCCACAAAATGCTGCTCCTGGAAAATAGGAGGTCCCGAGGAAATACATGGGGATTGGTGACAATTGCCAATTGTCTGGAACCCATCGAGTCTTCAAATAATTCAGTCTAAAACCAACACTTCTTACCGAAGATGCCCCCTCCCCAGTCCTAATACTTCTGACATTCTACCCCCTTTTCCTGACTCACTACCTCCCCAACATTTACAGGCTGAGTGGGGAATTGCTACAATACAGGAGCATAGATTTTGATGGAAATCTGCTGTTTGTCTGGAAAGGCTCCTCCCCTAAAAAAAAGGAAGAGAGCAAGAGGTGAGAACCAAAGACAGTGAGGAAGAGAGAGGGCTATAGTTCCTTCCCACAGAGATGGAGAGGAGGCCGGAGGAAGAGCTACATGTCACTGGATTGGATTGGAAGGGAACCCATCAGCTGTCGTCCTTATCCAAAATTCTTTTGTGCACCTCAGTTCTGTCCCTAACAAACCAAAGTGGGCCCATGGAATAGTCTTCTTTATATATTTTGATTAATGGTAATACAGAAAGGGTTATAGGTGGTGATTTATCTGTAGACACAGCACAGTATGTGCACACAGAAGATCATATTTGGACAGTCAAGAGGAAAACTGGACCCAATTGAAAATGACTAAGTGGTAGGTCGAATAGCAACAATTAAAATGAACGTCTTACCAAAGTTTCTATTTTTAGCACAAAATTTACCAATACTAAAGTCTTATAAATATTTTAAGGAGCTAAATAAAACAGTAGGGAAATTTATCTGGGAATCAAAAAAACCACGGATTAATCTGAAAAACTTACAAAGATCAAAAGAAAACAGTGGGTTTATACTACCTAATTGGCAAATTTATTATTTTGCAGCCGCTATGGAATGGTTAAGAGATTAGGCCAAATTAGAAAACAAAAGGGCACTAACACTATGGAATGGTTAAGAGATTGGGCCAAATTAGAAAACAAAAGGGCACTAACATTAGAAGGTGAAGGACTGGCAATGGGGTGGCATGCATACCTATGGTATGGTAAAGATAAAATACATTCAAACTTCCACTCACATATAATTAGGCGGGCATTGATAAAAGTCTGGAATGAAATAAAGAAAAGGAAATATACAAAACTTCCACTATGGATCTCACCCCTAGAGGCATTCACATTACCAACGTTAGTAACTGAAAGAAAGGAGATATATAGTAACTTACTTACAAAAGAGATAGAATTGAAATCGGATGCATTACTAGCAGAGCAGGGAGTGACATGGTGGGATAAGAATATAATACAAACAAGGTTCAATCTAGATAAAAAAATAGGCTTCTATAACACCCCAACAGAATTAGACAAAATTTGGCTCTCAACAAGTGATAAACTGATACAAAAAATATACAAAATATTATTGAAGGATGAAGAGCTGGAAGAAGGAAGAGAAGGATTTAAAATAAGATGGGAGAAAGAAATTGGCCATAAAATAGACGAAAGCAGTTGGTTAAAGGTATGGAAATCGATTAAAATAACCAGGGCAGTACCATTTAAAGAAAACATCTATAAAATGTATTACAGATGGCACTGGACCCCAAATAAAATTGCAAAATGCTTTTCAAATGCCTCCAATAGATGCTGGAGATGTAACAAAAACACAGGAACATTTATGCATATTTGGTGGAACTGTAAGAAAATTTGAGTATTCTGGAAAAAAACTATATGGAATACTAATTAAGACATGAAAATAAAAGTGCCCCTATCACCAGAGATCTTTTTACTGAATATGATCCCGGAAGATTTGAAAAAACAGGAACATATTATTATATATATAATTACAGCAGCGAGAATCTTGATTGCAAAAAAAAATGGAAATCTAGCATTATACCCTCAATTAAAGAATTAAAAGATAAGATCTTAGAAATAGTAGAGATGGATAGAGTAAACACGGAGTTAAAACAAAAACCAGAAGAAAAACATTGGGAAAAATGGGATGTAGTATATAATTGGTTAAGGATAAGAAGGATTACAATTAACAAGAACTAGGCTAGCCTGACTAGAGATAAGGGAAAGAACTAAACGTAGAGCACTACCTAATGAAAATATAAGAATGGAATGTTGTTATGTGGGGAAAAGAAGCAAAGGATGTTAAAGACTGGTGATGTAACTATGTCTTGTTTGGAAATAATATAGTAGAAAATGTTAAGTGGTGTAAAAATTTTGTGAAAACCAAATAAAAAGAGTCTTAAAAAAAAAGAAAAAGAAAATGACTAAGTGGTTTGTTTATTTTTATTACGGGATTTTTTTAAAAGCAGTAGTTGTCCAAAGTATTAACCATTTCTGACTTGGATAACCCACACAAAGTAAAGTCTTTAATTTGTACAGACATAAATAGAGATGGGCTCGAACCCAGAAAATGTGGTTTGCTTCATGGTTCGTGGTGTGCCCAGTTCGCAAATCACAAACCGTCATGAATTTTTAAGGACAAAATGAACCAATTCAGCTTGTGAGCTAGTAGAATGGTCCCACAGCATGCTGGAAATACCAAACTCTTGGGGGATCTCCAGCATACTACTCGACCTGCCCTCCTAGTTTGGTGAGGATCAGATTTATGAGGTCCAAGTTACGGCCTCACCAAAAGGTGCCCACAGGAAAGTGCTTTCTGGAGAAATGACAGGTGCAGGTGCAGGTTCAGGAGTGTATAGAATGGATCCTGTGCAAGCTAATGACACCAAACTCACAAGGTATCTCTAGCCATCTCTCCTCTACCTGCCCTCTAGGTTTGGTAAGGATTATATTTATGACGTCCAAGTTACACCCACCAAAAGTGGTGGGCCCAGGAAAGTACTTTCTGGGGAAGTGACAAGTGCAGGTTCAGGAGTATATAGAATGCATCCTGTGCAAGCTAGATACACCAAACTCAAACTCACAGGAGATCTCTGGCTCACTCTCATCAACTTGCCCTCCAAGGTTGGTGGGGATTGGATTTACAGGGTCCAAGTTACAGTGCCCCAAAGAAGATACCTGCATCCTCCCAGCTCCCTGCTTCTGATGCACTAAGCATACTGGTTTTGGAGTTTGTCACAGGGGTAATGTGCCCAGCAGAACCAGTGCCACTGTGTCCAAACCTAACAGGATTAAAGTCAAACCAGAGAATCTCTGCAGTGGAAACTGAAGGTGGGGGAGCATTTTTGCAAGCCTAGCAGAACTGGTGCAATGTACTAGAGCCCAGCAGAACCAACGCCATTGTGACCATGCCAGCTCAACAGCACTAACGTCTACCACAGAATAACAGTCTAAGAGGGGGAGGCTTCAAGCCCAGCAGAACCAATGCAATGTACCAGTGCCTAGCAGAACCCAGTGCCAATGTGGCAACACCAGCTCAATCACAGTTCAAGCAGGGTATATCAGCACAGCAGGTTATTTCTAGGTGAAAGAATCCACTTGGGAAGTGATGATGAAACTACAGGCCAGTCAATCTGACCTCTGTCCCAGGGGAAATCCTGGAGCAGATTTTAAAGGGATCAATCTGCGAGCATCTAAGGGACAACTTGGTGATCTGGTGAAGTTAGCATGGATTTGTCCCCAACAGGTCCTGCCAGACAAACCTCCTTTCCTTCTTTGATCGAGTGATGAGTTTACTGGATCGAGAAATCCTATTGATGCCGTTTACCTGGATTTCAATAAAGCTTTTGACAGGTTCCCCATGATATTCTGATGGGTAAACTAGAGGACTGTGGACTGGATTTTCGGAATGTTAGGTGGATAGAGGTTGGAGAACCACACTCAAAAAGTAGTTGTCAATGACATTTCATCTGAATGGAGGGAGGTGTCCAGTGGGGTGCAACAGGGCTCAGCAGGGCTCTTTTTGTAGAAAAAACCCAGCAGGAACTCATTAGCATAATAGGCCACACCCAAAGCAAAACTCATTAGCATATTAGGCCACACCCTGACAGCACCACTCATTAGCACATTAGGCCACACCCCCGTGTCATCCAGCCACACCCACCTTTCCCTTCTTATTCTGTTTACCTTATTTGTTGTCAAAACCCAGGGCTTTTTTTGTAGCAGGAACTCCTTTGCATGTTAGGCCACACACCCCTAATGTAGCCAATCCTAATAAGTTTCTGCTATTGGGTGTAGTTTATTATGCTAATGAGTTGTTACTGGGCGTGGCCAACTCAGGAGCCAGCCAGAACTCCATTCCTGTGCGTTCCTGCCCAAAAATAGCCCTGGGGCTCAGTTCTGGGCCCGGTACTTTTCAATATTTTTATAAATGATCTGGATGAGGATGTGGAGGGGCTATTAATTAAATTTGCAGATGACACCAAATTGGAAGGAGCAGCTAACACACCAGAAGATAGAAATAGAATTTAACGAGATCTGAACACACTGGAAAAGTGAGTGGATGTCAACAAGATGCAATTTAACAAGGATAAGTGTTGAGTTCTTCATCTGGGTAACAAA
The DNA here is from genome assembly GCF_001447785.1 of Gekko japonicus. Taxonomy (NCBI): domain Eukaryota; kingdom Metazoa; phylum Chordata; class Lepidosauria; order Squamata; family Gekkonidae; genus Gekko; species Gekko japonicus. Next base: position 947,026 of record NW_015175985.1, read on the forward strand.
AATAAGGAACGCACATACTGGATGGGGGATACACTTCTGTGTAGCAGTGTGTGTGAACAAGATCTTGGGGTACAGTTGGACTGTAAGTTAAATATGAGCAGCCAGTGTGATGTGGCAATAAAAAAGGGCTGATGTGATCTTGGGGTGTATCAACATAACATTCAAATCACAAGATGGCATAGTCCTGTTATACACTGCATTGGTCAGGCCACTCCTGGAGTGTTGTGTGAAGTTCTGGAGGCCTCACTTCAAAAAGGATGTGCACAGAGTGGAGCAGGTACAGAGGAGAGCGACGAGAATGATTGGGGGCTTGGAGATGAAGCCCTATGAGGAAAGGCTGAGGGACTTGGGAATGTTTAGTCTGGAGAAGAGGAGGTTGAGGGGGGACATGATTGGTCTTTTAAAGTATTTGAAGGGCTGTCACTTAGAGGAGGGCAGGGAGCTGTTCCTGTTGGCAGCAGAGGATAGGACTCACAATAATGGGTTTAAATTAAGGACAGGAAGGTACTGGTTGGATTTTAGGGAAAACTTTCTTACAGTAAGAGTTGTGCAACAGTGGAATCAGCTGCCTAGGGAGGTGGTGAGCTCCCCCTCACTTGCCACCTCCTTAGGCAGTCTTTAAGCAATGGTTGAACAAACAGCTTATCAGGGATGCTCTAGGCTGATCCCGCATTAAGCAGGGGGTTGGACTAAATGGCCTGTATGGCCCCTTCCAACTCTGTGACTCTGTGATTCTATGATACTATTATTCTAACTAGGATCCGGCCCAAGTTGGCTGGGAACTTTTATTCGTGAGCCAGTTCATGTTCATCCCCAAACATAAACTGCAGATTGTGAGTGCCTGGCTTGGATTAAAGGCATTCTGGATCATTCCTTAGGCACTAAATGTGACATCAAACCTATCCTTTCCCCTTTCCTTGCCTTTACTCATTGGTATATGAGCACACATGAGCTGTGTGCTGGCACATGAGCTGTATTTCCTCAGTTATGTTCAAACTCCTGCTTTTTAGTTCAACATTGGTTGTGAGATGGAGGGAAGAGCACACGCAGCACTTTAGCATAAACAATAAAGGGAACAGTACTGCTCAAAAATAAAAATTAATGTGGAATGCTTCTATATATATTGTAAAATAAAGAATGGGTGATTAAAAACTCCTTAGCAGCATTGGGTGAGCAGAGATGAGGCAAAAGCAGGCCTGTTTCTGTCTCATACCCATTTTCAGGGAGAAGAATGGTGATGATTTCCCAACTTTGTATGGTGCTTGTCCCTGTAAAACCATACTTTTTGGATTATTGTTACTCTGCTGAGTACTTCTGCAGGCAAGGGGACTGGCACATCTTCCTGCTCTGTTCACTTGGGAAGATGGAATCTGGGATATATGCAAATTCAATGTCAAGGTTTAATTTGAGCAAGGGTTGAAGCTTGGGACCTCTTTTGAATGTCGGTACTGAACTTGGTTCAAGTAATACTGAACTATTCAAGAGGGCTTTTCTGCACAGGTAATAGGGTTGCACTGTACAAAACGGTTTTACAAACTAGCTTGAATAAATGATTAGGGGCTGTGGTCTATACTGCTGTGTGTAGATTATTGTAAATGGTATTCTGTTTATGTAATTTCTGTACCATTTAATGTGTCACGTTGAGACTTATGGTATGCTTCATTTCTTTCTAGTTGTTCCAGGCTTCTAAAACTCTAAAGCAGTGGTTATTGAATGTCTCATTTTGTTGATTGTACTGACTCACTAGGCACAATCTGTCTTGAGTCCCTGTGGGAAAGGTGGACAATAAATAAAAAAAATTAAAAAATGGATGTGTGCAGATTGTCTTTCTCTTGTTAGTTAACATCCACACTCAGCCTCTACATAGATCTGGAATTAGGGAGAGATCAGAAAGTGCCATTCTCCACAATGGCTATATCCTGATATCTCTTATTCCAGAAACATAGCCTAAAGTTCACAGTATATGTTGTTTCGTTACTGAACGTTTCATTACTACAAACTGAAATACACTACCAGCTTAAACCCAGGCATGGAATTTTGAGGGAAGGGAGGAATTGTGATGGAACGAACATGGACGCTGTTTATATAAAAGCACATTGACAGGGAAGCAAATCAAGCAACAGCTTTGACACCTTGAAAGAGAAAAAAGCACAACTGTTTGTGTGATAGATCAAGATGGGTAGCTGTCAAGGTTTTGGTTTTGCTTCACTGCTTTCCTTGCCATGTATTGGGGGAGAGGGAATTCCTGAGGGGAGTGTATGTGTTGTTAGAGTGGATGCCAGTAGTAGCCATAACCATTTCCTAAGTTGTACCCTTTGGCCTGTTCTCTTGGGATTTGGCCTTGGAGACTTCTCTGCCTTGCTAGCTTAGATAAAGCACCATATATCTCAGGGTTGCCATAGTCACACTAGGGGCTGACTGCTGCCGAATGCATGGGGTGGGGGTGTACTTGGACCGATTTCCCACAAACCACTGCTCCTCCCTTGCTCTTCCCTTGCCCTGTCAATTTCCCACTACTTGCTGCATGGCCGCATTTTGACCCGCAGCTTCATCTCCCCCATGTCTTCTCGATCCTGTTTTTTGAGGATTGAAAAGACGTGGGGAAAATCGGGTGAAGCTGTGGGTCAAAATGCAGCTGTGCAGCAAGTAGTGGGAAATTACCTAATACAATCGAGGGAAGGGAAGAGCGAGGGTGGTGCAGCTGCTTGTGGGAAACCAGTCTTGGTTTTACCTACTAACCTGAAGTTTTTGCACGTTTTCTTCAGTTCTGACAAAATTCAAGTTCCTGATGTAAGCATATCTCTAATAAAGCATCACTGCCAATAGTGTTGTGGAGAGAAGCTTTGTTTGTCTGTAGCAGTAGAAAAGAGTAATAGTCCAGTCCAGGGCTTTTTTTTTCTGGGGGACCGCTCTGGAATGGAGTTCTGGAACCTCTTTGACAAAACTCTTTTTGAAATGTTTAAAAGTTCATGAGTTTTCAGTATACAGATTGAAAACTACATTTCCTTCTTGAGTGTTCCAGCACCTCTTAAAAAAAATTAAGGCCCTGGTCCAGTAGCATCTTAAAGACTAACCAACTTTGTGGTAGGATATGAGCTTTTGTGAGTCACTGCTCACTTCTTCAGATGGGTATGAGCTTTTGTGAGTCACTTCAGATACCATCTGAAGAAGTGAGCAGTGACTCACAAAAGCTCATACCCTACCACAAATTTTGTTAGCCTTTAAGATACTACTGGACTCTTACTCTTTTTTACAGGTGTCTGTGTGGTTTGTGAGAGTCTGGTGCATGTAGCAGTGGCACTGATGTACACATTCTGAACTTGGATTGCTAGTTTAGGTAGCAAAGAAATATTCCCCTTAAGTCAGCTGTTCCTTATTGTACACACAGGAGTATGCCTCACCCTGGCTTCTCTCTTCTAACATCTGTTTCTGTTTATGCAGCCAAGGTTGCAGGTCTGTGTACAATTTTAAAACATTGGTTCTGCAGCTGATAGGAATCAGAAAAATTACTCCTCTGTGGGTTTCTAAGGTAACTAGCATTTCTCTCCTTATTGTTGTCTGATATTAAAAATAACAGTAATAATACTTAACAGTGTACCTGCAGACCTTGTGTTAGAAGCACTTTGTGGAGCCGTAGAATGAACTGTGAGAGATAATCTTATCCACATGCCTTCAAGAAGAACAAAGTGAACAATACCTAAACTAACTTAAGATAAATACTTTGAGCTATTTGTAAAACTCTGCAATGAAAGAGGTTTACCGGCCACTCTTGGGGGTTCAGTTCATTGTCTGTCTTTCTCCTCCTAAAGTACTATGTTCATATGTGTGTGTGCGTGTGTGTTAAGCTAGCATTTTGTCTGTGTAAATTAAAAGTATCCCTCCATGTTTTCCTCATTTGAATAGTAATTTGATTTGCTTTAAATTTTGCTCTTCTCTGGACCTTTCTCAGCTTGTCTGAAGGTACATTCAGACATCACATAAATGGTACAATATGTACTACCTCCATATGTCAAGCTTTCTTGGTCTCATTTTGTAATATTCCAAAGCCAATGTCCCTTTGTCAACAGTAGACAACTAATTTGCCACTCCTTGTGCAGTTACCCTTCTGCTTATTTCCAGAATGATTGTTCCTTCCTACTTTCATAGGAGTTGCTTCCTACGAAACACAACACAACACAAACCCTTTCCACTAACACAACCCCTTGCATACCTCATAGGGTTGCCAGCTCTGAGTTAGGAAATACCTGGAGATCTTGGGGAGTGAAGCCCGGGGAGGGCAGAGTTTGGGAAGAAGAGGAACTTCAGCAAGGCATAATGCCATACAGACTACCCTTTAAAGCTGTCATTTTCTTCAGGGGAACTGATCTTGGTCTTCTGGAGATCAGCCCCATGCACCACAGCCCCCACCTCACTTACAAAAAGAACTCTTAAAGAAGAGAAGAGGAAGAAGAGGAGATTGGAGATTGGACTCAGAGCGGCTTACAAACGCCTTTCCCTTCCCCTCCCCACAACAGACACCCTGTGGGGTGGGTGGGGCTGAGAGAACTCTGACACAAACGGCTCTTTTTCAAGGACAGCTGTGCCAGAGCTTATGACTGACCCAAGGTCACATCAGCAGGTGCAAGTGGAGGAGTGGGGAATCAAACCCGGTTCTCCCAGATTAGAGTCCACACACTTAACCACTACACCTGTGACAGCCCCTCTCCCTCCTGCTAGATTTAAAGGGTCCTCCAGCTTGTCAGCAGGCCACATGGTCCCCATCGATCAACTGAAGCCCTTTAAACCAGGCAGGAGGAGAGAGAGGGGTGGTCAAGTGGGTGGTCACTCTTGGTGGCAGGGCTTGGGGGTGTTCCCATCCACCCTTGGAATGCCCCTCAAATCCCCCCACCTGCCCTGGTGGGGGACCTGCAACCCTACTGGAGGTTGGCAACCCTAATACCTCACCTGGGCTGCCCACTATATAAGACAGCAGAGGCATTACTTTACAATGCCCTAAAGGTAGAAGAGCATGTGGTGTTCAAGGGCAAACCTGGTATTGACTGACCAGGAGCCTCTGGTATGCAACAAGATAGCTAAATCAACAAATAGATGTCACGCTCAGGCAGTGCCTGGCATTTTTACTCTACTCAGGAATTCCAAGAGGCACCAATGCAAACACAGCACTTGGAGCAAGAGACAAAAGCAAGGTCACTATCCAGTCCTTTGTCAGGTGACCAAGGGTTCTATCCACAAACCTGAGGAAGCAAGAATTCAAAATCAAGGCTGGAAATACTGCACAACAGGCAAAGTCAGGGTTCCTAGACTGGGAAAACAACACAAGTTAACAAACAGAATTTCAAGGCAGCAGAATCAGGAAAGGTAGAAACCAGGTAGTAGCAAGGTTGGTTCCATGCCAACTGCTCCCATGTCCTTTTATTAGCCTAATTACCCACAGGTGTTCCTTCTTCACTAGCCATGTAATCAATTAGTGCTGGTTGTGCAATCAACCTAGCACTCCTACATCTCTCCACAGCTGTCAAGAGTTCTTTGTCTGCTGCCAGAATGAACAGCCCTCATTGCCTGACATGTCTTTTGCTGGCTCTGGCTCTAAATCCAGCTGTTCAGGCAGGCATTCCACAGGTGCAGGGCCTGGCTCCTCCATTCCCTCATCTTCAGAGGAGGAGGTAGCTGAGTCATGAAAGAGTGTTTCTTACCTTGTCGGTGGTCCAAATCATCCTTCAGCTGTTCAGGAAACCCATCATAATACCACAATGTATAGGTCAAACTGAGTACTTTGGTTAAGTCATACTTCCTTAGAAGAACTCTTTCACCTTTGCAAGATAAGAACCAGGAAAATCAGAATTCATTGAAAAAATCTTATCAGGAAGGTATGGTTTTAGTTGGACAGCTGTAATTGGACGTGATCATTTCCACTTTAATTTTATGCTTAACTTAACTGTTAGTTGTACAATATCTCACTGTAAAGTGTCTGTGCTTGTATAGAATTCCTCTTGCTGGCTGCAGTACATGGGGTGTTATGAGTATGTGCAATGTTTTCCAGAACTGGCAGATCCCATCTTTGGCTGCGGTCACACGGAACAGAAGCCACACAAGGGAGACGGAAAACAGGCGGAGTTTCCGGGCGCGATCTCACCAGCACATCTGGGAAGCGTAGCCCTCCCGTGGCACACCCGAGGCTTCCAGCCGAAACTGCGTGGCAAAAACCTAGTACCTCGGAGGTACTAGTTTCCGGAAACTGCGGGACAAGGGCGGGCGTCTGATTGCGTTTCCAGTGGCATCCGGCGCCCGCCCATGTCCCCTTGCAAATAAGGTGGGTTTTTTTGTCCACGTCTCTGTGGATGCGCACACGCACCCAACGGAGCATGCGCATTAGTCATGTACACACAAAACCAAAACAGTTTGCCGCGGCGCGCGCTTCTTCATTGCGTGCCGGCTTGTCCTGTGATCAGCACCTCTCCCTTGCCATGGAACCTTCACGGTACCTCCACAGGACCTCCACGGGAGGTCTGATCGAGTAACTGCGCAGTTGTTTGCCCCAGGGCAAACAGCCACGCTTCTCCCCCGCAGTTTCCTGCTCGTGTGACCGGGGCCATTAATATTTTTTAACACACACTTCAGGACACAACCAAAATGAATGTAATACTGGATCTAGTTATACTACTTTTTTTAACACACACTTCAGAACACAACCAAAATAAATGTAATACTGGATCTAGTTATACTACTTTTACTTCCTGTCAATGGTTGGGAATTTCTTAAAAAAGAGGAGGAGCCTAAAGCTACATTACATATTTGGATTTTCAGTGTTGCCAGGGTTCTGAAGTCTCCCACTAATTTAGGAATACCTAACTTTTAAATAATCACCTTATTGGTGGGGCAAAATTTGTTGACCTCTGTTATAAATCTGGAGATGTGAGCAACTCTAACACCTTCCAGCTGCATTCCATGTGTAAGTCTGGAACAGCTAGTCCCAGTATTTGGCCTATTTTATTTTAAGAGCTAGAAATTTTAGCAGGTTTATCATCTTGCAGGTTCTTTAATGACCTTTTGTTTTTGATTATGAGTTGCTAGATCTATGTCTGCCTTCTATACCAGCCAGTGAGCACCGCTCCTGTGACGGCAGCTGTTCATGCTGCCTTCTAAACACTGATGCCATTCACAACCGCATGTACAGTACTCTACATGCATTAACTCAACAATGGGAAGGAGAATACGCCTGTCAGTCTATTTTTTCTGCAGCCAGCATTGTCAATCTGTATATGTATGAGGCTCTGAATTGTGGATAGTATCCAGAGAGCTTTTAATTTTAAAAATATAAGAGAAGATTTTAAAATACAAGAGAAGAGTTTTGAACTACATATGGGAGATGGAATGGAAATGATAGGTGCAATCCTATGCATACATACTGGAAAGTAAATTCTGTTGTACGCAGTAAAATTTACTTCCAGCTATGCATACTGTGTTTGATAACTCTCCTGATCTGTTTTATTGTTTAGAGAGAAACTGAAACCTTCAGCATTTATGAGAGTAATCCAAAGCAGGTTCACTCAGAATCCTACTCAAGTCTATTCAATGGGACTTAGTCAGGGCTCTTTTTGCAGAAAAAGCCCAGCAGGAACTCATTAGCATAATAGGCCACACCCAACAACAGGAACTCATTAGCATATTGGGCCACACCTCTGACAGCACAGCTCATTAGCACATTAGGCCACATCCCCATGTTACCAGAAGTGTGGTTATCCAGCCACACCCACCTTTTGCTTGTTATTCTGTTTACCTTGTTTGTTGTCAAAACCCAGGGCTTTTTTGTAGCAGGAACTCCTTTGCATGTAAGGCCACACACCCCTAATGTAGCCAATCCTAATGAGTTCCTGCTGTTGGGTGTGGCCTATTATGCTAATGAGTTCCTGCTGGGCGTGGCCAACTTGGGAGCCAGCCGGAACTCCATTCCTGTGCGTTCCTGCCCAAAAATAGCCCTGGACTTAGTCCCCCACAAGGAGCTGGGGAGGGGCTCTGCTTCAGTGGAAGACCCTCTGCTTTGAATGCGGAAGGTCCCAGGTTCAGTCCCTGGCATTTCCAGTTAAAAGGACCAGGCAGTAGATGATTTTGAAAGACCTCAGCCTGAGACCCCCCCCCCCCCGAGAGCTGCTGCCAGTCTGAGCAGACAATATTAACCTAGATGAACTGACGGTTGGATTCAGTGTAATAAGATAGATTCATGTGGAAGTTTTCTTAGGATTGCACTGTAGGCATGTGTTGAGGGGAGAAGAGAAACATCCTAAGAGACTGCATTATACAGAGTGGCTTCTTTTTAAAGAAGCCTTATGTCCTTATTACGGTATTACTTCTGCATCAATGTTTTGGGGACATCTTTTAGCCACCCACTTCCATCCCTGGAGGAACTGCCATTTGCATGGCTCCAAACAGTTGTTTAGGACAGAGTCATTTGACTTTGTGGGGTTCTTCATTCCATGTTCGCTGTATGTGGATTAGTATAAGATTAGTGGAGTGTAAATCCTTAATCCCTTGGTGTATCTGGCCTCTGAAATATATTGTTCTCCATTTCCCTCAGGGCAGCAGTGTTCTATCTTATAATTGTAAAGTATTTATCTGGGTTGGATTAAAAACCATTTGATATAATTTTAAATTTGGCATCTACAGACTGCCTTTGTTTGAACCATTGTATAACTTGTTAACTTTAATTGTCTTTTTTAAAAAAAGAAAAAAAAACTTTTCTAAAAGAGGCAGCATTTTTAGTGTGGTTTTTAAAGTAGTTCTTTTGAATATGCGGCAGGAAAAGGTGATTAGCCAAAGGGTTCTTTAACAGACTTTTGAGTTAGGGCTTTTCACTGGATACGTTTCTGGGATGGTTTCCATCTCTCTATCATCTTTGGATGACCACAGCACTCAAGCCTATTCTGACCTCTTCTTTGCATCAATCTTTCAAAACACACAGCCTTGAAATACAATGGTTTTCTCCCCCACAACCAAGTTAAATTGCAATTTCCTTGCTGGCCTTCAAATGCTGCCAAGCAGTATTGGGTACGTAAAGGCATTTTGCATTTCATTCAATGTACAAGGCTATAGCCAGTATCAAAGAGCATGCATGGCTTGTGTCAAGAGCATTACAGGTTGCCAGGTCATGATTTTAATAAAGGCTTTCTGATTTTGTTTAACTCTTTTTGTGAAGACTTTCCCCTTTAGCCATAAAATTATGTGACATTAAAGACTTTTATAGGCTTCTTTTTTAAGGTTCTAGGTTCTACAGTTGTTAGGGGGGAAACAGTTGGAGAATATTAATAAAATTTAAGGGAATTACTCTTAACTTGTTTCCACACTTCTGCCCTCAGGGAAACTAGACAATATGGAGAATGTCTGGCTATGTTGAGAACAGCTCTTCATCTCCTTCTTCCTTCTGATCAATAAAGGCCCCGTTCACATGGAGCATTTGCTGCGGTAAAGAGACGGATGATAGGCGGAATTTCCGGGAGCGATCACACCGCAACATCTGGGAAGCGTAGTGCTCCCGTGGCTAACCCGTGGCTTCCCACCAAAGATGCAGATTAAAAAACTAGTACCTACGAGGTACTAGTTTCCGGAAGACACGGGGCAAAGGCAGGCGTCTGGTCGCGTCCGTCCTAGTCCCGTCGCAAATCGGTTACTTTTTTTTTTCAGTCTGCACAGGATGCACACAAACGATCATGCACATGCTCACCCTCTGGTGAAAAAAAATATATTCCCGATTGCCACAGAATCTACTTGCAATTTCTTGCTTTCGAACTGCTAGGTTGGCAGGAACTGGAACTAGAGACGGGAACTCCGTCATGCGGCACACTCGGGTCTCAAACTGCTGAACTACCGACCTTCCACAGCCTGCAGTTCAGCATCTTAACCACTTGAGCCACATTTTTTCCTGGACAATAGACTGCTGGATGAATTTATATGAGCCAATTTCTGAGGTGTTCGGTACCAGTGCAAAAGTATCTTAAAAAATTGTAATTTCACCCTAGTGATGTTGGAGTGGAATGGAGAGGAATTCCAAATAGACTTCCAGGTTTCTTTATGGAAACACTGACCACAGGCTTTGTACCATAGTGATTGATATGATAAAGGTGTTGCCCTGTCTCACGTAGAGAGATTAGGGCTGCGATCACACGCGCCTTTAGATCTGACATAGGTGCAAATGCCTGATTGATCTAAAGGGCGCAATCAGACAGCAACATCTGGGAAGCATCCCGCAGTCATTGGCAACCTGTGCTGCTCTGCCACAGAAGCGAAGTTAAAAGACACCGGGGAAAGTCTGGCTCTAATGGGTTCCGATGGGCCACGGACAGACTTTCCCCTGTTTGATCATGCAAGCATACTCTAATGCTGTCAGGATAGTCTGATCAGTCCATCCTGGCTCAGTGCCTTCCCCCACCCCCTTCGCAGTATGTGCATCATTGCATACTCCATAGGGGGCCCTCAGTGCACATGTGTGATTCCTCATTTATGCGCATGGGAAACAAACAGCAAAAAAACCCCAAATGACTCACCTACAGTTGTGTCTGATCACACTGTGATAGGCTGAGCCCGCAGCTACAAAGGGATGTGTGATCTCACAACTGCGTGTCAAATTTCTCCGGAGGAAATAGCCTCACTTCCCCACCACTAGGTTTTTCTTTGAGTTCTGGGCAGATTTGAGTACTGATTCAAATTCTGTTGGAGATTGCTATAATATAGATTTATGTGGGAGCATAGGTGGGATATTTGAAAGTATTGCATCCATGGTATTTGTTTATTCAATTTTGTTTCTAGACTTGACTTTGACGGTAGTAAGTGTTTGGATGCAAGGTTCTAAAGTGTCATGATTTTAGCTATTTTCCAAAAATTGAAGGAGTTTTTGAAACCAGGTAAAAATCAGGTTTGGTTTAAGAAGGCCCCGGTCACCCTGGGGGAAATAGGTGCAGCCAAAGTGCGGCTTTTTTGAGCGGCACCAAAAGAGACGCACGACGGCGGCATCAGACAGATCCCCCCGCAGGTCCTCCCCGGGACGATCAGATGCCGGGAGGAAGCCACAGACCGGAGAGCGAGGCCAGCCCGCTGTGCTTGTGTGTGCATGCACAGTTCAGCAGGACCTCGCATGCTGCGGGAGAGACGAGCACGGCAGCAATCAGACGCCCATCCCTGCAGCGGATTTTCATGTAGGTAGTAGTGTTTTCTAAGTTTTTATTTGATGCACAGTTTTGCCCAGAAGGGACGGATCGGAGACGGGTGCACGCCGCTTCCCAGATGTTGCGGTGTGATCGTGCTCACTCGATGCGCCCCCAATCCGTCCCTCTCGCATGGCAAATCCTCCCGTGTGACCGGGGCCGAAGGTTCGATGTCTAGATATGGAAGGCAATAGCTGACAATTTTTACTGTCTCAACAAGATAACATTGAGGTTAAAAGAGGATCATTGTGAATTTATTTAGGACGATCAAATGGGGATTGCCAAATTCTTGGATCTCAAAAGTTATCACACTTGTATTACGGAAAAGAGGAAAAGAGACCAGAGACATGGGGCTGCTGGTTTGGTCAGCAGCCACCTAGTCACCATGGGGTGGACTGGAATTAGTTTGTAAAATCACTTGGGTGTGAAAACTAAGAACTTCTGGTTTTTCAATAGTTTTCTCGGTGATTCCAAGAGATACTCATTGATTACAATCATACACACTAAATGATCCACTTTCTTTCTTTTTTGACAAATATTTATTTATTGTGGTTTTCTTGTGCATTACATCATGCATACATAGTATTTCAAACATTTCCGATTGTTAGAGTCAACCAGATCTCGGTTTATACAGTATTTTCTCTCATCCACTTGTAAAACAATTCCCATCTATTGTTAAATACATCCATATCTTTATTCTCTAGAGTTGTAGTCAATTTATCTATTTCGACTACTTCCTGAACTTTATTAATCAGTTCTCTTCGTGATGGTAAATGATCCACTTTCAATGCACTCTCCAACTGGGGCCCCTGCCACATGGCAGGGAAAACACCGGTGAAAGTGCAGCTAATTAGAGCCGCACCAAAATAGAGACGCTGCGGGCGGGATCCCATGGATCCCGTGAGCCGCGTGCTGTTGCTCCCCGGCACGATCAGATGCCGGGGAGGAAGAGACGAGTGGGAGGGGGAGGCTGCCGAACTGCGCGTGCTCGAGCATGCGCAGTTTGGCCGGGGGCCAGAGATGCGCCGGCGCAAGGACACGCTGGCGATCCCACGGCCGCACTTGCTGTGGCCCTTTCGATTGAACCACCCAGTTAGGTGGTTCTTTTTTGGTGCGCTTTTTCAGCGGAAGGGACGGATGGGGGATGGGCGCAGCACGATTCCCAGATGTTGCTGTGGGATCGTGCCCATTTGCTGCGGCCCCGATCCGTCCCTCCCCTGGCCCAAAACCCTTCATGTGAACAGGGCCTGGGTTTTCACTGTGTGAACTGGCAAAATCCAATTCAAAAGTGCATTGGAAGTGGAGTGAAAGTGGATTATTTAGTGTGTGTGATCACAGCCATTGTCACTTTTGGGTAGCTCTACGAATTGCTAGGAACTCTATAGTAAGAACTTCCTGAAACTAGATGAAGCCTTATTTTTCTTTTTAATTTTTTTCTCCTGGAATTCCACCTTCCCAACACACAACCCTCCCACTTGTTGCCTTGAAACTCTAGAAGTTAATTTGTCTCTGATGTATCTTTAGGCTGTCTCACCACAAAATTTCTAGCTCAAGACCTGGAGTCAGTCCTTGAATACCCATTTCCTGAAAGAAATACCTTGAATGAAGCACTAGGAAGATGAGAGCAGAGATGCACATTGCTTTTCTACATGGTAAGGCAACTCTAGGCTCCTCTTTGCTTTAACTGAATTAACATGGTTGTATCTACTGTTGTTATTGAGTCATTTTCTTTGTTTTCTGGAAAAGGGAATGCACAAAGTTTAAAAGGTAGTAGGTATGTTTCAGCTGGTTTGCACAGATATATAAAAGACATGTACAGTAGAGCATTCTCAGGAAGAGGCCAAGCAGATTTCCTAGGAAAATATGGGTAACTTTCCTAATCAAAGGAATCAGTTCTGTATTTCCATGGTCCCGGGGCTTTCAGAATCATTTTGATTATTTTATTAATGAAGTTTGTCATTTTGGTTTTTGTTTCTTCCTCTCTTACTGGCCTAGTATAGGTTTGATCTGAATTAATTTTCTATTTCAAGTTCTTTCTATATTTTCCTTCTTCATATCTTCCTTATTCCCCATCTTGAAACATATGCAAAATTATAGGATAGGGGAAACTTGTCTTGGCAGTAGTGTGTGCAAAAAGAATCTAGTGGTCTTACTGGACCATACACTGAACATGAGTCAGCAGTGTGATGCAGTAGCTAAAAAGGCAAATGTGATTTTGGGCTGTATCAACAGAAGTATAGCATCCAGATCATGCAAAGTGATGGTATCACTTTACTCTGCTCTGGTTAGACCTCACCTAGAGTACTGTGTTAATTTTTAGGCACCACAATTTAAGAAAGATATATACAATCTGGAATGTGTCCAAAGGAGGGCAACAAAGATAGTGAGGGGTCTGGAGACAAAGTCCTATGAGGAAAGGTTGAAGAAGCTCGGTATGTATAGCCTGGAGAGGAGACAACCGAGAGGTGATATATGAACCATTTTCAAGTACTTGAAGAGCTGTCATATAGAAGATGGTGCAGAATTGTGTTATCACTGCAATGAATATGAAATTAAGCAAACTCCGGAGGATGACAGAAGACTAGAGGGCCTGGCGTGATGTGGTCCATGGGGTCAAGAAGAGTCGGACTTGACTGTGCGACTGAACAACAAAGCAAAGTTGTTTTCTGTTGTCCCAGAAGGTTGGACCAGAAGCAATGGGCTGAAATTAAATCAAAAGAAATTTCAGCTAAACATTAGGAAGAACTTCCTGACAGAGCTGTTCCTCAGTGGAGCAGGCTTCCTCGGGAGGTGGTGGTCTCCAATGCTTCCTATAAGCTGTAGAGTCTTGTGAGCAAAAATTCTGCTTTGTGAGCTACTGGCATTAAAGTTGTGAGTGAGCATTTTGGCTACTGCATGTTAATTTGCTCTGGAGCCCTCCTTCCCGAGCTAAGACAAAAATATGTGAGCCGGAGCCTAAAAAACTGTGAGCTAGCTCACACTAACTCAGCTTAGAGGGAACATTGGTAGGCTCTCCTTCTTTGGAGGTTTTTAAGCAGAGGCTAGATGGCCATTTGACAGCAATGCTGATTCTGTAAAGTTAGGCAGATCATGAGAGGGATGGCAGGGAGGGTTGCATCAGAGCTTAGTTCTTGTGGCCCTTTCTTACGTGCCCAGGGAAATGCCGATCACCACTCTGGAGTAAAGGAAGCAATTGTTCTCCAGGCCAATTTGGTCAGGGATCCTGGAAGGGTTTTTTTTTTTTGCCATCTTCTGGGCACGGAACAGGGGTCACTTGGAGTGTGGGGGAGAGGGAGTTATAAATTTCCTGCATTTTCCAGGGGGTTAGACTAGATGACACTGGAGGTACTTTCCAGCTCTATGATTCTATAATTCTATGATAGTTTTGTTGCAGTAAAAATTAATTAAAATAAACCAGCAAGCAAGCATAGAGCCACAGAAATATTAGCCCGCTCAAATATTGTATACACATGCACACACACACACAAATATACACACATTTTCTATATATTTGCTTGGGTTCACTGGAAAGTTTCTGTGGTTTAAAGAATTTCTGCCTGTGGAACCCAACTTCATTGCCTCCCCAGTCCTGCTACAGCACAAAATGCCCCATGAAATGCTGTTCCACAGGGTCACCAGTCCCTCCTGCATTTTGAGCTGCAGCAGGAAGGGAGAGGCTAGAAAACTGCACTCCACAGGCAGAGATCCTTATGTTCGCAGAAATGCTCTGGTGGATTCAAGCCACAATGCATGCCAGGACCTAAGTACTGTAGAAAATATTTAAATGGACAGGGCCCTAATTAATTTAATTAAAAAGACAAAATAATTATGGGACAAGGAAAAGAACGGAAGAACAAAGAAAAACTGAAGGAGACTAACAGTGCCACCCAAAACAGAGCTGTAGCCTTCTAAGCACATTGACTTCAATGGACTTAGAAGGGTGTAACACTGCTTAGAGTGACATTGTAAATAATGCAATGGAAAAAGCTTACTGAAATAGATCACTTTGAAATGCTTCTTAGCGGAAGGAGCAGAATAGGATCTCAGGTGGTATGAATATACAAAGCTATACTGAATAAGATCATTGGTCCAGCTAGCTCAGCCTTGTTTACTTTGCCTGAAAGTGACTTTCTAGGATTGCAAGTAGAGAAAGATTTTTACCAATACCTCCTATCTGAGATCATTTAATTGATACCAGGGATTGAACTGGGGCCTTGCACATGCAAGGTAGATGCCCTTCCACTGATCCATGGACCCTCCCTATGAGTCAGACCCTTGATTTTGTAAACCATTCTGTGTCTAAGGAGCTCCTATCCTTAGTAGCTGTGGCTTGAAACCTTTTGTTATTGCTTGGTGGTAGGGTTGCCACCCTACAGGTGGGGCCTGGAATTACAATTCCAGAGGAAGGAGATCAGTTGCCCTGAATAAAATGGTTGCTTTGGAGGGTCAAGTCTATGACATTATACCCCACTAAGGTTCCTTCCCCAGGCTCCACCCTTAAATCTCCAGGAATGTCTCAACCTGGAGTTGGCAACCCAATTTTATTTATTTATTTAAAATATTTGTTAGCCACCTTTCTCCCTTAGAAAACTCAAGGCACCTTACAATATAAATAAAACAGTTACTAAAAAATAATAGATTCAAGTGGGTTGACATGTTGGTCTGCAGCAGAAGAACTAAGTTTGAGCCCAGTGGCACCTTGAAGGCCAACAAACTTTTATTCTGGGTATAAGCTTATGTAAGAATAAGAATAAAACTTTGCTGGCCTTAAAAGTGCCACTGTATTAAAAAAAATAAGAAACATGAATAAAACTTGGTGGAAACACAAATGTCAGCTGGTAGGCAAGGAAGCAGGGCATCAGTGGTCTACTGTCAGACTCTTGGAGAAAGTTATTCTGAATATCACCCTCTGGCTGAATCTCCACCAAATCTCCAGGCTTTACTTCCCAATCAGGGCCCCTCCCCTTGTCAACGTAATGCTTGTAATCCTCTTTTGCTTTGACTAGCGTTTGCTGGAGGGCTGACCATCCTTATGTTATTTTGGCCCACCACGTCTGAGCGTCACCCAGGCTCGGTTCTTCTGGGTTCAGGGTAGGAAGGGGTCCTCCCTCATATCCATGCACTGCTTTAAAGAGGGACAGGCCTATGGAGCTATGCACTGAATTGTTATAACTGTACTCTGCAAAAGGAAGCAAGTCTATGTAGTCATTTTGCTGATGATTTATGAAACACCTTAGGAACTGTTCCAGCACTTGATTTGTGCACTCGGTTTGGCCATCCGTCTCTGGATAATAGGCACTACTGAGTCCCTGCTCCACCCCCAGCAATTTCAATAATTCCCTCCAGAACCCCACCACAAACTGGGACCCTCTGTCTTTGATTATTTTGCAGGGCAAAGCATGAAACCTTATTATGCTTTGCATGAACATATGAGCCAGTTTTCGAGCAGTCGACAATTGTTTACATGGAATAAAATGTGCCTGTTTGGAGAACAGGTCAACCACCACCAAAATTATAGTCTTTCCTTTGCTTGGGAGTAGGTCTGTGATAAAGCCCATGGGATGACAGACCAGGGTTGTTCAAGAGTCTCTAGGGGCTGCAATAGTCCTGGGGTTTTCCCAGTCCATCTCTTGCCCATTAAGCACATCTGGCAAGAGGCTATGTACTTGGAGATGCCCCCCCTCATGTGGGGCCACCAAAATTGTCTTTGGATGAGGTTCAGAGTCTTTGCATTAGAGTTCCTTCCTTTTCAATTTCTTCATGGTCAGTGTCTGTTAGGGTGGCTTTGAATTTCTCTGCCCAAGGCTCCACTCCTAGTGCTCCCCGTTTGGCTGTGTGTCAACACTGCCCCACCCAACTGTGTGGGTGTGAACATAGTGTCCACCACCTCCTCTCTTTGGCTCGCATGTTGTGGGAGGTGGGACAGGGCGTCAGCTAAGATGTTAGACTTCCCTGGGAGGTGCTTTAGTGTGAAATGAAACTTAGAGGAAAAATCTGCCCATCTCAACCGCTTTGCATTTAGGCACTGAGGGGCTCTTAACGCCTCCAGGTTTTTATGATCTGTCCAAACCTCAAAAGGAACTTGGGCCCCTTCTAACTAATGTCTCCACATTGTTAGGGCCAGCTTGATGGCAGCTGCCTCTTTGTCCCACACTGCCCAATTCCATTCAGTAGCTGAGAACTTTTTGGACATGTAAGCCAACGGGTGCAGGTTCCCATCCTCCCCCTTCCGCAGGATCGCCCCTCCCATGGTCACATCTGATGCATCCACCTGCACCACGAATTGCTTAGTCTCATCAGTGTGCTGTAGGATGGGCTCAGAGGTAAATAAAATCTTTAGGCAATCGAATGCTTGCTGGCAGTCCAGGGACCATTGCAGTCTACTGCTGGGGGTTTTACACTCAGGCCCCTTCCCCTTCATTTTCAGGGGGTCGATGAGGGGGAGGGTAACCTGAGCAAAGTTTGGGATGAACAGGCGGTAGAAATTTGTGAACCCAAAGAATTACTGGAGCTGCCATCAGGTTTGCAGGGGTTCCCACTCCACTACATCTTGGACTTTCCAGGGGTCCATACCCAGCCCCTTCTGAGAAATGCAGTACCTGAGAAAGTCCATCTCCTCTTTATGGAATGCACATTTAGAGAATTTGGCAAACAGAAGGTTTTTGTAGAGGACTTTCAATACATAGCGTACCAGCGTCATGTGTGACTCCTTATCTTTTGAATAAATCAAGATATCATCAAGATAAACAAGAACCCCTTTGTACAGGTTCTTGTGCAACACTTCATAGATTAAGTTCATGAATACCCCCAGTGCCTCGGCCAAACCAAATGACATCACCAGGTATTCAAACTGGCCCAGCCAATTTGAATGCTGTTTTGTATATGTCCCCCACTGTAATGCACACTCGGAAGCAGGAATCTCACAAGTCCAGTTTTGTAAAAATCCAGCCCTGGGAGGCCTCGGCTAACAAGTCTTTGATAAGGGGGAGGGGGTAAGCATTTAACATGGACACAGCATTCAGGCCCTGATAGTCAGTGCACAACCTCAACTCCCCATCCTTCTTCTTTCAAAACAGCACTGGACTGCAAATGGGGAAGCGGCTGGTCTGATAAACCCCCTGGCCAGATTTTTGTCTATGAACCTTCTTAGCTCCTCCTTTTCATCTGGGCTCATAGAATATAGTTTTCCTTTGGGCATTTTATGACCTGGCAATATTTTGATCGCACAGTCAGTCTTATGATGAGGAGGTAGTTCATCAGCCTCCCCTTCCTCAAAAACCTGAGCCAAGTCTTGATACTCTGCCGGGATGAATTTGCTCTGCCATGGGCTGGGCTCATCCCCCCATTCAGGATTCTAAAAGTGTTCTTTGCACCACAGATCAAGAAATGTTAGGGTCTTCATGCGCCATTGCACATATGGGTCATGAGCCTGGAGCCAGGAACTCCCCAGTACCATTGGGAATTTGGCCAAGGGGTTCACTACAAAAGAGTGCAGCTCCCAAAGGGTGGCTATCACTATGGGCAACTGGACTGTGTGGTACTGGCAAACTTCCCCTTTCATTGGGAGTCCCATCCATCTGAGAAAACACAAGGGGTTCTTCTAACTTATACACCTTGGCCCCTAAACCCGTGACTAGGGTTAGGCTGATTAAATCTTTGGTGCACCCTGAGTCTATTAGCACCCTCACTCTGAGGTCAATCCCTCCTTCTGGGTTAAGCAAAGTAACAGTCAGGTAAAAGGGGGCGGGGTGAGGGTATCACTGATTCTAGCACCAATGACTTTCAGACCTGCCAGTTGGCGCCCTTCACAGCAAGTCCCGGCCTTTTCCCACTGACTGAGGTACCTCTCCCTCACTTGACTAGGAGCTGTTGAGCTCCTCTCTCATCTCCGTTTGTAGGGCCTTGAGCATCTTAGGAAAGTGGCTTGGCGGCTTGGGTTTCTTGTCCTTGCTCTCTTCTTTCTTCACTTCAATGGGATTTTTTTCCTTGGGGCAGTTCACGGTGAAGTGACCTGGAGCTTCACATCTCAGGCACAAGCTGAGCCTCATCTGCTGCTCTCGATCACCTCCAATCCCCGGTGTGTGGGCTCACTGTGTCTTCCCCCCCCCAACCCACTTTGCTGGTGTTTTGGGGTGATACATACACATCAGGTTGCACCTGTTCTTGGCTTCGCACACCACTTGGATCTAGCCGTTCAGTATTAGGGGGTTCCCTTGAGCCAGGACCTCCAAACATCGCCTCCAGCACATCTCTCAGCTGCTCAGGTCCATGGGCAGGCACCAGCAGAGCTGCTGGGGGAGGGGGTTGGTTGGCCAGGGCCCTGCCCCAGCGGTGCCTCCTTGCCCCCCCTAAAGCCAGTTATTCCACTTCCTCAGGCTTCTGTTGCATGAGTTCTCTGATAACCCCTGGGAGGTTTTCTATGAGGGTTTGAAGGCCCCCCTGGAGCTCCTCCATCTCCACACAAAACTCGTCCCAGACCCAATCAATACTCTGGTTGTCCTTCAATACCCCGGCCAATGTCACGCACTCAAGGTTGTCTTGAAACATTCTGGAGGTTCATCGCCACTCCAGGTCAGATTGACTCTTCCACCCCCTGTCCCCCAGAGTGTGCAGGCGGGTTGGATCATCCCATCAATTCTGGCTTTGATGGAGGTCCTTTGGCCTTGCACCCTTTCCCCATGTCGCAGTGCTTTTGGTAGGTTTGGCAGCGGCACCCCCCCTTCCATCTGCTTTTCTGGATCTTGGGTTGGGATCTTGTTCAAGGTGTCGGTTCCCATCTTCACTTCTTCATCTTCATCAGCCATTGCTTCCGTGATGGGACAGTCAAAGACAGAGAGTTCTGACACTATGTCAGACTCTTGAACAAAGTTACTCTCAACAACACTCTCTGGCAGGGATTTGTTTATTAATTAATAAAGATGTTCCAAGCTGAGACCAGTACTGTGTCAGAACTGAGGTTCAGGTGGGAAAATCCCCAATTATAGACAGTTCAAACCAGGCCCCCTTTGGGTCCTATCCAATCATACCCCACAATCGTCCCACCCAGCTTTCGCACACTCTACACCCCCCACCTGTGACTATACCATTATTTTCTCTAAGACAGTGAAGCAAGCACAGTCATCTCCAAGGTCATCCCTGCATAGGGAGCAGCCCCGTAGCTAGGGATTTTTTTTGGTGAGGGGGCCTGAGGGGGCACCAGCTAATTACATCAAAGGCTCCAGGGCAAGGGGGGGTCCACCTGGCATGCACCAACACAGTCCGCACCAAAGCCTTCCTCTGAGGTGAGCCAGAATCCCAATGTTAATAGACACTAAAAGGTCTAGAAAAGCTTCCTCTCTCCCTCCCACACTCTCTCTCTCCCACACAGACCTTTATTGGCATTATTCCTCCCTCATTCCTTCCCTGAGCCGACAAGCCTGGAGCAAAAAATTCAACAGGAGGAGCTAACTGCTGCAATCCGACCAATGTGTGTGTGACTCAGTCAACCACCGGTTGCTGCTGAGTCCTAAAGAGACTCAGTTCATCACAGATGAGCTCAAATGGGGATATGCCAGCTCAGATCGATCAGGTGGTGGGGGGCCAGAGGGAGGGAGGGGGAGCTGAGGATCAGGGGAGGCCCCCACAAAAACAGCAAGGGGGCGGGCCCCGTGGGCCCCATGTTAGCTACGGGCTTGGTAGGGAGGTATCTTAAGAAGAGTTACATCACCACTACAACAGAGCCATTCACAGACCCGCTCACTCACACCCCTCCCTTAGGAATTTCCCTCCCTCTGCAGGCCCCAAAGTCCCTAAAGCACAGCAAATGAGAGTCCAAATTTGACATCTCCATATTTCCTTAGGTTTGCTCTGTTTTACAGCAAACAGAGATTCAGAATAAATTTTGCAAAATAATCAGTTATATGCAAAATAGATCCAATTATGTCCTGCTGCAGAAATTGAAAATTACCTTGATATAGAACTGGGTTTTTTTGATGCAACTCATATGCAAGCTGGGGGATGATGATGATGATTATTAACATTTCTGAATTGCCCAGTCCATGAATACACAGAGCTCTGGGCGATTTACAACAGGTTAAAAACATACAAAAATACAGATTAAAATCAGCACAACAGTTATTCTTAATTTAATACTCTCCAGATGGCATCCATAATTTAATCTAAAACTTACTCTGGACTGTTCTTCTATCTCATGGGCAGGTTAAGTAGGAGGCCGAAGCGGGGAGTGTAATGCTCTCCCAGAGACATACCAGAGGAGATGATCCCAGAGATACGCAGGTCCCAGACTGCTCAGGCTGTTAAAGGTTAATACCAGCACCTTGAATCTGACTCAGTATTCCACTGGAAGCCAGTGTAGCTGTCAGGTCCCCAGCTAATTCACTCTCCGCACACACTATTGGCAGTGAAATTCTTTATTAGAGATATGATTGCTGTGGGTTCAAGAGCTTTTGTTAGGACTGAGGGAAAACTGTGGGAACATACAGGTTATAGGTAAAACCCCAAAACTCCATTCACAACCACGTCATGCCTACATGCCTACCCCCTTATTGTTACTATGGCAACATGGACAGATATATGATGCCCTATTCTAACCTAGGCTGGTATAGAGATCTCCAAGGTCACTCTCATGGGAAACAGACACTTGGGGTGCACTTCAAGATTGTTACAGCAACTACTCCCAGGCACTCCAATAACACTCACTCCCCCCTTTAGGAATTTAACATGACAAGTGAGGGCAAAGGAAAAAGGTCTGGAAGGAATCGAATAACAGGCCTAAATTGTTTAATTAACAAGTGAGAAGTTAAGAGTAAGACGGCGTGTGGGAGCCTCTAAAGCTTGCTGCTCTAGGTGGGCTATTTAGGATTCTCAACACTGTCCATAACAACAGAATCTCTGGCTGACAATTTTACTTCTTTTATCACATTACTGAATAAAGACCCTTTCCTTTAAAGTTGTAAGCTGAGAACCAGGTGCTGTGAATAATTAGCTGCGTAACTGTGAAATTGTAGCACAGCAAACACTTGCAAAGGTCCATAAAGGTCCACAAAAGCTCCCTTTTGGAAAGCAAACATTTGGATTAGGACTTGACATGGGAAAGAAATGATCCTATCCCTTTGAGAAAGAATGCCATATTCCAGTGAGCAAACAAACAAGATTGGAGGACTATTTTGCCCCTAATAGATTTGCCTGCCTTGCTCACTCTTTGGAACAGTCTCTGATTTTAAACAACAGCATGATGACTCAGGATTTCCACTCTCCATCTCCAGCCTGTCAGCCTAGCAAAGCTGAGGATTTGTCTTTATTAGCAACCCAAATGAATTTAATTGCTAAGACGCTACAGAAAATCTATGAGAAGCTTGACAAGATAACAGCTTACTTTTCAAGATCTGGAATGAATGACTCTCCCTTAAAGGAACCTTCTAACCAACAAAAGAACCTGAGAAGCCACTGTGTGAGAGTTCTAAACCTGAATTCAAATCTTAGGAGAACTCCAGTATCTGCATCCAATAAGAAGACAGAGAGGAATCTATGAACCAAAATGTGTGGTCGCCAACATTTTCCCCTATCAACGGAGATATATTAACTGGTCTACTAGGTGGTATGCTAGGAAACATCTAGCATTCTTTCTTAAAACCAGACCATCTTCTATTGATCTTATTAAGGCTGAATGAATTCCTGGTCCATTACACTTCGAATGATTTTTATTGATATTTCATTCTAGTAATATAACTACCTGTCTGCTAGCACCCTGCTCTGAGTATGCTAGGTTTGGGATTAATTTTCAAAGACATTTTGGTGATCACTCTGTCCATCAATTAGTTGTTCCAACTTTATGCCCACTGAAAATAATTTAGATAATACTAAGATCAAACAGAAGGAAATGAACAGAACAAAAATTTCAAATTCATTAGATTCATCAATGTTGATTGATTTTTCTTCTCCTATAAAATTGCCCCTTGAAACAAGAATTCAAAACTCACAACCTCTAATGCTAAGCCCAAGAGCTGAACCCATGGAAGTGATAAATCCAATACCCATTGAAATAACTGAGACCTGTAAAACGGAGCTCTTCTGCCAGGCTTTTGGAGTCGCCGCCACCGCTATCACCACCACGACCATCACTGTTATTAAAAACAGCAGCTGACATCTCATGGTGAAGAGCCCTGACCCACCGAGCCAATCCCTCTTATGATTATGACATCTGAAGCATTTTCTCATGACATCTGAGCAGACCAATGTGGCTGATGTTATAAAACCTAGCACATTATAACACATCGAATTTTAACATGATATTTTAATATTGTAATTATAGTAATTGTTGATGTGTTTGAACGTACCGTTGTAATTTTATCTGCTTGTAAGCCTCCCTGAGCCGGCCTTGGCCAGGAGGGAGGGGTAAAAATTTGAATGAATAAATAAATAAAACTGATGATGTGGGCTTTTGACCTCTTTTGGAGCTTTACCCCCAGCTGATCAAGATAACCTATTAAGTCAGCTCCAAACCCTGTTGGCTTCCCTTAGAGAAATTAAGATAAATTCCAAACATTCAATAGAACCTTCCCATTGTGGTGATGTTCCTTCTGTAATAAACTAAGAGATTGTGGTAATTCCAAATGTTCCATCACAAAATTCTCATGTTGTTCTTCCTAAAATAGATGAAGTGATTTCAATAATCCCAGATGCTCCATCACGTGATATTAATATTGCTTCCTCTGAAACAAATGAGGTGTTTTTGTAGAACTCAAATGCCCCATCACAAACCACTAAGCATATTCCCTTAGAGCCAGTGATTATAGTGAACGGAAATGTGGAGAAGAAATCTGAAGCCCTGTATTCAAAGAAATCTCAGCTTGAGGCTCCCTCGAATTGACTATCATCAAATGTCCAGATAAAAATGCTATCATGGAATATCACAGGATGGAGCTGTAGAATGGAGGATCCTGCTGTTAAAACCTATATATCAAATTTCCATATCATTATGGTTCAGGAAACTTGGGTCAAAGAGTATTTGTCTACCTGGTTTTGTTGTTTTTGAAGTGAATGCTCACCTAGCCTATACAAAAGTTGCCCAAAGGCAGGACTAGCATGTTTAATTTCCTCAACCCTTAACTTTCTTAGTGTATCTCAGATAGCTGCTAATCAGTACATATTGGCATTACTCTTGCAATTTCCAACTTATTCTTTGATAATCGTTACAATTTATTTTCCCCCTTTATCTGCTCAGAGAGAAATTGAATCTCTCTGGAAGAATTTGAGAGATCTCCTTGATATGGTCATGCAACAATACCATAGTGCTTTAGCACTGCTTGCAGGAGATTTCAGTGTTCGAATCGGCCAGAATGATGATGCCCTGATAGCAACAGGGGAAGAAAGATCTCTGGTTGACTTTTCCTATCCTTATTTATATCAAAGGAGATCTAAGGACTGTAAGGTTAACTGGGCAGGTAAACAGCTTTTCAGCCTCATGATGTGTTATGGTCTTGTAATTTTAAATGGACTTAGGAATTGAGACCCCCATAGGCGATTTTACCTGTAACACACAAGGGCATTAGCATAATTGATTATATGTTGGTATCAACAAATTTGCTGCTTAGAGTTTGCAACTTCAAGGTAGCCGACTATATGGGAGGTGATCATCTGCCCCTTCAGCTAACTATTTCAATTGCTCCTGATTGTCTGTTACCACCTAGGCTTGCAATTGACTTGCAGTAAGGAGGAAAATCTCTGAGACCAATAAGATGGTTTCCAAATTTGATTCCTACTGCAATGGACATTATGCATTCTAATAATTCTAAACTGAGGAACTCCTGAAACATGATCACATTTCAAAGAAGACAGAATTACTAGCCAATATTTTAGACCTTTTCATGCCAATTTGTTCTAAACTAGCTACAATTAATAGAGCTGATAGGAAAAATACCTGGTTTGATAAAGAGTGTAGGAATCATTTTAGAAGAATTAGATCTAAACATCATCTATTTAAATGTACAAACTCACAGATTCATCTAATAGATCTTATATCATTAAAAAGAGAATTTAAGTCTTTAATAAAATATAAAAAGTGGTTGGCCACATGCCAAGGCTGGAAGGTTCTAATCTCAGCCATAAACAATGAATCACAAACCTTTTGGTAGATGATTAACAGGGGTCTCTCTGGGGTAGCCAGAATTCCAGCATGCATTACCCCCGGGATCTGGGAAAGATATTTCACCTCTATTTTTGCTGTGAGCCCTGGCTTTGAGCTCCAAGGGCATCAGATTGAACCGCCTCAAACCAACTCCTGGCCTCCAGTTTCATCTGAGACTGTGAATCTTTTAATTATGCAAATGCGCTCAGGCAAAGCCCCAGACCTACGATTTAATTCCAGCAGATCTCCTAAAGGTAAACCCTACCTGGTGGAGTAGATTGCTAGTCCCACTCTTTACTCAAATTATTGAATCTGGCATTATTCCCCGATCATGGAAGCATGCAGTGATAATATGTTGTCAAAGGCTTTCACAGCCGGAGTTCATTAGCTGCTGTAGATTTTTCGGTGACCATGGCCACACAACCCGGAAAATCTACAGCAACTCATGCAGTGATAGATCCAATATAAAAAAGGTTCAAAAACAGTTCCTACTAGCTATAGGCCTATAAGTCTGCTTTCAGTAACAGGCAAAGTGTATGCAGCTTTTTTAAAATCATAAACTACTGAACTGGATAGAAACAGAATCCATAATTCACCCTGAGCAAGCGGGATTTAGAAAGGGAGTTTCACCCTTAGACCATTGCATAGTACTGTATCATCTTGCTGATAAATATTCTTCTTATTCAAAAGGTTGCCTTTATGCAGCATTTATGGATCTCAGGACGGCATTTGACTCAGTCCCCAGATGCCACCTCTGGGCCAAATTGTCTAAAACATCTCTAGACAAGAGACTTCTCTGGCTGATTTATAAACTATACAAGAACCCTACTGCACAAATTTATTGCGGAGTAGATGAACAACTTACAGATACCATGCATCTCTCTAAAGGCATTAAGCAAGGATGCTTATTAGCCCCCTACACTTTTTAATCTTTACAGAAATGATATAGTTCCATATATTAAAAAAATAGCCTGTCATGCACCCAAACTAGTGGGTCATGAAGTACCTATACTACTTTATGCAGACGATGCGGTGCTGCTATCCAGATCGAAAGTTGGCCTACATAAGCTAGTAAACGCTTTCACTGATTACTGTATCCAAGAGGGGTTGTGGATTAATTATGAAAAATCAAAAAGAATGTTTTTTTCCCGTAATAAACATTGTTTAAAACAAAGAATATGGAAGGTTAAGGGTGGGAAGATAGAACAAGTATCTCATTTCAAATATTTGGGTATAGTGTTTAGCTGCGATCGCCATTGGAAACATCATATAAGAGCAGCAATTGAAATTGCCAAAACAAATTCTAATGCCCTCCTTAGGTTCTATTACTCAAGAGGCAGCCAGTATGTTCCGATGGCTATTGCAGCTTTGAATGTGAAAGTTACTTCCCAATTTTTATATGGGGCTGTTATTTGGATTAAAGAAATTTCTAAATCATCAGATCAGAGCCTTCTCCAGTTCCTGCATAGAATTGCAGGAGTTCCTTAATAACAATTTCCACCAACTTACCAGGTATTGATGCTAGACTGACTGGCCTATAATTTCCCAGATCTCCTCTGGAACCCTTTTTAAAGATGGGGGTGACATTAACTACCTTCTAGTCCTCAGGGATGGAGGCAGATTTTAAGGAAAGATTACATATTTGTCAGGAGATCCACAAGTTCACATTTGAGTTATTTTAAACTCTCGGATGTATGCCATCTGGGCCTGGTGATTTATCAATTTTTAAGTTGTCTATCAGTTGTAGGACCTCCTCTCTTGTCACCTCAATCTGACTCAGGTCTTTCAACACCCCTCTCGAAATCAGCAGTTCTGGAGTGGGCAAGCATTTCTCATCTTCCACAGTGAAGACAGAGGCAAAAAGTGCATTCAGCTTCTCAGCCTATCATCCTTCAGTATTCCTTTTACCCCTTGGTCATCCAAGGGGCCCACTGCCTCCCTGGCTGGTTACTTGCTTCTAATATGAAGAAAGTTTTATTATTGGTCTTTATGTTTTTTTGCAATATGTTCCTCATATTCCCTTTTTGCCTGCCTGATCACAGACTTGCTTTTTATTTGCCACAGCCTGTGTTCCCTTTTATCAACCTCACTGAGACTAGCTTTCCGCCGCTTAAAGGAATCCTTTTTACCTTTTTCAACTTCTATTACATTGTTTGTTAACCATGCAGGCTTCTTTCTATACCTATTTGTGCCTTTCCTAACCTGCAGCATATATTTTATCTGAGCTTCTAAGATTGTACTTTTAAATAGTCTCCAAGCTTCCCTAATGGTTTTGACCCTTTTAACTTTTCCCTTCAGTTTCTTCCTCACATATCCCCTCATTTCAGAGAAGTTACTCCTTTTAAAATTAAAATTGGTTGTGTTGGTCTTTTGGGGCAACTCCTTATTTATACAAAATTTGAACTCAGTAATATTATGGTCACTGTTCCCAAGTGATGCAATCACTTTTACATCTCTCACCAGGTCTTGGGTGTTACTTAGGGCCAAATCCAGGATCACCTCTCCCCTGGTAGGTTCTGTGAACATCTGCTGCATAGTACAGTCATTGAGAGTGTCTAGAAACTCAATCTCTTTTTCCCAACTTGAACACATATTGACCCAATCAATGTGTGGGTAGTTAAAATCACCTATTATGACACAGTTATTTCATCTAGCCACTATCTTTAATTCATTCATAATTTTTTAATCCTTCTCTATCTTTTGATGGGGTGGGCAATAACAAGCTTCCTTTTGGGCCTACTATTTCAACCCATAGCATTTCCAGAAGTGAATCTAATTCTCTAACCTTCTCAATCTTACTGAACTGTATACCCTCTCTGACATACAGAGCCACCCCACCTCCAACCCTTCCCCCGTATTCTTCCAATATAATTTATAACCAGGAATCACAGTATCCCACCAAGTTTCTGAAATACCCACAATGTCTATCCCCCCCCCCCAGCACCAAGCATTCTAACTCCCTGATTTTACCTTGGACACTTCTAGCATTTGTATATAAACATCTATAATTTCTATAATAGGCCTGCAACCTTCCTCCTGCTGCCTCGAAACCTTGCCAGGCAGTCCATATTGTTTGTCAGTGGACAATTCTAATCCATTTCCCTGTAGAAAAGTAACAGCTACCTCTTCATCTCTTTGAGATGAGCCATCCTGAAGAAGAGACTTTTCATGTCTTGTCGGCTTTCCCCCAATATTCAGTTTAAAAACTGCTCTGCCACCCTTTTGATTTTAAGAGCCAGCAGCCTGGTTCCTTCTCGGGACAAGTGGAGACCATCTCTTTTGTACATCTCCCTCTTGTTCCAAAAAGCATCCCAGTGCCTAATAAACTTGAACCCCTCCTCCCTTTTCTGAGGGCAGATTCCACTGCTGGGAAGGGGGGGAGGCCACACGAGCCTGCTGTGCTGTGCTCCAAGCCCCAAATTGGAGCATGGAGCACAGCTACACAGCCCCTGCACCTCCCCAGCAGTGTTTAAAGGCTCTCTTTAATGCTGCTGGGAAGAGGTGGGGGGAGGCCGGGTGGTCCCTTGTGGGGGCAGGGCTGGCTGGCGGCGGGAAGGAGCTCCCCAAATCAGGAAACCCCCATGGAATTGGGGGTCTGTCAACCCTAGTGTCAAAGAGGAGGTGGAGTGGCGACAGCCCAGTGGAAAGTATCTGGGTGAGAATAAGGGAAGGAAAGACAAACACTATTGTGGTTGTAGTCTGCTGCAGACCTCCTGACCAGGATGAAGAGGTGATTGCTGCCTTCCTTGAACAGCATGACAGGGTATCCAAACAACATGACCTGGTAGTTATCCAATCCAAAGCCTTTTATTGGCATATAAATAAAAATACAGTAATCTAAGTACACACAGAGTCAAATTAAAAGTGCCAAGTAACATCACAGAGTATCATCATAAAGAAAAACCTAATTCATCATATCATTTATCAGGCCGTAGGGCCATGGCACTGCAGAGAAACTTTGCTGTTATTTCAGTTATTTCTGTGTCTGTGTTATCGAGCAAGAAAAGAAGCTTAAAATCATCAGGGGACTCTGGTTTCTCTTCAGATCGCATAAATCTTTCACCTGGTAGTTATGAGTGACTTAAACCTCCCTGATGTGTGCTCGGAGACAAACTCGGCAAAGCATCCACAGTCATGCAACTTCCTGACCTGTCTGGCTGACAACTTCCTTCATCAAATGTTGGAGGAAGCTACAAGGGGCTCGGCCACACTCAACTTAATATTGACCAACAGGGAAGAGATGGTAGATGATGTGAAGGTGGTGGGGACCTTAGGGGAAAGTGACCATGTCCTGGGGGCCCAAGGAAGTTCGTAATCACACATGTATGTTAGATTTCAATAAGGCAGACTTTAATAAACTCAGAGGTATGATGAGAATCATTCCATAGGCAACACTGCTGGAAGGGAAAGGAGCAAGTGAAGGGTGGGCTCTCCTAAAACAAGAGCTCTTACAAGCTCAAGCCATTGCTATTCCAACAAGAAGGAAACACGGTAGGGGATCCAAGAAGCCAATATGGATTAACAGAGAACTGTGTGACGTGCTAAGGGAGAAAAAGGAAATGTTCACGATATGAAGGCAAGGCCATAGCTCTAAAAAGATTATCTGCAGGTTGCTAGGCACTGTAAGTCAGCCATTAGAGAGGCCAGAGCTCACAGAGAGCTAAAGCTGGCCATGGAAGCTTGCTACAACAAGAACATCTTCTTCAGATATGTGAGGAGCAAATGCAAGATAAAAGAGGCAATGGGCCCACTGTTGGGTGAAAGCAGAAGGGCTCAATGCCCACACTTGAATTTTTTAAATCTAAATTACTCTCTCAAATGTTATACGATGCTCCAATATGGGGATCTGGAAATCTATACAAAGTTATACAAAATAAATTTGTATGTATGATGTTGGAAGTTCCTAATTCTGCATAATCATAAAGTTGTTACATATTTTTGGCTGAAGATCTTTTTCTTCCAAGCATCACTTCTAGTAACATTGACATATGAAGAGATGAAAGATATATCATGGAGATCACAGAAACTGTCTTTACTGCCTAAACTAGGATTATCTGAAGAATCTTTAAGGGGTTTTGATCACGTAGTTGCTAGACGCTTAATTAAACAATGATTATTAGACAAAAGTTCACAAGTAGATCATGGTTTACTTAGTACCATGATTTCAGCCACTTTGTATAAACAACTTATATCTTTTCCTATAGCTCGCCCAATTTACCTTGATGACCTAATGGTCATAGAATACAGAAAGGCATTTACTAGGGCTTGGATGGATATTTTACAATTGGCAGTAGTGAAGGGCTGCTACAATCAGAGCTCATTTGATTATTGTTTGTGCTCCTGTGACCACATATCTATTGTATATCTGGCTCAGGTTACGTTTAGATGACCAAGAGTTATAACTGTTTGGGAGAAGGACCTTAGAAATATTTTACAAGATTAGCCAGGGAGATCAGAGCAAAATAAATTAGCCGTGTTACTGGCAGATAAGGGTAGATGGATCACAATGCAAATGACATAGTTTGTAGCATCAGTTACCAATATACAGTTAAGATGATTGAAGTAAATTATATTTATAAATAAATTTATTTAATAAGAACCTTTTGGTAGGATTTATTGTTATTTTGATTGTATGGATTCTATGGATTTATACTATGGATTTATAGTTATTGATAGAGTTATGTTAATTTGTATTATTATTTATTGACCAATTTATGTTTGTGTTCACATTGTAATTTGGTATTAATATGATAGTATTTTCCTTCTTTGCTATGTTGATTGCTATGACTGAGCTGAAGCAATAAAGTTATCTATCAAAAATAAGTGGATGAATGAGCCCTAGTCTAAGCAAGTGAGCCCTATGTCTGTTTTTACCCAGGAAAAAAGGTGGGAAAACAAGAAACTAAGGAGATTTTAAAGAGCATATGCATGATCCATGCATGATAGCATGATAAATATTTAAGCATATGCTTTATTTCCCCATTGAAATCAGTAGGACAACAGTATTTACTTTTGGCTGTATTGTGCCTGTGATTTTAAATGGCTCTTCTGATAAGTGTGGGATTGTTCTTTCCTTAGATACAGACTAGCTTCACATTTCAAGTTTTGTATTCCTATCCAAAGTGTTCAGCAGCCCAAATAAACTCTGTATTCATCAATCAGAACTAGGGGCACTGTTTTGTTGTTGTAAGGATGAGGCAGATGCTGACTCCTTTATTGACTGTAATTTGCTCTGGGAGATGATTTTCAGAAAAGCAGGATATAAATATAACGGGAATATGGTCTAGAGCATTCCTCTTACCAATAGACCTGTTCAGTCATTACAGTTTTGTCTCTCTGTCCTCATGTAATAAGGTGGAGGCGAACAAAAGGGGAGAATATTATAATACTGGGTAACTTCAATTGCCCTCACATTGACTGGGCATGCGTGTGCTATAGAAACAAGTCTTCTAGACTAGGGGTGTTGTTGTTGTTCAGTTGCACAGTCGAGTCCGACTCTTCGCGACCCCATGGACCAGCTCCCGCCAGGCCCTCCTGTCTTCTGCCGTCCTCTGAAGTTTGCTCAATTTCATGTTCGTTGCATCTATGACACTGGATTTGGGTATAATGGATCCAAAAATATCAGTATTTCCTGAGATTCCCAAATCCCAATACCAGTGTGGTATTCAGATTTGGGATTTTTGGGGGGAATCCTGAATTTTTTCCCCAGCTTCATTATAGGGTATAATGGGGAATTTACCTTGGTATATCCAGCAGTTGGGAAGATGCTAGTTTTCTTAGGTAGAGGCACAAAATTTGCAGCATAGGTATGCTGCAAATTTGTTGCTCCTCCTCATATGAACCCCCAAGTTTCAAAAAGATTGGAGCAGGGTGTCCAATAAAGAAGGTGCCCCATCCTCCATTGTTTCCAATGGAGGAAAAAAGGTGTTTAAAGGGATTGTGGTCCCATAGATGCCTTCTGCAAGCTGTACGTTCACTCTGAAGGTGTTTAAAGGGCTCATGGTCCCTTTAAATGCCTTCTCCAAGCTACTAGTTTACCCCAAAGGCATTTAAAGGGGCTACAGTCCCATTGAATGCACTTTAACTGCAGCTATCTGGCATTCCCGGATAATCCTGAATATTTTGGTTTTTTCCCAGGATTGGCTATATCAGATAGCTGAAAAGATACTGAAATGTACATTAGGCTGAGAGAATAGGCAACAAATACTGGCTTGGGGGGGGGCTCAGATATACCCAAATGCATATCCCTGTTCTAGACATCATAAATGACTGTTGTGACAAGCCCCTGTCTCCGGGGGGGGGGGGGGGGACCTTACAGTTTCTCTGTGGCATTATGGCTGGGTCACCTGGCACTCCATGGGTCAGCAACAAGTACATTAGTTAGACCATATGTGGTACTATAGTGAGAACAGCCGGAAAAGTAAAGTTGCAATGTAATTAGGCTTAGTCTATGCCATTTGAGAAATAAAATGTGGGGCTCCCCCCTTTTTTAATGTTATTTTTAAATTTTTATTTATTTTGCTTCTAGCCCTCCCTCCCCCACAAGCAGGCTCAGGATGGGTTGCAACAAAAATAAATAACATAATTCAATATTTAAAATATCACAGTTATTATAACCCAGACACAATAAAACAATTGATATCAACAGTCAACAGTAGAAATTGATGACACCGTTTAAAACAATCCATCCTCATCTGCTCCTGCGTAGGTTCCCCATATGCTTGCAGGTGGATAACAACTGATACTGGGGGGAACGGGCAGGCAAAAGACAATGCTGATGACAACCATGCCGGGGAGGCCAATATTAATAAGTCTCCACTGCCTCAACCATAGGCCAGGCGGAACATCTCCATTTTGCAGGCTCTGCGGAACTGCATTAAGTCCTGCAGGGCCCAGATCTCAGTAGGGAGTGTGTTCCACTTGACTAGGCTGACACCAGAATTGAGAAGGCTCTGGCTCTGGTTGAGGCTAAGCGAACATCTTCAGGGCTGGGGATCACCAGAAGATCTTGATCTATCAAGCATAATGCTTTATGAGAGACATACTGGGAGAGGAAGTCCTGAAGGTATGTTGGTCCTAGACCACATAGGGCTTTAAAGCACTGTTACGGCTAGATGTGCAGTACTATGAGTACTATAATTAGCAGCCTTGAGACAAGGGGCTATTTTGCAGAAGAAAGTTTATTTTGGTGTTTTGTACATTTATAGTCCCTCTGAATGTCTTGGTATTAAGCAGAATCAGCAGCACCAAAGCAGAGCTGTCTGAAATCTTTTTCTCCACAGATTTCATCTCCCTTGCACACGCCCATGTAAAGCTACTATTGCAATGAGACTTTATGGGTTTTAATATTTATAGGCATTGAAGAGACAGGACATGGCCTGTTCTGTGTATAGTCTTGCAATTTATATGTTGGCAGCAGTGTATGTTGGGAGATGTGCTCTAAGGCTCATGAGTATGCTTACACTTTGTAGATATGCTAAGTTCAAGCTGAAATGAGGGGAAGCATGGGCCATTTTGAGGCCAATCTGACAGGAGGGAGGGGGAGAGAACCCAATAAACCTGAGCTACTCAAGAATATTGTGAAAGCAGCCATCCTTGGGGGCACACTGTGACCTCCAGGATCTCATTGAAGGCTGCTTCTGCAATGATTACACATTTAAATGGTGTGTATGCTCTATGCTTCAAAATAATATTACTCTACTGATCTATAAAAAGGCTTCAGGAGGAGCACAGGCCGATGCTGGTGGTCTCAGAGCCTCGACACTGATTTGCTGGCTCTCACTTGCTATTTTTCACAAACATAAATAATCATAATCCATATAAAACTGTCATATCAATTCAGCATCGACATCACCAAAGCCCTGGGCTAATTCATCAAAGATTAATGTTCCACCACACAAAGTCACATTTTTATAAGCAGATGCCATTTCCTGGATTGTCCTGTCACTGGTGGTGGAAAGATGCATCACATCAGCAGCTCCAAAATGCCAAGACAGATGACTATTTGAAAACATGGGAATAAACAGTTATCACTGCTAGCTGTTTCTTGCTTATTAGTTACAAAACAGGGGGATTTGTGATGCTATGAAGAAGCTGTGGATGGATTGCTTCCACAGCATACAGAAATGGAAATCTTAGTCGTGATGGGGAATTGTGTAGATAAGTAGCCCAGATGAAACATGGGGATGTCCAGGGAATGTTGCTGTGTGCATTGGCAGGGCACTGTCGAACTGATGACCACTGAGAAAGTGGTGACTGTTTTTCCCTTCGATTTCCCTGTTTTTGCTCATGCTATGCAAGCTGGGAATCTCAAGTCTAGACTTTCGAGCATTCTCATCATCCATTAATGGAGAGACGTACCCCATTATATATCCTTAATTCTCTAGTATTTACAAGTGTGATTATACTGTCTGCTGATAATTGGGAAACAAGAGGATGTCTAGATGTACTAGCAGTCAGGACCATGTCCTGCTAGAATTCCTTTCGCTGTGGGAGACCAAGGAAGTTCATAGCCATAAATGTATGTTAGATTTCAGTAGAGGAGATCTTAATAAACTCAGGGGCATAATGAGAACCATTCCATGGCTGAGACTGCTGGAAGGGAAAGGAGCAAGTGAAGGGTGAGCTCTCCTAAAACAAGAACTCTTGCAAGTTCAAGCCATTGCTGTTCCAACAAGAAAGAAACATAGTAGGGGATCCAAGAATCCTATGTGGAGGATCAGAGAACTCCGTGGTTTTTTTAAGGGAGAAAAAGGAAATGTTCAAGAAATGGAGGCAAGGACATACCTCTAAAGTAGCGCCATCAGAGAGGCCAAAGCTCAAAGTGAGCTAAAGCTGGCCAGGGGGGATTGCTACAAAAAGAAAATCATCTTCAGATATGTGAGAAGCAAATGCAAGATAAAAGAGACAATGGGCCAACTGTTGGGTGAAAATGGAGAAAATCTGACAGAGGACAGAGAGAAAGCAGAAAGGCTCAATGCCGGTTTTGCCTCAGTTTTTTTCCCCCATGAAGAAGAAAACAGGCTCATCTAGAGATAGTAGTAGGCAAGGCACAGTGTCCAGGCTTCAGGTAGACATGGACAGAGAGGTAGTTGAGAAGAAGAAGAGAAGAGATTGGATTTATACCCCGCCCTTCACTACCCAAGGGATTCTCAGAGCAGCTTACAAACTTCTTTCCCTTCCCCTCCCCACAACAGACGTCCTGTGAGGTAGGTGGTGCTGAGAGAGCTCTGACAGAAACGGCTCTTTTTCAAGAACAGCTGTGCCAGAACTATAGCTTGCCCAAGGTCATCCAGCATGTGTAAATGGAGGAGTGGGGAATCAAACCCAGTTCTCCCAGATTAGAGTATGCACACTTAACCACTACACCTGTCTGCACTGAATTATTATAAATCTCTCGGGCCAGATGCTATGCACCCAAGAGTGCTCAAAGAAATTTTTGGACAGCTTCCAGAGCCTTTGTCCATCATCTTCCAAACTTCCTTGAGGATGGGAGAGGTGCCACAAGACTGGAGGAGGGCAGATGTTATCCCAATTTTCAAAAAAGGGAGGAGAGATGACCCAGGCCAGTCAGTCTGACCTCTGTCCCAGGGGAAATCCTGGAGCACATTTTAAAGGGATCAACCAGTGAGCATCAAAAGGACAACTTGGTAATCCGGGGAAGTAAGCACGGATTTGTCCCCAATAGGTCGTGCCAGACCAACATGCTTTCCTTGTTTGATCGAGTGACTAGCTTACTGGATTGCTGGAATGCTGTTGATGTTGTTTACCTGGATTTAAGTAAAGCTTTTGACAGGTTTCCCATGATATTCTGAAGGGTAAACTAGAGGACTGTGACTGGATAGTTAGGTGGATAGGGAACTGGTTGGAGAACCTCACTCAGAGAGTAGTTGTCAATGGCATTTCATCTAGTTAAGTCATGCCAGTCAGGTGGCATCAAGTCACCCAGAGAGTGCTGCCAGGCCTAAGGAAGTCAACCTCCAGGTGGAGCCTGAAGATTGCCTGGTATCACAACTGAACTCCAGACAACAGATCTCTTAGTAAATAACTGCTTTGGAGGGTGGACTCTATGGTGTTCTATTTAGCTGAGGCCTCTCCCCTCCCCAAACTCTGGCTTCTGTAGACTCCACCAAAAAATCTCCAGGAATTTCCCAACTTGAAGCTAGCAACCCTCATCAGGACTGGCCCCAATGAGTTTCCCACAAAGGTCAAAGTAGGCCTGGAAAGGGCCTCCTTCCTCCACCTTTTTACTGACAGAACCAAGCTTGGTTGCCTAGCAACAGCCACTGAGGGGAAAGTGAGCCCCACAGCAGGAGGATAAGATAATGGTTTGACAGCCAGTGGCTCACCTCAATAGCCATCCAACCGCAGAGGAGCCAAGCAGGAGAAGCAGCAGCAGGAGAAGCCTCTTCCTGAGCAGGGAACAGTCGTTTCAGTAGCCAACCAGATGTGGAGGAGCAAAACAGTGGCAGAAGAATCATCTTTATCATAAGAGACAGCCATTTTGGCAGTTTATTCAGACAGGGAAGAGTGGCCAAGTTGACAGTGGGTGGGGGGAGGAGTGGAACCAGCCCCCAGCCAATGGCACATTACTCTTGAGTGGCAGTTGATGGGCTAATAGCTGATGGAGTGCACATCACAACCAATGAAAGAGTTAGTAAGTGCCAATATGCTAGGGCTTATATATATACAATTTGATTTGGAAAGAGGCACAAGGCAGGGTTGCCCTTAGACAACATAATGATATTTGAATTTAGATTGGACAAAAACAACAAAACATAGGATTATATGCAGGACATAATTTTCCAGAAACTACCTGTGATTATACAAGAATTACCTCCCATTGGTGCCTCTTCTGGTTTTAAGGTAAATTTTGATAAAACTGAAATTCTTAAAATGCATCTATCACAAGATTTGATTGAACACGTGTGTGATAGACTGCACTTTTTAAGAGACTTAGAAGTGCTGTACCAACAACTAAAGGACTGTGAAGACTTCATTCTTCACAGAGCCAGAGAGCCTTGAGTGACAAATTGCCTAGTTTGATAGATAAGAACAAAAGTATGTGCTTGTAATAGTTTTACCTCAGTAATTTCAACCCCTAATTTCACCTGACCTTTCCCTTTGATGTTAAAATAAAACCTTTTGTTATATTTGAATTTTAAAAACATCTCAAGTGCCATTTTCAAGGGTTTAAGTTACAGGGTGATCCTTATCCCTTCCCTCAAGTTCCTGAGCTGCGCAAATAGTCAAAATATACCTTATTGATACGGTGGGACAGACAAGGTTTCTTCAAAGGAAAAATAAACGTTACCAGGGCTGCTCAGTCAGTGAAGGGAAATAAAAATGGAGGGAAAATCTTGCCTCTGAGGGAGGGAAGTAGATGGGATCTGTCATACATGAAGT
Source organism: Gekko japonicus (assembly GCF_001447785.1). Classification (NCBI taxonomy): domain Eukaryota; kingdom Metazoa; phylum Chordata; class Lepidosauria; order Squamata; family Gekkonidae; genus Gekko; species Gekko japonicus. The sequence continues at coordinate 984,748 of NW_015175985.1, forward strand.
GCCATTTTTCATTCAAATGGGTCACTGAATCACTAAATGTTTTTAGTGCAGATTACAACCGTGTTATCACAATTGTTTAGGTATAATTATGGCTCATTGGTGAAGCATATTAATAAAGAATTTAAAGATTGGTCTAAGTTAAAACCTATCATGGCTTGGAAAAGTGGCTACAATTAAAATGATGGTAATACCCCACTTTTTATATTTGTTTCAAACTCTCCCAATAATGATTACAGATCAATTTTTGCAAAACTGGCAGAGAAAATGTTTACATTTTATTTTGAGTAATAAGAGGTCCTGAGTCCAAGCTTGAACTCTGTATAGAAAGACAGCAGATGAGGGAATAGTGATGCCAAAGTTGCTGTGTTATTATGCTGCATCACAGTTGTCCTAAATATTAAAATGGGAAAAGACAAATTCCAGTTCTTTGTGGACCAAAATCACAAATGGGAATTAAGATTGCTGGGGAAAAGATCAACAACCTCAGATATGCAGATGATACCACTCTAATGGCAGAAAGTGAAGAGGACCTAAAGAGCCTCTTGCTCAGGGTAAAAGAGGAGAGCGCAAAAGTGGGCTTGAAGCTATACAGAGATGGGGGTTTCATACAGTGAATTTCATTCCGTTCATGAGCTATCACTTCAGATATTGCCATTCCAAACAGTGCCACACTTCCCCCCCCTTTTCACAGTGCAATCTTCCTCACAAATTTAAAAAAATGTTTTTGATTGCATGACGAAAAGGGGGGGGGAGTGTGGCAGACATTTTAAGCAGCACACTACAACGATCCAGAAGCACAAAGAGGGGATGAAAATGGAAGAAAGCAGTTTACCTGAAGGGATCAAAATAGTTTTGCTAACAATGCCAGCGGCTTTGTATGAAAAGGTAAATAAAATCC
>NW_015175985.1:985788-999736 GCF_001447785.1 Gekko japonicus
GAACATGAAATTGAGCAAACTTCAGAGGACGGCGGAAAACAGGAGGGCCTGGCGGGAGTTGGTCCATGGGGTCGGGAAGAGTTGGACTCGACTGTGCGACTGAACAACAACAACAACAAAAAAGACTATCCCATATTACTGGAAGTTATTCTATGGCAAACAAAATCACAAAGAAGCCCATCTCTGTATAATCATTTAACAATTGGTACTTCTTTGAACGTATGGTATAAATGGAGGAAATATATATCTCCTGGAATCTCACTGTGAACTTGGTTTCCACATCAGTTACTCAGCCTGAATAAACTCCAACAATTGGCAGGAGATGTAAAATTGCCATGGTTGGAATGTTTACAAATACAAGAAATTATGAGAAAGAATGATTTGGTGGAACCTTGTGTAGGCAGCAAAGGGGCTCAGTACTCAAATACAATGCTGGAAAAAATTCATTTCCAACATATACCAAAGTGGTGGAGTGGTTAAGAGCATTAAACTAGGATCTGGGAGACCTAGGCTTGAATTCCTATGCTGCCTTGGAACCTTGCTGGGGAACCTTGGGCCAACCAGCCTAACCTACGTTATAGGGTTGTTGAGAGGACACAATGGAGAAGAGAATGCTATCTGCTGCTTTGGGAGAAGTAAAATTAAATATGTTAGAGTAGACTATATCCATCAGTATCACAGAGTCATGAGAACATCATTTACTGAATGTGAGAAGATGTTGCAAAATGCTGAAATTACAAGTAATATATAAGACAGTGTTTTTATATTGATTTAAAATATTTTGACAGTAATGTTAGCAGGCAATGGGTTGGGGGTCAGAACTAGATATTTGTACTGGTTATAGATTTTCTTGTGTTTCTGTTTATACTGTTAATGAAAAATAAAAAGTAAAAGAAAACAAAAGAAAACCTGAACTCTGTTAAGGCTTTCTCTCTCAGCAAGCACGCCTACATTGCATGAATATGTTTCCATTTAAATCCATATTGCAGTTAGAGTCCTTGTTAAATTATTATCTTATCCTGAGATCATTCCAGGCCTTGCTCCACATAACCAGGTAGTAGGTGTGTATACATGGGGATTTTTTTCTATGTTTGTTTTGGATCACAGATCAAATACATATTGCAGATGCTGTATTGAATTCAGGTGACAGCTAATCTCCTGCTCAGATATCATCCCCACAGTCTTGAACTTTGTGGCTGGGACTTTAATGCCACTTAAATCAGAATGTAAGAACTAGGAGAATTCCAGGAATGTGATGATATAAAATGTATTTTTAGAGCTGTGAATGACTTGTGAGAGGAAAATGGCATAGTGACTAAAGATAGCACAAGTCAGTTTTTCCATGATTTATCACAAGAACTTTCACCCTAAGTAAAAGTCATTGAATGATGAGATAGCAGCTCATACAGGCTGGCACAATTTCAAACTACTTATTCATTGCATTTTTTTAAACAGGAAAGCATTTCCATAACACAATACAAATTCCAAATGGCACCTCATATGCATGCAAGTGCAACTTGGGAATATACTCAAGAAACTTCAGATGGATGATAAAAGTGGTTAATAATACTCCAGAATAAGTTGCTGTACAATCTATTTGCTAGAGACTTATCCTCTTAATAGTTTTAACAGCTTAGGTCTCTGGTGCATTTGGTAGAGTTGGCAACATCCAGGTGGGGCCTCCCAGAATTACAAATGATTACACTGGACTCTAAATTTGTTCTACTTACAGCAAGTGTAAGTTGACAGCCCTACTGGAGGAGAAGATACGGAGACTTGAGGCACACTTCTCCACACTCCATTCTATAAGGGAAGATGAAGATTTCATGGACAGAGCACATAAAGCACTCCTGAGAGGGCAACAGGGGCAGGAAGGAAAGGTAGCTCAGCAAATGGAGGATCACCCAACACAGGAGGAGGGCACATGGAAGAAAGTAACCCACAGGTGCAGGAAAATCAAGAGACATTCTGAGCCTCTGTTGCTAAGCCATCAGTTCCAGGATCTCCCTATAGATATTGATTCTGGACCACTGGAACAAGGGCTCCCAGCCTCCCCAAAGCTTGAAGAAAATTTCTCAGGCCCCTGTGGATGAGAGGACTTGAGCTTCTGCTCCCCAATGTAGGTGAAGGCATGTGCTGGTAACTGGAGATTCCCTACTGAGAGGAGTAGAAGCTAAAGTGTGCCAAATGGACTTGACATCTTAATAGGTATGCTGTCTACCAAGTCTACCAGGATGTAATAGAAAGGATAGGAAGACTCATCCAGCCCACAGATTATTATCCTTTCTTTCTCATCCATGTGGGTACAAATGATACCTCCCAGCACAGCCCAGAACATATTAAAAGAGACTATGCAGCTCTGGGTAAAAAGGTGAAGGACATGGGAGCACAGGTTGTATTTTGATCAGTTCTTCCTGTTGAAGGCTGTGGCTTCAGAACAGAAAGAAGAACACTGCAAATAAATGACTAGCTATGTAGATGGTGTCATCAGAAATGGTTTGGTTTTTTGGATCAAGGCTTACACTTTCAATATGAAGTTCTTCTTTAGGGAGATAGTTTGCTCCTCATGAGGGTAGGAAAAATGTGTTTAGTAAGAGGCCTTGCAAACCTAAAAAGGAGAGCTTTAAGTGAAATCCTATGGGGGGGGGAGAGAAAAATTCAAAGCCTAGTATGATGCCAGTAACTGTCAAGAACACTAAAGATTTATGGGGAGTGACACATATGCTAGGAAACATTAACTCACAGGTAAGTACAGAAACGAAAACCTCAGGGCTTATAAGCCATGGATTCCAATGTCTCTAATACTCAGAGTATGGGAAACAAACAGGAGGAACTTGAAGTCCTAATACAGGAAGAGGATTATGACTGAATAGGCATTACTGAAACTTGCTGGAATGACATAATTGGAATATTAGGACTGAGGGGTACAACTTGTTTAAAAGGAATAGACAAATAAGGAAGGAGGGAGGAGTAGCTTTATATGTAAAGGAGGTATATGCTTTTGACCAGGGGTCATTTTGTAGAAAAAGAGGTGCAGGAGCTCATTAGCATAACTTATTTCCATATGCCACACCCCCTGACATCACCGGAAGTGTGTCAGAAGGCAACACCCACCACTCAGGCTCCACTGGACTGTTTTGGATTGCTAGCTATTGGGGGGGGGACATGTGCAGATCTGACCTCACAGTGGAGGGAGATCTTGTACCTAAAGGTGGGCCGGGGGGGGGGGCTCTGCAACTTACCTGGCTGCTTCTTGCGCCTCGTGGCCTGACTGAGGGCTGCTGGGAGCAGGGGGCAGGGCTTATTGCATGTGCCCACCCCCTGGGGCTCCTTATTGCTGGAGCTCTGCTCCTGTGCACTCCTGCAGGAAATGACCCCTGCTTGTGACGAAATATGTGAATCTGAGCACTGAAGTCCAGTTAAGAGTCTCTGGGTAAAAATGAAAGGAGTAAGAAATAATAATGATATTATGGTGAGGGTCTACCAGGCAGAGGACTTGGATGAGATGCTTCTAGAACAGATTACAAAGTTTTCAAAGAGACGGGACATGGTGGTCATGGGAGATTTCAATTACCCAGGTATCTGTTGGAAGTCCAACTCTGCTAAAAATGAAAGGTCCAATAAATTCCTGACTTGTTTGGCTGACAACTTCATTTTCCAGAAAGGGGAGAGGAAAACAAGGGGATCTGCTATCTTGGACTTGATTCCCACCAACAGGGAAGAACTGGTTGACAAGGTGAAAGTAGTGGGCACTCTGGGTACTAGTGCCCATGTAATTTTGGAAGGGAAAAGCTGTACATAGTCAGACATATAGGTTGGACTTCATGAGAGCAATTTTTTTAAATATAATTTTATTTATTAGATTTTTAAGCCTATATCACATACACAAACAAAGACAAAGACATATCACAACTCATTATACCAAAGTTCTTTTCTCTCTCAAACAACACAGAACAGCATATCCTGTTTTTTTCTACACCAACTCTACTTCCTTTCCTATCTCCATATCTGGTCTGTATTGGCTAATAGTTCATATCAATAATCTTCAAATTCTATTACCTATCACCTCCATACTTGTCCTGATATTTAATTTTCACTCTATCTTTCACTCTTATATCCATGACTTGTCTAGTGCATAAATTTGACATAGGGGTTTAATTCAGTTATAACTTTAATATTTATTTATTTTATCACTTTATTTAAACCTTTTACTACTACTAACTCTTGTTAATCTTAATTTTCACCCAGAAACCTCATAGATAAACCTAATGCTATCTTCTTCTATTATTTTTTATTTTATTTTATTTTATTTTTTTCCCTTCATACTCCTTGTCATCAAAAATATTAATCTACTCACTACTTAAACCTACCCTCTACCTGGTGTCAGAATCGATCTTATATATGTCTATCTGTGTATTTTTACATTCAATACTCAAAAATCACAATATCCAAGACAAACATTATTTTCTAGTAAACAAATGAATAATCCAAACCCCATATTCCTATCACCCTTACACCTTATCCCTTTCATCCACATATTTACATCTTTCTTTTACAATAGCTTTTCCATGATTCAGAATTCATTTTATAAATATAATTAATATCACTAATTCATTTTCCATTAAAAAAATTAAACAATAATATTCTTATCTTTCTATTACAACACCACTTCTATAATTCACAATTCATTTTTTAAAAATATAGTTAATATAGTTAATATACCTAATTCCTTTTCCCATTAAATTTTTAAGCTTAATAATCTTATAGCATTTCTTAAATAGTTCATTTAATACCAAAACTTTATGATCATTTTAATTTTCAAATCTCCAGACTCTTTAAAATTCCAAAATTCCTATTATTACTACTTTTTACATACTAATTTTTTTATCATAACCCAATCTTTTAAACTTATAATCACCTCAAAAAATACATCACCCATTCACCACATAGAGGTACATATTTTCATTCGTAAGTAGGTTTAAGTACATATTCAAAACATCAAGAACCAGCAAATATTTCAGTTTTTCCATTATATCCACAACACAAGGAGTACAACAGTCTCTTTTCGTATCTCTTAATTTTTCGCCGAAGCATTTGAAGTCTGTTTTTCAGTTTCACCATGTCCACATGCCTGCGCTCTTTAAACAATCCATGCCCTTTATCTCTCTTCCTTCTGTCTTTGCTTCCATCCATCTTCCAGGATCTTTTATCAGTCTTAAATTTCCATGCCCTTCGCCTTCTTTTCTTTATCTTTTTGTCTCTTTTCCGTCCAGTTCTTAAACATTGTCCATTCTCTCTTGGCCATTCCACTTTCAATCCCAACAACTTTCTCTTAATTACTCCTGCCTCGTTCGATGACTCGCTCAAGTCCATACCGTCACCCAAATTACAGTCCTCTGCACAGTCCTCATTTTCTCTCCTAACCTCCTCTTCTTGCAGCTCCTTCACACAGTTTAATCCCTGCTCCTCCATTCCTTCTGTTTTCACTTGTCTCTTATAATCGCTCATTATCTTCATGAGAGCAAATTTTGACAAAACTTAAAATTATGCTGGGTAGAATCCCATGGTCAAAATCATTGAAGGAGAATGGAAGTTCAAGAGGGGTGGGAGTCTCTTGCACAGTACGAAATGGGCTTGTTTGGAAAACATGTCAACAACTACCCAAATCACCGTTTTCCCTTTGCTGAAGGGTAGGTTAGTGATAAAGTCCATGGAGATTACTTCCCAGGGTCGGTCGGGGATCTCTAAGGGTCTCAGGGTTTCTGGTGAAGCCCCCACATACTAAGAAATATCAGCCCTGATGTGAAGCCACCAAAATTGTCTTTGAATCAAATGCAGGGTCTTCAGGTAACAGCAATGTCCAGCTAACGTTGATTCATACCCAAAGTGAAGTATCTCCCCCCACGAGGCCTGGGGAACAAATAGCTGCCCCTCCCTATACCAGCACCCATTTTCCTTTTGTTGAAGCGAGGACTCCTTGCTAATTTCCTCCTGGTCTGCATCTGAAAGAGCAGTTTGAAACTTGCAAACCCAGGGTTCGCATCAGCTTGCGGGGTTTCTTTGATGCAGCTGCGCATAACTACCACCACCTGCAGATGGGAGGGCAAGAAGGAGTCCACCACCTCATACTTTTGACTTGTGAGTTGAGGTAGGCGGGAAAGGGCATCAGCCAACAAGTTGGACTTCCTGGGGAGATGCTAAAGAGTGAAACGAAACTTACAGAAAAACTCCACCCATCTTAGTTGTTTGGCATTGAGACTCTGGGTGGTGCGCAATGGTTTGAGATTTTTGTGATCTGTCCATATCTCGAATGGCACCCTCACCCCCTCCAGCTAATGCTGCCAAGTGGTCAAGGTGAGTTTGATAGCCGCGGCCTCCTTGTCCCAAACTGCCCAATTACATTCAGTGGAGTTAAATTTTATGGACAAATAGGCAAGGGGGTGGAGTTTGCCATCATTCCCCTTTTGCAGGATTGCTGCCCCCATGGCCACATCGGAGGATTCTACCTGGACCACAAACAGTTAATGTTCATCCAGATGATGTAAAATGGGCTCAGAGGTGAACAACTCAAAGGCTTGCTGACATTCAGGGGACCAGGCCAGCTTAGTGCATGGTTTAACCGTTTCTGGCCCCTTCCCCTAGGTTTTCAACAAGTCACTGAGGGGAAGGCTTACTTGTGCAAAGTTGGGGATGAAGGAGCAGTAGAAATTTGTGAATCCTAAGAATGATTGAAACTGCTGCCGGGTGGGGGGGCTCCCACCCCAGTACAGTATGTACCTTGTGGGAGTCCATTCCCAGCCCAAGAAGTCCACCTCCTCTTTATGGAACTCACACTTTGACAGTTTGGCAAACAGTTTATGGTCATACAGAGTCTTTAGCACCTACCTCACCAATGTCACATGGGAGCCCTTATCTTGGGAATAAATCAAGATATCATCAAGATAAACCAGACCCCCCCCTTGAAAGAGTGCTTGTGCAATACTTCATTAATCAATTTCATGAAGACCCCCAGGACCCATGTGAGCCCAAATGGCATGACCAGGTATTCAAACTGCCCCAGCAGGGTTTTGAATGCTGTTTTGTGTTCATTTCCCTCCCGGATGCATACTCTGAAGTAGTCATCACGCAAATCCAGCTTGGTAAAAATCTTCCCCCTAGCTGCCTCCACCAAGAGGTTTTGGATCAGTGGGAGGGGGTAAGTGTTAGACATAGACACCGCATTCAGTCCCCAATAGTCTGTGTACACGCTTAAACCCCTGTCCTTTTTTCAGAAGAGGACGAGGGCGATGAATGGTGAGGAAGCCAGCTGGATGAAGCCCCGAGCTAGGTTTTTATCAATGAATTTATGTAGCTCCTCCTTCTCTACTGGGTTCATACAATTTCCCCTTAGGCATACCATGTTCCAGCAAAAGCTCTATAGCACAGTCTGTTTTACAATGGGGGGCAGTTCATCTGCTTCTTCTTCCTGAAATACCCAAGACAATTCCCTATACTCCATTGGTATGGATTCGAGCTCCTCTTGGGATAAGCAGGCTCATTCTGGAAGGCCTGGCGGAGCCACCCCCCCTTGTTTCTACTCATGGTCATTGCATTTGGGGTCTGGGAAGTGTAACATGCCTGTGCTCCACTGAACATGGGTTGTGGTCTTGCAGCTATGGGTTCCCCAGGACCATGGAGAATAGGGCTATGTGGTTTATTACAAAAACCCGCTGCTCCCAATGAGATCCTGTCCCCACGATCACCGGCACCGTCTGGTATTCACACACCACCTTAATTGGATAAACCAAATAAAATGTATTTCAACGGGGATAAATGTAAAGTTCTGCATTTAGGTAGGAAAAATCTAGTGCATAATTATAGGATGGGGGAGACTTGTCTTGGCAGTAGTATGTGGGAAAACAATCTAGGGGTCTTAGCTAGACCATGCACTGGACATGAGTCAGCAGTGTGATCCGGTAGCTAAAAAGGCAAATGTGATTTTGGGCTGTGTCAACAGAAGTATAGTGTTCAGATCACGTGAAGTGATGGTATTGCTTTACTCTGCTCTGGTTAGACCTCACCTAGAGTATTATGTTCTATTTGGGGCATCACAATTTAAGAAGGATATAGACAAGCTGAAACATGTCCAGAGGAGGGCTTCCTGTTTAATGAACCGGTTTGTGGTTTGTGAGGTTTGTGACATAGTAGAACACCCTTACCCCACAGGTCAAACTCTCACAAAGTCTCCAGCTGACTCTCTTCTACCTGCCCTCCGAGTTTGGTGAAGATTGAATTTAGGGAGGTTGAATTACAGCTCCCAAAATCAGGTGCCCCCAGGAAAGAGGTCTCTGGGGAATTCACAGCTTCAGGTTCAGGAGTGTGTCAATTTGAATGGACCTCCTGCAAGCTAGAGGCATCAGATTCGCAGTGGACTCCCTCAGAATGCCCCTCTACAAAAGCAAGGAGGTCTAGCATGGGAGGGGGTGGCAAGTTGGAAAACCAAGTCAATGGGCAGGTACAGCAAGGGCATCTGATGATGCCAAGCCCAGCAGGCAGGCGCCAAGAGGAACAGAAGTTTAGGACCTTAGGGTACAAAGTGCAAAGGGGGGGGAGGTCCAGCATGGTAGGGGGGTGGCAAGTTGGAAAACTTAGGTGAGGTGCTGTGCCTTCAGGAAAGTGCTCTCTAGGGAAATCACAGCTTTGGTTTTGAAGGTTTTGGGGGCATGGATTCTAGGGGTGCTCACTAGCCAACCCTTCCCCTTGGGCCCAGGAGGCAGTCACCTGCCCACTCCTTCTTGTGGAGATGGATTCTGGGGGTGGCCAACTGTTCCCCGCTGGCCTGGGAGGAGGTCACCAGCCCACCTTCCCCTGGTTACCGAGTTTTGGGGGGTGGCCCGCCACACTCCCCTTTGTGCCAGAGAGGCAGTCACCTGGTAGTAAAGATGGATTCTGGGGGTGGCCAACCGTTCCCCTTGGGCCTGGGAGACAGTCCGTCATCGGTCGTTTCCGTGCCTGCATCAGTCATCCTCCAACTCGAGCAAGGTGTCTTCGGCTACCTCGGCTCCATGTGCCAGCTGCGGGGAGGACCACGAGCACCAGTCATGCCGATTCAGGACTGCCGTCTGCCGGATGGGCAACATCGGGACACATCTCCAGGGTCTGCCGCTCCAAGGGACAGCGCCTGAAGACTTCTGCTCACCAGACCTCGACAGACCAGCACATTGACCTTCACACTCTCTCGGCCCACCAGCAACAGCATCTGGTATGTAACTTGCCCCCGATAGCCCCAACAAAGTGCATGTTACTGTTCTAATAGAGGGGTCCCCCTGCAGCATGGAGATTGATACAGGGTCTTTGTTCTCCATTATCTCCACAGATACGCTCCGCACACTGTGTCCCAAGCCTCCCCCCCCCCGCGAAAGCCACGGGGTTTCACTTTACGGGACTTCAGTAAGAACCCCATGGCAGTACGGGGCTGGGGCAAGTTCCAGGTGCAGTTCCAGGACTTTAACGGCCCTCTAGACCTGCTGGTGGTGGAGGGGCGGCTCTCCAGTCTGCTGGGACTCTCCTGGTTCGGGCCTTTGGGACTGTCTTTGAATGGGGTTAACCAGGTCAGGTCACAGGATTTTAACACTGTGTGCGCTAAATTTCCCCGTGTTTTTGATGGCACCCTGGGGTGGTTTTCTGGGCCCCCTATCTCACTGGACCTTGACCCGACTGTCCTTCCTATTCGCATTAAGGCCAGGCTACTGCCACTCACAATGAAGCCTAAGATTGAGGCTGAGCTAGATCGCCTGGTGGAACAAGGGGTTTTGGAACCGGTCATGTCTGCACGGTGGGAAACTCCTATAGTCACTCCGGTGAAACTGAACGGGGATGTGCACATTTGTGCTGATTACAAATGCATGCTAAATAAGGCTCTGCAGGCACACGCTTATCTGGTGCCGGTGGCGAGCCATGTATTGGCTGCTTTGGCGGGGGCCCGGTCGTTGGCAAGTTGGACTTGGCCCAGGCATATCAGCAATTGCCAGTTGATGCCGCCATGGCTGAGGCTCAAACAGATGCACAGGGGGGCTTTCAAGGTGCACCGCCTCCAGTTCGGAGTCTCAGTCATGCCGGGAATTTTTCAATCTTTTATGGATTCACTCCTAAAAGGTATCCCAGGAGTTCAGCTGTTTTTAGACGACGTGCTGATCGCCACCCCGGACAACTTGTCTTTCGCCGACTGGCTGCGGGCTGTGCTGCATCGCTTTGACACAGCCGGGCTCAAGGTCAAGCGAGAGAAGTGCCTGCTGGGGGTCCCTCGTGTCGAGTTTCTGGGCTTCACAGTTGATGCCTCCTGCATCCACCCCACCACGGACAAGGTGAAAGCCATCACTCACGCACCGCCACCAAAGTCTAAATCGGAGCTGCAGGCTTTTTTGGGGCTCCTGAAGTTTTAGCATTCCTTCTTGCCCCTCAAAGCTGCAGTTGCTGAGCCGCTCCACTGCCTCCTGGACAAGTCGGCGCCTTGGGTCTGGGGTCCACCACAGGCTGCAGCGTTCCAAGCAGTCAAGGATCTGCTCATGTCCCATTCAGTCCTGGCGCATTTCAATGAGCATTTCTCCACCGCAGAATGGTGCATGGAGGGCAAGACTCTCTGGTTCAGGGTCCTCTGTGAAAGGATGGAGAACTATGCAGCAATGTAGTACAGCAGCTGGTGAAAGGTCACATCATCCATGATGGACAAAGGCTGGCCATCCACAGCAACCATCTCAACAATGAAGTGAATGATTCCCTTCTGTGCCTTCTCCCTTGCCCTTCTGCTTGGCAGTGCCAGCATCCCCATGGGAAGGACCTTCTTGAGGGCAGCCTGCCTGTGGCTGGAGATTCCACTCCCACCCTCAGTGCGAGTTTTTTGTCCCCCTCCCTTCTAGACAAAGCAGGTGTTTTCTTCCCCCTGCTGGGTGCCACTCTTTGCTCTGGAGGCAACAGACTTGGGTGTGCCATTTGCTGGTGCCTGTGGAGGGTGGTGGGTGACAAGTGTTTGGGTTTTGAGCCTGTCCAGATCTGGAGATTGCACACCAGACACTTTGCTACACAGGGGACATTGGGGAGGTTGTGGAAATGCCATCAAAATGTGGCCTGAAAACAGGCATCCCATATTGGGGCAGGCTGTAGGCTTAGCCACTGCAGTGTGGTGCTGGGCTGGGAGGACCTACAGAAGGGTGGACTCAAGGTGGGAGCAGCCCCAAGAAGTTGGGATGTGGAGGAGCTAGAAGTTTCCCACCACTCCCTAATTCACCGCTGTCAGATTCTTCATCTGCAAACAGCTTTGGCAACTGCTCTGGTACTGGCAGTGCTAATAACTCTTCTGCTTCTGAGTCCATCCACAAGAACACATCTGGCAAAAGAGGCTCTGCCTCTGAACCTCCTGGTGACACCCCAGTACATCTGGGCACCAGTGGGCTGGTAGGCTGCAATTCTGCAGGGCCTGTAAGGCAGAAATGTTCTGCCAGGTGTTTGGTTGTGGACCATGATGACTTACATCATGGCTGGCACCTTTCCTGTATCCCTATCCCTTGAAGGGTCTACTCCCCCATGCCCATAAAGCACCTACAGGCCAGAAACAGTAGGGAACCACAAAATTTCACCACTTGATTTCTGATGATAGTTTTATGGTTTTTAAATCTGTACATTCCCTAGAGCCCCACACTCCTGGGGATTAGGCAATTCAAAAATGCAATTAAATGAATGAATAAATAAATAGGACAGGCTTGTTCCACAAGAAGGCCTGTGAGATGGGGGCTGGACTTCTTCCCACCGTGACAAGCACCCCCGTCCCTCAGTCTCACCCTCATGGCACAGAAGGGTGTTGACAATTAGGTGAGAGGGTGGGTCCTCTGCTGAGGAACCCACTGGCTGAGCCCCTCTGCCTGGCTGTAGTAGAAGGACAGGAGGCAGCTCAGAACCCTGAACCCACTAGACACCACCCCAGCTGGGGAAAGTGTGCAAAAATCCCACTGAGGGGGACTGTGGGTCCTCAGCCAAGGAACCCATTAGCTGAACCCCTCTGCCTGGCTGTAGCAGAGGGACAAGTGCCTCAGAGAGCCCTGAAGCACCAACAGTGTTCACAGTACTCCTTCCCTCTCTGCCTCTAACAGTTAGGTCCCTTTCTGACTAACTGCCTGCTGCCAAGTAAAAAGAGCTATGTGTGAGCTGGGGGTATGCAAGGGTCATTTCCTGCCGGAGCACGGCGGAGCAGCACTCCGGCAGTAAAAAGCCTGGGGTGCCCCACACCGCCATCCCCCCACTGCCTCCCTCCCCTCCCCTTCTCCAGCCAGCCCACCACAGCAGGCTGGCTGGAGAAGGGAAGGAAAGGCAGGCAGACATGCCTCCCCCTCCCCTTGAGCCTCTCTGCTTCTGTGGAAAGACTCGGGGGAAGGGGGGATTTAAATGCCTGGGTCCCCTGCCCAATGTTCTCTAGGTGCCCTGCAGCCACGAGGCACCTGGAGAACATCGGGCAGGGAACGCAGGCATGGCTGCCTCCCTGCCCGCCCCTCCCCTTCTCCAGCCAGCTTGCCCGCCTCAGCGGGTGAGCTGGCTGGAGAAGGGAAGAGGGGGTGGGCAGACATGCCCCCCTTCCCCTGAGCCTCTCCACTTCTGTGGAGAGACTCGGGGGAAGGGGGGGATTTAAATGCCTGGGTTCCCTGCCCGATGATCTCGAGAACATCTTGATGTTCTGGAGAACATCGAGCAGGGAACCCAGGCATCTCTGCCTCCCTGCTGGCCCCTCTCTTTCTCCAGCCAGCTCACCGCAGTGGACTGGCTGGAGAAGGGAAGGGGAGGTGGACAGACATGCCCCAACTTCCCCCTGAGCCTCTCCGCTTTTGCGGAGAAGCTCAGGGAAGGGGGGGGTGTTAAATGCTTTTCTAAACATGCCTGCCCTTTGTCAGGGGGTATGGCATATGCAAATGAGTTATGCCAATGAGCTCCTGTACCTCTATTTCTATGAAATGACCCCTGGGGGTATGTATCCATTCTGCTCCCATAGAGAACTACTTTGGTGTTGTGGTTAGGAGCGCAGACTCTAATCTGGGATAACTGGGTTTGATTCCCCACTCCTCCACATGCAGCTGCTGGTGTGACCTTGGGTCAGTAACTGGGTCAGTAACCTTGGGTCAGTTAGAAGTTCTTTCAGAGCTGTTCTCTCACAAGCAGTTCTCAAAAGAGCTCTCAGTCCCACCTACCTCACAAGGTGTCTGTTGTGAGGCAGAAGGTCTAGTGATGTGGAACTGGGGAGAGGTCATGATTAGTGATGAGCATTTACTTTGCCTGCAGAAGGTTGTAGATTCAGTCTCTGGTATCTCCAGCTAAAAGAATCCAGTAGTAGGTGAAGGACGTCTGTCAGAGACTCTGGAGAGTCACTGCCAGTCTGAGTAGACAATACTGACCTTTATAGATCAGTGATCTGATTCAGTATAATGTGTTCATGTGTCTTGCTGCTAACTGGGAGACTGCGCCAGAAGATAGTGGCCTGTGATAATTTTACATCTTTTTTAAAAAAATATATTTTTTAATTGTTTTACACAAATTTTACATATTATCTTTTAACTATGCGTTTACATAGTAGTTTTTCCCCTCCCCCCTATGCTACCCTATGCTTTAGTCCTATATTCCCAGCCACGGGCACAAAATCTGAATCTTGCTCTGAATGTCTTTTCTTCCTTCTGTCGGTATCCATTCTAGGTAGGTCTTCCACTTCATCGTGATCTCCGTAGTCTTGTCTTTCCATGTGGCCTTACGTTCCAGCTTTTCGATTATGTCGGACTGTATGAGATCAAACAAATAATTATGCCAGATTTCTACTGTCCATTTATTTTTGTTCTTCCAGCCTAGAGCTATTACTGCTTTGCCTGCTAGTATCATGGCTTTAAACAAAGCTTGGTTCTCTTTGCTTATTGCTAGATTACCTACTATACTCGTTAGC
>NW_015175985.1:1000135-1002829 GCF_001447785.1 Gekko japonicus
CCCAGCTTGAAGTTTTTCTTAGCCATAGCTCTTGCCACTTATTCCACGCTTCTAAGGCTGCATGTCTGGGGCCTTTGGTTAGTTTGAGGTCTGTTTTTGTGACTTTGCAAAGAGGCCCCCAGCAGCCAATGTGATTATTGATCTCGTTCTCAAATCTAACCCATTTTTGCTCTTCCCCTTCGCCTATCTCTAATAGGGACTTTATTTGGAAGGCTTCATAATAGCTGTTAAGCTCCGGGACTCCCCAACCTAGTTCCCCTTTGGGACTATATATCAATCTCTTTTGGGTTCTGCACTTCTTGCTTCCAAATACCCATTCTCTAATCACTCTGTTCCATTGTTCTAGCTTTTTACTGTGTGCTTCTAGTGGTATCGCCTGAAATAAATATATTAATTTGGGTAGCCAGAACATTTTAACACTTCTAATTCTAGTGGAGAGCCCTAGAGTTTTATTTTCCCATTTTCTCATTTCTTTTTCTATTTTCTTCCATATTATATTGTAGTTACTTTCCGCAATTCTATCAATCTTTTTTTGTATTACTATCCCTAAGTATTTAAACCTTTTAGTTCCCATACCGATACTTGTAATTTTGTTTACTTCTTTTTTTCTTCTTTATTCACATTAAGGTACATGATTTCTGATTTGGCCATATTTACTTTTAAACCTGAGAAACACTCATAATCCTCTAGTATAATTTTAATCTCTTTCATCGCTTCTTGGGGATTTGACATAACCACTATAATGTCATCTGCAAATTAATTAATTTTCATTTCTTCCTTCTTTGCTTTGAAACCATTTATCCTTACACTATTTCTAGCTGAGAGGATTAAAAAAAATAATTTTACATCTTTGGGGCAATAGAAGAGAAAATAGTAACTTCAGTTCATTCCAGAGCATAATTTTTGTTGAGGGTAGAAGATTCTTAACATGGATATATTCAACGTTAAGCTGTAGAACCACTGTGCATGTTAAAAGCATGTACTCAACAAAATGTCAGGACATGATTTCTGTATTTGCTGCAGCCCATGTATAAATCCTATGACCAAGGCAGAAAAATTGTCTAATTCTTTACATTGTTTTCTCCCATTATTCATATCCCCTCCTGTTAAAATGGAATGAGAGCAGCTGATCTCTAATCGCTTTGCTTCCAAAGACTAGCAGAAGATATCATAGCCCAAAACTCTGCCAGGAGCTGTGAATGGCAACAGTTAGCTGCACAGTGACAGCCATGAAGCCCTGGGTGATTCGCTACAGTCACAGTGCTTTTCCCTAATGGGAGTTCTTTATGGGAGTACAACTAATGTGACTTCTCTCCACACCACTTAAGAGCCCTGCACAAGTTGTTCTGCACGCTGTGCTTGCAAGATGCCAGCTTTTGAAAAAGCTTGTGGTTACTAACAACGCAGAGGTCATTTCGAGCAGGAGCGGGCAGGAATGGCATTCTGGGAGTAACAAGTAAACCCCTCCCCACCCCCTTTTCCCTTTGCCTCACCTCCAAGTGGGGCGAAGGGAAAGGGAGGGGAGAAAGGGAATCCAGCAGACGCTTCTGCATGACAGTGGGGCCAGCGCTGGCCCTGCTGCCAGGTGGAAACATCTGAAAGGAGTGTGCTGCCTCTGCGGAGTGACTTCAAAGACTGAGGGCATTTAAAGTTTAAATCCCCCCTCTCTGGAGTCACACCGCAGTAGCAGCATGCTTCTTTCATTGAAGGGAAGGCAATTTGCCTTCCCTTCAATGATGGGAGCCTGCTGCCGCCCCCCCCCCCACAACTGGGGGGGATCATTATGCCCTATGGAGATGCTATGGAGACAGTCCCTGATCTGGTCCGGATCTTCCTCAGCTAATACTGTTTTCCCATGAAGATGTTTTTGGCTGACAAGATCAAAACATTTTGGCGATTTGAATATGACTGAATGGCTAACAACAACGTTTTAATTTCAGAGTTTTTGTAGAAACATCTGTCTTGTTTGTTTATAAGAACACTAGAAATAATGCCCGTTGCAGAAATAAATACAACGGGATCTAGAAAGAGGCTCTGGGAGAGTGCTCTGGCTTTGGGCAAACAGTGTCAGTTTCCTGTGGCGACCTCAGCAGGGTTTAATGACAGAGTTCACTGTTTTCTCCAGAGGGACTGATCTCTGCTACCTGAAGAGCATTTGTATGTCTGAGTTATCTGTAGCCCTCACCTGGAGAGTGGTAACCATTGTTACCCATTCTCCTCTCCCCTATGAGGTATGTTATGCAACTGAAAATTCCAACTGCCTTGCGGGGAGGGGGGGGGAGTTTGAGGTGTGGAATGGACTGAAGTCCAATCAGCTTCCATATGCAAAAGACCAGGTTGTCGCAGCAGTTGTGGTGTGGGCGGGACCCGGGCTTTGCCTTCTGATTGGTGGCGATATATGCTGAGGAGCAGTGCCATCAGCCATACACTAAGGGAGTGCATTTTAGAATTAGAACCTTGGCACCCACTATTCAATTATATATAAGGAGAGATTACTTTTTTTAAAAAAGAAGTGTCCTCTGTGACTCAGATTCTTGCACCAATGTGTGAGAAAGGCAGATTATAAAGGCAGTCCTAAAACACGGCTGCGGTGGCTCAATGGTTAAGACGCTGAACTGCAGACCGGAAGGTCGGTAGTTCAGCAGCTTGAGAGTGCCACATCTTTGGCCCCAGCTCCTGCCAACCTAGCAGTTC
>NW_015175985.1:1002905-1003077 GCF_001447785.1 Gekko japonicus
ATCAAATGTGACTTCATGCATCTGACAAAGTGGGGTTTCACTCACTAAAGCTTATGCTGCAGCACACTCGTGCATCTTTAAGACGCAACAGACTCTGTTATACTGTGACTATAATAATGATTAATTTAGCCTCTTACCAGGGCATCAAGAGGTGAATCCCAATGACCATTTA
>NW_015175985.1:1006798-1027505 GCF_001447785.1 Gekko japonicus
AGCAGACCCCTTTACCCCCACCCGGGGTTATTAATTGGTGCTTGCGGCCGCTGAACTGTATTTTTTAACCTAATTCTGCCACCGCAAGGGCCAAGCCTCTGCTTAGGCCCATGCGCCCACTCAAACACCTAGGAGTAACCTAAGCCCTTGCCGCAAGTCCTGAAGGAAGATGTCATTTCCCTTCTCAGAAAGGTGCACACCATCCCCTCTGTACAGATCCGGAAAATCAAGCCGAATCTGGGGATGAGGCAAAAAGTGGCCCAAACCAACCTTCAACATTTTATAAAACTCTCTATTGGCTCTACGCCGAGCCCCCTCGATCCCCCTAGGGTCCAAAGCATCACGCCAAACCCGGCGTGGAATCATGGCCGACCAAAGGATTGTCGTGTCTGGCCAACGGCGCTTAATGCACTCCAGGTCCTACCTGGCCTGTAACACAAGGGCCTTCCCTTTCATGAATCCCAAGTCATTACCCCCTAGGTGGATGACCAACACCTCTGGCGGCAAGGCTGAACTGGCCTGAAACAAAAGAGGGAGAAGGCCCGGCCAGCGAAGGCCCCGGCGGCCCCTCCACTCTACAGTAGCCCACTGGCTGAGGCCCAGTTGCGAACCGATGGCCGATCGATTGGCCCGATGAGCCGCCCAGAAGATGTAGCTGTGTCCGGAGATGAGAATCCGTCTCCTGCCACAAAACACAGCTCCTAGGAAGAAACGACAGTGAACTCCGGAAACCAACAGCGTAAACAGCATTGCAAACAATAACTCAAACCAAGGAAAGAGGGTGCACATAACTTTTGAAAGCGGCAGAACGCCACCTGCCCACTCTCTGAATGTCAGTAGTGGGATAGCCTCCCATGCAAGATTGCTGATGGTATTACATTGAATCTTGCTAGATAAAAGGCTCTACACTGTTGCAGTGCTTGTATACCTGATAGATATGGGGTCATTTGGCCTACCGTGAGTTCAGGGGTGAACAAGATTTGTTGGCTAAGCTGTAAAGCCTTTGTGTTCCAATTTTGAGGACTCTGCATTTAATCATCTGAAAAGCGCCCATAAAAGGGAGCATAAACAGTGAGTCCAATGGGATACCCAAGGCAGTTATTTTATTCTCAATGTATGATAGCTAGTTAGACATGTTTGACTCTGTGAGCATTTGTTGTTTAAGGCTCCCTTGGTCTACATTGTAATGTAGACGCAGCCAATATTTTACTGTTGTAAGCCACACACCAGATTCCACAGAATTTAACCCAGTTTCTAAACATAGAGCTGTATAAGGTACACAGTGCGGCATTCCCATGATCTTTCAGAGAAATTTAGATTGAACACATTCAATGGTGCGATTAAGTGCGTTTATCCATATTGGAATACCATACATGAGTTGGGGAATTACTTTGGCCTTGAAGACTTTTAATGCAGCTGGTATGAATTGATTGCCTCTGGTGTAGAAAAATCGGGAAATGGTGGAAGCATTGATGTTGGCCTTATTTATTGCAGAGTTACATTGCACAGACCAAGATGCATTATACTGGAAGTACAATCCTACAAACAACACAGGATGCCTGCGGTAACATAGCTAATGGCTGTATATACCATGTATATACCATGATGCCAATAATTCATTAGAGATACTGACTATGGCAAATTGACGTAGGAATTCTCCTCCAGCCTCTAACATAAAAATCATCTCCTGGAATGTGGTGGGCTGGAGAAAAAAAGCCAGGGGTGATGATTTTCTAAGTTACCTTAATGACTTCGACATTATACTTCTTCAGGAAGCCTGGTCTCCAAATCAGATGCAGATGGACGGGTATAAATCTTTCTCCCTCCCAGGGTACAGGATTAATTCTAAGGGTTGCTTTCAAATGGGTTTGGCTCTGTTTGTTTCTTTATATTTAAAAGTAGAAATCGTTACATTACAACTGGAAAGCCCCACTGAGCAAGCTATTAATCTTATTCTTGATAACCTCATTTTGATTATTGAGAATATATATCCTTGACTTCCAGTTGACGGAACAACGATGGCGGACGCTCTCCTCACAACAGAGGAGGGCAAATCGCACACCAGCGGCCTGGTGGGGTGCCACCTCAAGTGCTGGCAAATCGCACACCAGCGGCCTGGCAAATCGCACACCAGCGGCCTGGCAAATCGCACACCAGCGGCCTGGCAAATCGCACACCAGCGGCCTGGCAAATCGCACACCAGCGGCCTGGCAAGGTGCCACCTCAAGTGACACCCCCACGGAGCCTTTGAGATAGGCTCCAGGCCAGGGGGCTTTTGAGGGGTAGCCTCTTCGATGGTGTAATTTCGGAGAATGGAGGCTCCCCTCCACCCCGAAGGACCAGTCACTGAGTGGCCTTTGGGCACAAGTTGGACTGACCAGGACAAGCACCAGAGATTGAGCGGAATGACGTAAAATTGAGCATGGTCAGATAAATTGACTGGCAATGAACGTGAGTTCAGAATAATACAATGAAAAGTGATTTCCCCCCCCCCCGCGATTGAGAACAGAGATTGCAAAGAGGGACGCCTCTTTTGCGAGAGTGGTAAATGGACATGAAGGGGGTGGGGGAGGAAGTAAACTGAAAGTGTTTTGAGAGACTTATCTGAATCGCAAAGTCAATTGGCAAGTTTTCCAAGTTTTGAGGGAGCGGTAGAGAGAAGATAGACTCCACTTTTAAAGCTAAAGAATTTTTGAGACGACAGCTGGGGGAAGAGGAAGAGTCCAAAGAGGAAGAAATGAAGTCTAGTGACTCTGTTACCTCGGGAACGGAAGAGGACTCTGCGGCAGAAAAGGGTGCAGGACCTGCCAGAGTGGTGTACGATTTCAGAGACAGAAAGCCAAAGTAAAGGCAGAAGGACTTGGAAATGGCCTTTTAAAGCGAAGAATAAGAAGATGATCAGAGATTTCTCTCATAACAACTAACAAAGTAACATATAAATAGCGAACTGTTATAAGCAAGAACTCTACAAGTATATTGTTGAAAGGCGGGTGACTTTAATGCTAGAATAGGCAACGTTCATAAAATATTCTTTAAGGCTACAGAAATTAATTATGATAATACACTACCACCTATTTTCACCCTACAAGGTATTCCAAAGATTGCCACATAAACTCGGCAGGTATCTATCTCGCCAAACTTTGTCTTCAATTTAATAAAGTTTGGCTGAATGGGCTTACCAACTTTTGTAATTCTGGAGAATACACATTTGTTTCAACAAACGGCTGCAGTGTAATTGACTATTTTATTGTTTCCCCTTCATTGGAATCTCATGTCCTAGATTTCACTGTTGGCAATTATATAATTAGTGACCATCTTCCACTTATTTTAAATCTTAATGTCAGCCCTTTTATTAGAACCCAAGGTTATTTTCAACACCAGCCTGACAAGCTCTATCTACTGCCTAGGATCTTGTGGAAGGATGGCTCCATGGAAAAAACCCAACAACTATTCGAATCAAACCTATTTCTAAAGTATAGATCCTTTTTAATTGATTCACTTATTTAATTATTTATCTATCAGATTTATGTCCTGCTCCCTCTCCCCCAAATGGGACTAACAGCATATAATGGTGGCTAACAGCATATAAAATAAACCAATAAACACAATACAAAGATATAATAGATTATCTTTAAAATATAAAATTGTTAAAAATCTATCCCCATTAAGATCTATCCTCTATCAAGCAGGGTGGGATACATGGATGGTGAAGACACAGCTGAAGTATATCAGCTGCCTCATGGATCACAGTCACCCAAAGGCCACATGAAAAAGAGCAGCCTTGCATACCCTGTGGAACCTAGAGAGGTTCTACAAGGCATGCACTTCTTCAAGCAGCTGGTTCCATAACACAGGGGCCACCACTGAGAAGGCCCTCACTCTTGTTGACACAAGGCAGGCCCTTCATAGACCAGGGATGTTCAATAAATGCCAAGATGAGAAGATGGGGAGGATCATGCAGAGTATGATGCCCCCATTCACTTCATTCACAGAGGCAAGAATTCCCCTGTTTTTCTTTCCCTTCACCCTAGTTATCTGTTTGAGCCACCCTAGTTATCTGTTTTCTTCTTTCCCTCCCTGTCACACTATAATGTTTTGGCTGTTGACTCATCCCAGGAACCTGAGAGAAGGAGCGAGAGCCCCCTTTAACATAAATTTAAATGGCACTCAAGGTGTTTTGAAATTCCAAATTAACAAAATTCATAGAATTCATAGAATCATAGAGTTGGAAGGGCCCACACAGACCATCTAGTCCAACCCCCTGCCCAATGCAGGTTTAGCCAAAAGCATCTCTGACAGCCTCTTCTTGAAAACTGTCAGTGAACGGGAGACTACCACCTCCCTAGGCAGCTGATTTCACCTTTGAACCACTCTGACCATGAAAAAGCTTTTCCTAATATCCAGGCGATTCCTTTCTGCGTGTAATTTAAACCCGTTGCTTCGGGTCCTATCCTCTGCTGCCAACTGGAACACCTCCTTGCCCTCCTCCAAATGACAGCCTTTCAAATATTTAAAGAGAGCAATCATGTCTCCCCTCAGTCTCCTCTTCTCCAAACTAAACATTCCCAAGGTCCTTAGCCTTTCCTTGTAGGACTTATTTTCCAGACCCCTGATCATCCTCGTCACTCTCTTCTGTACCCTATCAATTTTGTCCACATCCTTTTTGAAGTGAGGCCTCCAGACCAGCACACAGTACTCCAGGTGCAGCCTGACCAAGGTAGTATACAGAGGGGCTATGACTTCCTGTGATTTTGATGCTAAGGCCCTTTTAATACAACCCAAGACTCAATTTGCCTTTTTTTCACCGCATCACACTGACTGCTCATATTTAGTTTAAAGTCCACTCTTACCCCAAGATCACTTTTGCATCCCCAGAAACATACCCCCCATCCAGTATTTGTGCTTGACATTTTTGTGGCCCAGATTTAGCCTATGTTTGGAAGGTTAGGGTAAGGGCGTATAAGTCTTAACCCCTTTGTATTCTTTAGAACTGCTATATTCTCAACTGAGTTTATTATTTCCGAGAAGTTTTAAAAAATGATTCCTTGGTGGTGCAGCTTGGTGTAATTTGTTATAGTCTATTACTTCATTCTATTTATTTTCTATTTGTTTTATTGTCCTCTTTGCTGCTGTGTTATGCCAATAAAGGTCTATGTATGTGTGTGTGCCCCAGATTTAATACTGTGCATTTCTCTTTGTTGAATTGCATCCTGTTTGCAACTGCCCACTTCTCCAGAGTATTCAGGTCTTGTTGAATTTTAACTCTATCTTCTTGGGTGTTTGCTACTCCTCCCAATTTGGTATCAACAGCAAATTTAATGAGTAGCCCTTCTACCCCTTCATTCAGATCATTGATAAAAATATTGAAAAGTATCGGGCCCAAAACCGAGCCCTGCGGCACCCTGCTGGACACCTCCCTCCAATCTGATGAAACGCCACTGATTACCACTCTCTGGGTGCGGTCCTCTAACCAGTTCCCTATCCTCTGAACTGTCCTATAGTCCAGTCCACAGTCTTCCAGTTTTCCCATCAGAATGTCATGGGGAACCTTATCAAAAGCTCTACTAAAATCCAGGTAAATCACATCAACTAAAATCCAGTAAACTCGTCACACAATCAAAGAAGGAAACCAGGTTGGTCTTACAAGATCTGTTGGGAAAAAAACCATGATGACTTTCCTGGATCACTAAGTCATTCTTCAGATGCTTACAGATTGATCCCTTTAAAATCTGCTCTAATATCTTTCCAGCAACAGAAGTCAGACTGACCGGCCTGTAGTTTCCCGGGTCATCCTTCTTCCCTTTCTAAAAGATTGGGATAACATTCGCTCTTCTCCAATCTTGTGGCACATTCCCAGTCCTCCAGGAGGCCTTGAAGATGATGGGCAGAGGCTCTGCAAGTTCATTAGACAGTTCTTTGAGCACTCTTGGGTGCACACCATCTGGCCCAGGAGATTTGTATTTGTCCAGTGCAGCCAGGTGTCTCTCCACAACCTCTCTGTCAATGTCAACTGGACACTCAGGTGTCCTGTTATGTCCTATACCATCTCTAGATGGGCTCGAGTTCTTCTGGGAGAAAATAGAGGCAAAAAAGTCATTAAGTCTGTCTGCTTTTTCTCTGTCCTTCACCAGAGTTTCTCTTTCTACTCCCAAAAGCGGTCCAATTGCCTCTTTCACCTTGCGTTTCCTTCTCACATATATGTAGAAGTTTTTTCTTATTGTAGCGAGCCCCCCTGGCCAAACCCAACTTATACTGAGCTTTGGTTTCTCTGATGGCTGATCTGCAGTACCTAGTAACTCTCATATGCTCCTCTTTAGAGGTCTGACCTTCCCTCCATTTTCCTCCATTTTTTTTTCTCCCTTAGCTTATTCTGAAGCTCTAGGTTCCTCAACATCCACATCCACATCCAAATCGAACAAATAAAAATCGGTTTCTTGGAGCCCTTACCATCTTTCCGTCTTGGTGGAATAGTGTGGGCTTGAGCTTGCAAAAGCTCATGTTTGTGAAGAGTCCACCCTTCACTCACTCCTTTCCCTTCCAGCATACTCCCCCATGGAATGACTCCCATCAAGCCTCTGAGTTTGTTGAAGTACAAAAATCTAACCTACAAATCTGTCTACAAACTTCCTTGACCCCCCCACAGCAACTGGAATTCAAGGAGGACATAGTCACTTCCCTCTAAGGTCCCCACCACCTTCACCCCATCTACAAATTCTTCCCTGTTGGTTAATATTAAGTCTAATGTGGCCGAGCCCCCTGTAGCTTCCTCCACCATTTGAAAAAGGAAGTTGTCGGCCAGACAGGTCAGAAAGTTGTGTGATTCTTGTCACTTTGCTGAGCCTGTCTCCCAGCACACATCGGGGAAGTTGAAGTCTCCCATAATTATAAGATTCTGATGTCTGGATACTCTACCAATCTGTACAAGGAAGGCAGCATCCATTTCCTGTCCCTGGTCAGGCGGTCTGTAGCAGACTCCAACAACAGTACCCTTTCTCCTACCTCCCCTTATTTCCACCCATATATTTTCCACGGGGCTGTCAACCACATTCTCCAGAACTTCCTTACAATCAAGCCCTCTCTTCACATACGGCGCCACTCCACCTCCTATTCTACCCTTACGTTTTTTCTTGAACAACTCATACCCATCCACTACCACATCCCAGTCATGAGAATCATCCCACCAAGTCTCACTGATTCCTATTATATCACAGGCCTCTGTTTGCAAGAGAATCTCAAGCTCTTCCTTCTTATTAGCCATACTACAGGCATTGGTATATAGGCACTTGTAGCCTTGTACCTTTGTTTGACCTGTCCTACCCAGGTGGGCCCCCGCTGTTTTCACTTCTTCATTGAAGTCCCCATGTTGATCGTCCCCTGCCCCTTATGGTTTCAGTTTAAAGCTCTCCTGGTTAAGCTTTGCAGCTTCTTTCCAAACGTTTTCTTCCCTGACCTTGAGAGATGAAGCCCATCATGTGCTAGAAGGCCTTCTCTAAAAAAAAACTTATCCCATGGTCCCAGAACCCAAAGTGCTCCTGCTGGCACCACCATCTCAGCCAATGATTCACCTCGAGTATGGTCTGTTCTCTTCACACTCCTCTTCCTATGACTGGAAGGATAGAAGAGAATACCACCTGTGCCCCCAATGCCTTCAACTGCCTTCCAAGAGCTTCATAGTCCTCTTTAATTTTTGTGATGGTATTCACAGCTGTGTCATTTGTCCCCACATGAACTAGCACAAATGGGTACTGATCAGTAGGTCATATCAGTTTTGGCAGTCGGTCTGTAATATCCTGAATTCTGGCCCCAGGTAAGCAACACATCTCTCAGAGTAGAGGATCTGGCTTGGACACATACCATTCCATACCCCTGAGCAGAGAGTCCCCGACGACCACCACTTTCCGTTTCCTTCCACTTCCGTGCAGCAACATGCCCTCTTCACTCCCTTTTTCAGGTCTTTGTGGCTCTCCCTCCACTCTCATCTCCATCACCCTCTCAAGCACCTCAAAACGATTCTTGAGCTCCAGTGGACCAGAGCGTCATCTTAGTCGACGTCTTCGGGTTTGTACTGTAGAAACGAAAGGAGGCTCAGAAGGGAGATGGACTCTTCCTTCTTCTCCTTGACTTTCTTCTTCATGTTCTTACAGAGTTTCCAGACTCCTCATAAAATCTTCCTCTTCCTTGATTTCCTGAAGGGTGGTGATCCTCCTGCAGGTTCTGAATGTTCTCCTCCAAAAGCCTGAGCAGCTTACACTTCTGACAAGTGAAGTCAGTCTTCTCTTCCAGGAGGAAAACAAACATGGCGCACTACATGCAGGTGACTAGAAAGGGGCCTTCAGTCAATATCATTGCCATCCAAGTATATTCCAAGAGTACTCTGAGCAGAGTTTTGGGGCCCTCAGGCAGATCCTCAGGATAAGAGCCACAGGCCATGAGCCCTTTAGCTCTTGCCCTTCAGTTTGCGCCAAGGCTCACACCTCTGGTGAGGAGGAACCTTTTGTTTCAAAAGGTCACTTCCTGCCAAGCAGTAGGGGGTGGGGCTTGCAATCAACATCAACTCACTCAGTCCCCATTTTACTCAACATAGAGGGGAAAGGTCAGGTGAAACTAGGGGTTAAATTTCTGAGGTAACTCAATATAGAACTCTGAAGTAAATAAGTATATGAACAGACTTTAGTTCATAGGTTTCAGGCTATTGAGAGTTTCATAAGCTTTCCCCAGTGACCTAGGATCTTTAAAATGAGAGAACTTTGTTCCAGTGTTTCCCAAACACTCCAGTACACTTTCTTTGTGCATTCCCTGACTCTTTTGGTTTCCAGAAGGCTGGTACCCTCTTATCTAGTACCCAGCTGCCTTCTGTAAACACACCAGTACTCTTCTTGAGTTTTAATTTACTCTTAAGATTTCACAAGGCAGTCACTAACCACACCAGACCTGGGATCTCTCCACTCTTCAGAGCTATCTCCCTGTTTTAACTGGGTAGTGGTAGTAAACTCCCTGTTTACTGTCTTTGGCAGTGAAAAGCTATATTGAGTTAGACAAGTTCCAGGCATGATCAATACTGTGTCAGTTCTAAAGCATTTTTGCGGATACATGCATAGATATAGAAAGTCCAAACTGTAACCCCTCCTAAGACCCACACATACATCACGTCAAACAGCCAGGCTCCTGCGTCTCTACCCCCCTTTCCATGGGAATACACAATCCCACAATCCCAAGCTGGCATTGAAAGCTTCAAGGACATCTCCCTGTGAACCAGAGAGAAGCACATCTTGAGGAAAGGGTTCCGCCATCTAAGATAGAGCACTCACACACACCCCGCATTCACTACCCCCACCTAAGGAATTCCCCTCCCCCCAGCGTCTATGACAAACTATGTGAAGCAAAGTGAAGCGTGGTTTGACAGGTAGGAACTTACTTACAGAATCATAGAATCACAGAATAGGAAGGGGTCATACAGGCCATCTAGTCCAACCCCGTGCTCAATGCAGGATCAGCCTAGAGTATCCCTGACAAGTTGTTGTCCAGACATTGCTTAAAGACTACCAGTGAGGAGGAGCTCACCACCTCCCTAGGCAATTGATTCCACTGTTACACAACTCTTACTGTAAAAAGGTTTTTCCTAATATCTAGCCAGTACCTTCCCGCCCTTAATTCAAACCCCTGATTGCGAGTCCTATCCTCTGCTGCCCACAGGAACAGCTCCCTGCCCACCTCTAAGTGACAGCCCTACAAATACTTAAAGAGATCAATCATGTCCCCCCTCAACCTCCTCTTCTCCAGACTAAACATTCCCAAGTCCCTCAGCCTTTCTTCATAGGGCTTGGTCTCCAGGCCACCAATCATCCTTGTTGCTCTCCTCTGCACCCGCTCCATTCTGTCCACATCCTTTTGGAAGTAAGGCCTCCAGAACTGCACACAATACTCCAGGTGCGGCCTGGCAGTGTACAGCAGGACTATGACATTTTGTGATTTGGATGTTATGCCTCTGTTGATACATCCCAAGATTGCATTAGCCTTTTTTGTCTTCACATCACACCGACTGCTCAAATTTAAATTTCGCTCCACCCTTACCCACAAGATCTTGTTCACACACACTGCTACTCAGAAGTGTAACCCCCATCCCATAGGCATGTTCCTCATTTTTGTTACCTAGATGAAGAACTCAGCACTTATCCTTGTTAAATTGTTCACATCCGCCCACTTTTCCAGCATGTTCAGATCTCATTGAATTCTATCTCTATCTTCTGGTGTGTTCGCTGCTCCTCCCAATTTGGTGTCATCTGCAAATTTAATAAGTAGCCCCTCCACACCCTCATCCAGATCATTTATACAAATATTTAAAATTACTGGGCCCAGAACCCAGCCCTGTGGCACCCCAGTGGACACCTCCCTACATTCAGATGAAATGCCATTGACAACTGCTCTTATCCTAGAGTCCAGGCCACAGTCCCTTAGTTTACACATCAGAACATCATGGGGAACCCTGTCAAAAGCTTTGCTGAAATCCAGGTAAACAACATCAGCAACATTCCCTTGATCCAGTAAACTTGTCATTCGATCAAAGAAGGAAAGGAAGTTGGTCTTGCAGGACCTGTTGGGGACAAATCTGTGCTGACTTCCCTGAATCACCAAGTTGTCCTTTAGATGCTTGCAGGTTGATCCCTTTAAAATCTGCTCCAGTATCTTCCATGGGACAGAGGTCAGGCTGACAGGCCTGTAGTTTCCTGAGTCATCCCTCCTTCCTTTTTTGAAAATTGGGATATCATCTGCCCTCCTCCAGTCTTGTAGCAATAAGAACAAAACTGTGTACAAAATGATTCACTGAAAATCTTCAAAAAAGGTAGCATCTATATAACAGGAATATTTTATAGTCTCAAAATATGCTGAAGGAACAAGAGAAATCAGTTCAGACTGAATTTGTGAGCTGCATGCTGATATTGTTTAAGCCTGGATTTGGGAGCAAATTATCATAAGGTTCCACTTTTTGAAGACGCTTGTGGGTGGAATGCAATAAGCCACAGCTAGCTGTCGTGTGAAGGGAACTACAGGAACCTTTGAATAGAATTATTTTTTCTCTTGTTTCTTAAGCATATCCTGGGCGAATGCTGAAGATTGATGTGACAGCTGAACACTCATTCCTCCTTATTCTGTGTAGATATTTGTACTGTTAGTATGGATCAGATATTTGGAGACTATAAAATATTCCTGTTGTATAAATGCTACCTTTTTTTGGAAGATTTTCGGTGAATCATTTTGTACACAGTGTTGTTCTTATTGCTATTTCTCACTGTGTACTCCTTATTGCTATTTCTCACTTCCGTTTGTTGTACTCCTCCAATCTTGTGGCATGTCTCCCGTACTCCAAGAGGTCTGGAAGATGATGGGCAAAGGCTCTGCAAGCTCTCTAGAAAGTTCTTTGAGCACTGTTGGGTGCATATCATCTGGCTGGGGGATTTGTACTTATTTAATGCAGCCAAGTGCTTCTCAACTACCTCTCTGTCCATATCAACTAGCAGCCTGGATGCCCGTGCCTTGCCTACTACCATCTCTAGATGAGCCTGTTCTCTTCGTTGGGGGGGGGGGGAAATGAGGCAAAATAGGTATTGAGCCTTTCTGCTTTCTCTCTGTCAGAGTTTCTCCATTTTTAACCAACAGTGGGCCCATCACCTCTTTGATCTTGCGTTTGCTCCTCACATATCTGAAGAAGAGTTCCTTGTTGTAGCGAGCCTCTCTGGCCAGCTTTAGCTTACTGTGACCTTTGGCCTTTCTGATGGCTGACCTACAGTGCCTAGCAACCCACAGATAATCTTCTTTAGAGGTATGGCCTTTCCTCCATTTCTTGAACATTTTCTTTTTCTCCCTTAGCATATCACACAGTTCTCTGTTCATCCACATTGACTTCTTGGATCCCCTACCATGTTTCCTTCTTGTTAGAATTGTGACAGCTTCAGCTTCCAAGGGCTCTAGTTTTAGTAGAGCCCACCCTTCACTTGCTCATTTCCCTTCCAGCAGTCTTGCCCATGGAATGTTTCTCATCATACCTCTGAATTTATTCAACTCTGCCATACTGAAATCTAACTTACACATGTGGTTATGAACTTCCTCGGTCCTCCACAGCAAAAGGAATTCTAGCAGGACATGGTCACTTTCCTCTAAGGTCCCCACCACCTTCACCCCATCTACCATCTCTTGCCTGTTGGTCAATATTAAGTTGAGTATGGCTTCTCTCTCTAGAAGATCTATGCCCTTTTCTGGCCTGAATGGGAGTTTTCTTCTAACTACCCACTCCTCTTGCCAACTCCCCCTAGTTCTCTGTCCATGTTAACCTGTTCTCAGTCAGGGCTTGTCTGAGATTCAATTCTCCTCAGCATCCAGTTCAGAAGTCTTTCTCTGCTCAGCTGATGCTAACCAATCAGATTCCTTGGAGCAGCCTGTCACTCAAGGTTCTCTGGTTCTGCAAAGAATTAACCCTTCACATTCCTTTGCCTGTTTATGCAGCACTTCTCAGTTTCTAAAAGTTCAGTCTGTGAAGAGGCAGTCCTGAAGGTATGAAGGTCCCAGACAATTTAGGGCTTTAAAGGTAAGTACCAACACTTTGAATTGGCGCTGGAAACTAATTGGGAGCCATTGCAGCTTCCGTAGGTTAGGTATTATATGTGCTAACCAGGACACTCCTGTCAGCAATCTAGCAGCTGCACTCTGGGTCACTTGCACCTTCCAAAGCATCTTTAAAGGTAGCCCTGCATAGAGCGTGTCACAGTATTTAAGTGTTGAGGTAACTGTTGAGTGAATTCTATCTAGCAATATTGGTGTACAGATTTTATTCTACTACGGATTTTCTTATTCACCTCACCACACTTGATTTGCTCAGTTTTATTTTGCCAGTCCTCACCCTCCTGCTCGTCATTTGCATTATTCAAGCTCCCTCTCAATCCCAAACCCTGCCCTCCTTGGGCTTTACCCCCCAAAGCTCCAGGAATTTCTCAACCCTGAGTTGGCAACCCCACCACCTGGTCTCACCGGGAGTCACTATGTGAGTTTGTGGCAAGCTGGGAATGAATAGCAAGAAATGAGCCCCTCCATAGTTGACCAGCTTCATGAACATTCCCTCTTTCATTTTTAAAGTACAGCAATAATGCTGTCTAAAGCCAAGGGATGCAGTTTGTCTCTTTAGTGGCTACAAGGTTTTTTGCCCGTTGTACTTGAGTGTAAATTGTGTAAATTGTAAATTGCCCATTGTACCAGAGTGTAAATTGAAGCTCAAAATTTTCTGTTTTGTCCCTGAAATGGACCTTTGATTTTTCCTGATCAGAGTGTTCTTCTGCCTTAGCCTTATGTTAGCCAAATTGCCTTACTTTCTTAATAAATATTGGGGAAATATGATTATTAATTGGCAATAGGCAAATTAGGGAGCAAACACCGTTGTATACAGAAGTCCCACCTTTACTGTATGTACCAGAAACGGACAGGGAGACTGTATTCAATATAGTATAATGTGTTTTTACTGGAGAATATTTATCATTCAAACAATACACAAGCATGCACACACATATACAGATTCTAAGAAATAAAGATAGATTATAAGCACATTTGCATTAGCAGGACATTTGTTGATTGGGTAATATTTACCTGTCCTCATTGGTTGAGCCGTTCCAATGGAAAAATGAAGGGGTTAGAAATAGAAGATGGGGAACACGTGTTCTGAACTGGCAGAACCACATGGACTCTAGCTGCAGATCTAAAGATGGAGGTAGGTATATGGATAGCAAGCTGGACATAAGAGGGTTAAAGCTTCAATAGGGGTCATGGAGAGGGAGCGAGCGAGCGAGTATGTGGTTGAGTAGTACCTTTTATAACGTGGTGAGGGGGGGCAGGCTAGGCTGGCCACATCCCCCTGTGATACCTCCTGTTAGTCCATCTCATAAAACATACTATTGGTTGGAAGGGGAGGGTGAGGAGAGCCAGGGGTTGGTCAATATTGAGATCTAGAAATTTAGACTGGAGGCTGGTACCTGGATGCAGGTGAGATGAGTCATCAGGTTGAGGCTATTGTCTCTTGATGGCCCTAGCCGGCTTGCTGATGGGTGAGCGATTAGTTTCTAAGCAACTATGATTAGAGTCTCAGAGCTACGTGCAGCTTTGCAGGTCTGGAGGAGGGGGGGAAAGGGGTTGCCTACAAGTGCTGGAAAAAACTCCTAATATTGTCTGGAGTTCTCTGTCCTCATGTTTTCCATGACATGGTGTCTGAGGCTTTGTGCAGGCTTATGGAACTACTACATCTCACAGCAAGCAAGATGGCTGGTAACTCTGGAATACCACTGGAGCAGCAATGCTAAAGGAAGGTGTCCCTCTTTCAGGTGTGCAGTCTCAACAGGTATTTTTAGGTCACCATGCTGTACAGTCTCTTTGCACAGTCCATACAGTCCATAAAAACACACTGATAGGCTTGCATGGCAACACTTATAGAGGAGTCACTCCTAGCAATTGCAAATCAAGCAAACTAGGCCAAAATGAGCATGCCTCTGCTATTGAATGTCAAAATAGGATCACTCTGGCAAGCCTCCGGCAAAGCATTAAAAATAGCTTATTGTTACACTCTAAAAATCACTAATACAATAAGACTTGTATGTCTGATCCCATTAATAGGTGAAGGCTAATATAATGATTTCATGCAACACCGTTGGAAATCAATAGAGAAATATTTGGGGGGGAAGAAAGCATACAATTCTATTATTTAGGGCATGTTGTATGAAAAGTTTGAAAATAACCTTTAACTAGCTTATCTCTTGTCCAATTCAATAAAACATATTTTCCATTGTTAAGGCTTTTGCTCCAGTTAAACTAAAATGAGGCTATAGAATAGCTGGATTTTGGGGGTCTCCACTTCTTGGTCAAGCAGAAATGTCAGTTTCAAGGAGATGAAAGATATTCTCCGGCAAATTCTTTTATGACTTTTTACCAATGCAATTGAGCCCAATCAATTTATGCTGGTTTGGGAATGAGGGAAGGGCTGCAGCTTTTTTGTGGCCTTCTGCTTAAAAAGGCATAAGGTTTTGCTTTCTTGTTCACATCTGTGGAAATCTCTGTACATTGCTGATTTTTATGCTCAGTTGGTAACAGAATCCTCACACAGTACAAATAGTAAAGCAGGGCTCATACTGTGTATATTATGCACCAAACTCATCCATCATTAAGAAACTCAATTTTTGAACTATGCAAAATAATTAAAATTGTGTAGGGCAGGGGTTGCCAACCTGGTGCCCTGCCAACAAATTTCCTGGTGCCTTCCAAGTGGTTGTAGGAAGTGGGTGAGGCCAAGTAGGGCTTTTGAACAGCAGGGCATCTGATTGAATGTGCAAATTAAAAGGCATCCTGTTAAACAGAGCTTCTCTGAAATGCTGAAGAGTTACTATCAATTTATGTATGACTTCATTCTCTGACATTTTGCCATTGACGCAGCATCTTTTGGCAGCCATTTTGTGTCATAATTCCAAAGGTGCGCACAGGCTTCAAAAGGTTGAGGACCCTTGGTCTAGGGTTTATATTTTTGACTTTATATAACTTATTCTGCTTCCAAAATCGGTTTTCACAGAAAGCACTGGCAACTTATTATAGCAACCTTCAGTAACAGAGAGTGCTGTTCAGAAATCCTGCCTAGCCCTCACCTGGTGTCAGAAATTTCACTATCCATTGTTCAAGTGTTTTCAAAGTTGTTTCTTCAACCATAAGGGCTGGTAACTTGCTAAAATAAAACTTATCTTGTTGCAATGAGAAATTACTAAGTATATACCAGGTTTCCTGTTCCCATTGTAGATATGTTGAATATACAATATCATGTATAATGACCATGGGTAACCAAACCCAATCTCCAGTACACTGTTCATGCAAGTGGTGGGCAATGTCTG
The DNA here is from genome assembly GCF_001447785.1 of Gekko japonicus. NCBI lineage: Eukaryota > Metazoa > Chordata > Lepidosauria > Squamata > Gekkonidae > Gekko > Gekko japonicus. The sequence goes on from NW_015175985.1 coordinate 1,022,704, forward strand.
CCAGTTTCTCATTCTGTCTGCTGCATGTTGTACCATATTCAATAGTCAATAACTCAGGGGGATGGGGGACCGGGAACTACAGAAAGAAGGGGGAGGTGGTAAGCACATTTTCTTGAGTACAAGTCCTCTCTCAGAATTCTTGGGATCAAGCCAACATGCTCATCAGAATGTGAAGGTGCTATAATTACAGTGTATATTATAAAAGTACAAATATTTATTAGGGTGTACTCATGTTAAAACCTATACTGATAAAAATCTTTTTCTAAGTATCAGACTTATAAAAACTTATCAAATATTAATACATATGATGGGTAAACACTTTCCTATTGAAGACCAAACGCGTTTCGGCCCCTAAGGGCCTTCCTCAGTGGTCACAATTAGCAATATACTATAGACACAACACAGATGTTGTTTCCTGAGATTATAAAAAGAAAAAGAAAAATAGGAGGGGGGGAAAGAAACTTAATTATTTACTTCCAAATGTATATTAAATCATTATTAATTGAAAAAATTATTCTTTCAAAGATAAAATTACCTTGTATATTTGTAATTGTATTGCTGGTATTAGTGATGGGCCATAGGTATAGCCATATAAATTCCACCAATTATTCTGAATTTAAAAAAATGAAATGAAATTGTGAAATTTTTATAATAAATCCAATTGTATAATAAATTTAACCCCAAATTAAAATAACATCATTGAATTAGCCAACAAACCTGTGCTACCAAGAGTGCAATTCTCTAGTTGCCAGATAGCAAGAGAGGTAAGGCAAATAATGTTGGTGTTGGTGTTGGTGTTGTGGGCACCTCCCAGATAGCAAAGTGAGCTTGTATAGTACCCTTCCTGTCTCTTCACAGTTGTAAGTACAGACATGGTTTAAGATGGTACTGACCTATAGAACCTTAAATGTACCCTTTACCTTATGAAATGTCCAGCCCTTTGAGGGCCTATTGCATCATTTATTGGATATCCAAGGCTGCTGATAGCCACCATGGACCCCCAAAGATTCCACCTCCCCCCCACATATGAACCAGATCCAAACTGGATATCCTAACAAAACAGTTACTTGACTGCCTGTTAGCATGCATCTGTGATAATAAAAGGATCCACATGTTCATCTGTCTGTCCATTTGTGGCAACTATAACTCATCAGAAAATAAATCTAGGACTTCCGGTTTTGGCGGGCTGATGGCAGCTGCATCCCCAGGGAGCTCCTGGGAGGCGATCCGTGGACCAGTGCAATGAGAGGGGGTGTGAATGTCCGCACCCTCCTAGGACTCTTGTGATGGGTCCCTTGCCATGGGGCACTGAGGCTTGCCTCTCTGTGGGCACACTGCTGGCAGATTGAGGCTTCCCTTTGCCTTGAAGGTCTCTGCACTATGTTCCCAAATGGGACTAAGCTATGCACACCGGGACAAGAGCTTGGAGGTACAGCATTGAAATTATTACCTGGCGAGATCCGAGTGATCAGATGTTGAAGAGTGAGTCCATTAAAGTGAGAACACCAGAGAATGAGTGAGTCCCCTTTTACTAAAAGCGAGGGGGGGACTATCCCCCGGAAAGAACAAATAAGTGATTAAAGAAAAGCCTTTGTAGTGGGGACGGAGTTTTAAGCGGCAATAGACTGCATTAGAGAGACTTCAGGAGCTAAATAAGCATTTGGCCAAGTTTTTGGGACTTTGGCAAATTCTATAAAAAGTAAACATGTTTAAAAATGGCGATCAGCAATGCAGTAGAAGCAGCAAGTGAGATCCAAGCTTTTTTCAGGAAGTGGAAAAGCAAATGGCCCATGTGACCAGAAGTAACCATAGACTCTTTCAGGCTGGATGCTAAGCCTTTGCCCCTTGCTGGCAAAAATGAGGTACTTCACAAGAACTGTGCTATATATTGGCTGTTATTTTCAAGGGAATGTGTTAACATTGGAGAAGCGACTAGCCTTTGATCACAGGGACTTCCAATATTCAAGAGGAGAGTCTAATGAGTAGGTTCAAGTGGTGGGGCCTGCAGACATTTAAGCGAAGCTGAAAGTGATGGGGTATGCCATAGACATATCCAAAATAAGTCTGATGGGCAAAAGGGCGGATAAACTCTCGTTAAGTTTGGCTTCCAAAAGCAACAAATGGAATGATCTCTAAGATTGAAGGCAAGAATTCAAGCAGATAACAGTCCTTGAAAAAGAAAAAGGGACTTTTTTTGAGATGACAACTTCCAGTTTCAGCAAGACAAGGCCACAGGGAAAGTGTTCAAGAAGAAAGAAGATTACAGCGTGGGAAAAGAAACTGGCTGTGTTACAACTACTGAGGGAAATTTAATTATTAATTTGCTTTAAATGAAGGAGGGAAAAACAATTGTAAAGTGAGATGCCACTGTTCTCTGAAATTTGTGTTTAAGTCAGTTAGCGATTCTCCTGGAATGCTCTTTATATAGTCAGATCTGATGGTTTGTTAACACAATTGATGAAGATGATTGACCACTCTCAATGTTAAGAAAAGCAATTTTTATATTGTTAAGCTAATACTTTTATAAGCAGTATATGACCTCCAACTCTTGGGTTTTTAGTGGGTTTTCTTTCCTTTCTCCTATAGTTTGTAGATCCCCTCCCTAATTTCATTGTAGTTTTTAGAAAATGCAAATAAAAAAATTCCCTACGGGGGCCCAGAAAAGAAAAGAAAACTAGGACAGTCAAAATGGAGCCATCAGCTTCAGGATGATCATGTGTATTCCAGGGCCAAAATTGAAAGGAACTGGAATATTTGGCCCAGATTATCTCCAGACCCCCATGCTATTTGCAGCTAAGGTTGTGTAGTGGTTAGTGTTGGACTAGGCTCAGGGAAGGTAAAGGTAAAGGTTTCCCTAGCTCGAAAGCCAGTCAAATACGAGTCTAGGGATGCGGTGCTCATCTCTGTTTCCAAGCTGAAGAGCCAGCACTGTCCGAAGACATTTCCGTGGTCATGTGGCTGGCATGACTAAACACCGAGGGGAACGGAACACTGTTACCTTCCCACCAAAGTGGTACTAATTTATCTAATTGCAATTTCTTGCTTTCAAACTGCTAGGTTGGCAGGAGCTGGGACCAGAGATGGGAGCTCACTGGATCATGCAGCACTCGGGTCTCGAACTGCCGAACTACCAACCTTCAGGTCTGCAGTTCAGTGTCTTAACCCAGGTTCAAATCCCCACTTCTGTCATGGAAGCTTGCTGGGTGATCTTGAGCCTATCACTCCTTCTTAACCTAACCTACCTCACAGGATTGTTGTGCAGATAAAACAGAAGAGAGGAGATGAAAGTTGCTTTGGGTCCCCCTTGGGGATTAAGGCGGGTTATAAAGTAAATAAATAAATTCTAACTTCTGTTCCTCATATGTTACCACTGAGGCAGATTAACATTTATTATCATGCATGTTAAGGGGGGAGTGGAGCATCCGTTTACTATTTTATGGGGAAATATTAACTCCTTCCTTCTGTACATAATATTAACAGAGATTTACTTCTGTGCTACTATTGAATACATTTGTTGTACACCTGGGTAAGTGAGGTGCCATTAATATTGAAAAAATAAAGGGGGAGGGAGAAAGTTAGAAGTGGGGATAGATTTTTTTTCTTTTTGCAACTACACAGTAAAATGGCTGCCCTGACAATATCTGGCTGTGCAGGAGCTGGGTGGAACTAAAGACAATATCTGACTGGTCTTCCCTTGCTCCAGTGCAGGCTTGGCTGATGATGGGTTTAGCAAGATCTGATCCCACTCTCCCAAGGTTATACCCTCAAAGGTTGAGGAGTTTACCATCCCAGAGCTAGAAACCCTACAAATAACGTAAGTAAATAAATTACAATATTTTACTGTATTGCTGTGTTACGATGCATTAGGTTGGGATCAGTGCCAGATTTATGTATAGGCTAAGTAGGCTGAAGCCTAGGGCCTCTAAATCTAGGGGGCCTCCACAGCCCTGCCCTCCCCAACAGGCAGTCTCCCCTCTCCCAAAATTGCAAACCTAAGACTTCATGCGAGGGCAGGGCAACTTGGGCTCACCATTAGCACGGGCTCCTGGGCTGCCGGAGCAGTGCTCCGGTGCACTCTGGCCCCAAAAGACCCCTGCGTGCTGTACTTTAATCAGTGGGAGAGTGTGAGTGGGGGGGGGCAGCTGGGGCAGATAGACCAGGCAAGCAAGCTCTCCCAAGTCCCTTCCATTCCTTCCCTTCTCCTCCTTGGCTTGAACAGAGCAAGCACATGTGACTGGCACTGGCCTCACCCCTCCCAGGCAGGGAAGTTATCATTCACACTTCATAGAGACCTGTCGCTGCCTGAAGCATGCACTTGCAACCCCTTTCTCAGAATTTCTTGGATATGAAAAAAAAATATTGATGGTGTCAATTGTCATGCCAATAAATCGAAACAATACTGTTTCATACATTAATAGTAGATTAATTGTTCTAAAGCCATTGCAGAATCTAATCAAAGTTTTACATATTTTTGGGCAGTTGGCTCTTTTAAATGGCTACTATTGATTGTTGGATGGGAGCCTGGTGTTTGCTGCTGCTGGAATTCTTAGATGAGAAATTATAGTTAATTATTAACCTATGTTTTCGCATCATTTTCAAGCCTCCTAATTGCATGTGTCTTGGAGAACATTATTTTGAATCCTTTTGGCAATTTTGGGAGTTTATAAACTTTTGAAAATGTTTAGATTGGAAAATGATGTTGTGCAATAGGGTTGGCTTGTTGGATGTGACAGAATAGACTCCATCTTGTGTTTGCTTTAGTTTAGGTTGTTTAGTTTAGTTAAAATGGCCACCCACCCTGG
>NW_015175985.1:1028074-1029677 GCF_001447785.1 Gekko japonicus
CAAAAATGGGCAGGTGCCAACCCTCCAGGAGAAACCCAAAGTTAGGAGTTTTCATTTCCAAACCCCAGGAGTCAGTCAGAGGGGTCTCACTGCCCCTCAAGAACGTCAGTGAATGGTGGCAGCTACTGAAGAGTGACAGAAGCCCACCAAGGAAGTGGGAAGGCGAAGCGGGGCTCACGAGCCACAAACCAGCTACTCAGTCCCCCAGGGCTGAGGGTGGGTGCCCATTTCGCCACAGTGGAAAACTGAATTCTGTAACCCTTCAGTAGCAACCATCTATACCTTGTGCGAATAGCCACTGATGGACCTCTGATCCATGTGTTTATCCAGTTGAAGATTAATTTTACTTTTTATTTTTAGATTCTAATCTGAGCATGAGTAAAAGATTTGAAAGTGGTGCTAGCAAGAGCAAGAGACAGAGACTTGAAAATGCTATGGTAATGAAATTAAGACCAATCACTGCTTTCATGCATCAACCACTCATTGAAGCAACAAGAGCCAGCTGTGAAGTTACCCAACCTGAGCCAACTACTAGCATGCAACCAGACAAAAACCTCCCTAAAAGAGAAACAGCGATGCAGGATGTGGAACAGCAAGCTGGTTATGAGGAAGCAGCCATGATGCTGGCTCAAACTGAAAATATAGAACTAATTCAAGAGTCACTTACTGGACAGGGAGAGGCTAAAGAGCCACAAGAAAATAATGTAAATAGTCAGATTTTGCAGTTCACACCTGGTAAGATAGGCGTGTTCCAGATGCAGATAAAGATAATGCCAAACATACATCTACTGTAACAGATGTTGATTTGTGGTCAGAATGATCACATCAGGAAGTATCCTATTGGGTAGAGAGGAGTCCCTCTCAAGTTCTGCATCATTGCGGTCCATTTTCAAATCCAAGCAAGTTTACAAAAAGCAGTCCAGGTTTTGCACAAACGCTCTTTTTTATTCAGGAAAAGCAAATGGGGAAACATATAGCCGAGAGTGGCTTGTATATTCTCCCTCAAAAGGCTGGATTTATTGCTTTGTTTGTAAATTCTTTCCAAACCTTGCATCTTCTTCCATAGCTTTAGCTACTGAAGGGTTTGATGATTGGCAAAACGCCCATCTTATCCAAACTCATGAAAACTCAGAGAAGCATAGGAATGCCATGTTGGCCTACCTAACAAGGAAGCGAGGGCAAACGTTAACTTCCAAGCCAGAGGAACAAATAAAAGCAGAACAGCAGTACTGGAGGCATGTCAAGGAGAGAATTATTGCTGTCATATGCACTCTTGTAGAACGAGGCTTACCATTCAGAGGAGACAATGAACACTTTGGATCTCCAAATAATGGCAATTATCTTGGTCTTTTAGAACTAGTGGCTAAATTTGATCCATTTTTACTTGCTCATATCAATCAGTATGGACATTCTGGATCAGGCAATCCCTCTTCTTTGTCAAAAACTATACGTGAGGAAATTTCAACTCATGGCAAAAAAAGGTAAGGATGCAATTCTGGCTGATGTGAGAAAGGCTGGATATTTCAGCTTTTCAGTAGATTCCACTCCTGACATTTCACATACTGATCAGTTGACTTTAATTATCAGATATGTATCACCTGAA
>NW_015175985.1:1031533-1043147 GCF_001447785.1 Gekko japonicus
CTTTCACACGTGCTGCTGTCAAGCCAAGTCCCTCCCATTCTATATTTGTGCCTTTGATTTTTTGTACCTAAGTGTAGGACTTTGCATTTATCTCTATTGAAATTCATTTTATTTGTCTCAGCCCACTGTTCCAGCCTGTCTAGATCATTTTGAATCCTGATTCTGTCTTCTTCAGAATTAGCAATCCCACTTAACTTTGTGTCATCTGCAAATTTGATATCCCCTCTATGTCTTCCTCCAGGTCATTTATAAAAACATTGAACAACACTGGGCCGAGGACCGAGCCCTGCGGCACTCCACTCGAGACTTCCCTCCACGTAGATGCAGAGTCATTTACGAGCACTCGTTGGGTACGATTTTTCAACCAACCATAAATCTATCCAACAGTTGCTCATCCAGCCCACACTTAACCAGCTTATCCTCAAGGATATCATAAGAAACTTTGTCGAATGCTTTACTGAAATCTAGATACACTATATCCACAGCATTGCCAGAGTCAACCATTTTTGTAACTCTGTCAAAAAGGGACATAAGGTTGGTCTGGCATGACTTATTCTTGATAAACCCATGCTGGCTACTACCAATTAACTCATTCCATCCAAGGTGCTCACAGACAGAGTGTTTAATAATCTGCTCTAGAATTTTCCCAGGTATTGATGTCAAACTGACAGGCCTGTAATTTCCCGGGTCTGCCTTTTGGGATAACATTTGCTCTTTTCCAGTCTTCCGGCACAACCCCAGTACTCCAGGACATCTCAAAGATTAGAGCCAGAGGCTCTGAAATAACATCTGCAATTTCTTTTAGCACCCTGGGATGCAAGTCATCACCTGGTGATCTTCAGGCTCCACCTGGAGGTTGGCTGCCCTAGGCGTAGCAGTCAGTCCTTCAGAGCAGGGTCTGCTAGATCCAGGTTCTTGCTGTAGAAGCTGAGTGGGTGATTTTGGACCAGTCACAGACTTTCAGCCTAGCCTACCTCACAGGGTTGTTGTGCAAGTCAAAAAGGGGAGAGGAGAATGATGTAAACTGCTTTGGTCCCCATTGCAGAGAAAGACTACTTTTCCACCTAGGAAACCAGGGCTTCAGAACATGGAAGAGGCTGCAGGTGTTTGTGTGGGGGAAATGGCAAGCTGAAGAAAGAGGGGGAAATGAAGGTAGGTTGATGATTGGCTGGGAAGGAGATAGGATTGCCAACTCCAGGCTGGGAAATTCCTGGAGATTTGAGGGATGGAGCCTGGAGAGGGGGAGGTTTGAGGAGGGGTGAGACCTCATACAAGTACAATGCCATAGACTTCACCCTCCCAACCAGCCATTCCCTTCTGGGAAACCACTGTTGCCCATCTCAGGAGAGGGGTGGAAATCATTCAGAATTACAACTGATCTCCAGGAGGGAGGGGGTAGGAGATACAAAGCTGAAATTAGGGGAGCAGATAACGGCAGGTTGATGCTTGGCTGGGAAGGAGATAGGATTGCCAACTCCAGGTTGGGAAATTCCTGGAAATTTGAGGGATGGAGCCTGGAGAGGGGGAGGTTTGAGGAGGGGTGGGACCTCAGACAGGTACTATGCCATAGACTCCACCCTCCAATCCAGCCATTTCTTCCTTAGTAACAATTGTTGCCAATCGCCAGGTGAGAGCTGGAGATCACTGAAAATTACAACTGCTCTTCAGGTAGCAGAGATCAATTCCCCTGGAGAAAATGGTGGGCTCTGTGTCATTATACCCTGCTGAGGTCACCACAGCACATTGATGCTGAGTGCCCAAGGCATTTGCACTCTCCCAGAGCCTCTTTCTTGAGCTCGTTGTATTTATTTCCACAATGGGCCTTATTCCTAGTTATAAATAAACAATAAGTTTGGGGAAAGAAATGGTGGTGCTAATTATATGCTTTGAGATGAGAGGAAGAAGTGAGAGGAGTTAGCTGCCCATTGGGTGGGTCCACACATCTTAACCTTACCATTGCATCTTTCAAATGTAACTTCAAAGTATCCCTGAGGCAATGTAATCAGAATATTAGCTGAACCTGTTGTGCAAATTTCCACTGTATGCATGAGAAAAGCAAAATGAGAGCTCCGTGTAGAATGAAGTATGAGGTACAAAGATATAAATTTTGTAGAAAGGGACATGATGAACTAAGGCAGATTAACACCTCTTATGAAAAACCTGAGAATGTTTGTTGCACCCTTATTACAGCCTTTCTTATACTTCTATTTTAGCTTTAAGCATTGACACAGGCAATGATGAGCACTTACTTGTAGGTTTTTAATTCTTCAAGCAAATCAAACTTCTGCCGAATGATCTAGCTCCAACCAACTTGAGTAAGAGATGGGCACAAAGCTATCTGATTCTAGCAGAACAAAACAAATATTCTTGCCTCGCGATCTTCTGACCATATATAGGCTTAACTAGCCTTTTGGAAGATATGACTGATATCTGTGATCAGTACAGAGCAATTAGTTATGAATGTCTGTGCTGTGGAAGGGTGGTTTATAAGGAGTTTTAAAAAATAAAATATGTTTTTCCTTTGCACGCTTGTATATGTGTATCTCAGTTCATGAGGTCTCTGATATTGACCCTAAAGCTGGCTCATTGTTATGGCACAATGCTCAGAAAAAAACTAAATCTGCTATCTAAGAAGCAGCAGAATTGAGTTACACTCATATCTGGGACTGCTGGGGGGGGAATGCTGAGCATAACGAGTGGATGCTACATTCGCTACTATATGAATTGACACAATAAAATGCCTTTGGTTTCCATTTTAAAGTGCTTATAACCTAATATTTTTTCTGGTGGGGGTTCCTTAGCTTTTTGGGAAACAGATGTACTGTTTTTACAGGATCAGATGTTGAAATAAATCCATTTGATCGCAACCTCCTAGTCTAGGCTGACCTGGCATGGATGCTTTCTTTAATTAGTTGTCCTTATAGTGCACCTTCTGAATCTGGGAAACCTGTTTAATTTTGGATAAGAGTGAATTAATTTCCAACCCAGTTACATTTTGCCAGCCACCTTGTAAGACCAGACATAAGACTTCAAGAGCACACAAGCCTTTAGTGCTTTATTGAAGGGATATTTGATAGAAAAACTGTAAAAATAATAGAGCAATGCATTCAACACCTAGAAAGATGCTGAGTGGCTCATATCAGCATATAAATCCCTGTACTTAGTTTTACATGAAAGAATGATTTCGGAAGTGCAGATTTCAAGCTGTTTCATTCTATATCATTATTTTATTAATTGTATACTTGAAATTTTAAAATGTCTTTGACCCTTCCAGGGTCCTCACTTTGTGAACTGTAAGAACCTGTTTGGCTCTGACTAACTAGCACTTGAAAATCATGGAAGGTGAGTTCAAAAGAAAGGCATTAGTAGTAAGAATAGAGTAGAAAGTGAAAGCAGAGTATCAAAGGCTAAGAATAACTTTTTAGTACAATATGTGCAGCCCCAAAGCAAGAAAGCAATCAAACCAAGTGTAAATTAATAAAGTGCTGTTATTGATATAGGATATGCAAATTGGAACCAGATGTTGGGTGACTGAGAGCAAGCCCGTGATGACAGAGCCATACTTTGCTACTGCTTTCATTATCACTTAGCACGCTTAAAAAAAGTCAAACATCAGCTGGGATACTGAAATATTCTTGGTTCAGATGCGTAGAAGTGATCAGCTCATAGTTTATTAGTGATTCAGCAAGAGAACGAAGACTGCAATCCCTGGCCAAAGCCAGGTATTTATGCCTGAAAAGGATTACACTCAAAAATATCCCACTCCCAACGATAGGCTATTTACACTCTATTGTTTCCCAATTGGCTTACTCTAGGATGCTTGTCTCCCTACTGGTCCATTCTAGGATCCTAGCAATCTATTGTTATGCATCCCAAGCTCAGTCCTTTTGCAAGGGGAGTTCAGGCTCAATACATAACAGATACCATCACTTAATTTTTTAAAAAATACTTGCTTTGGAAACTCCTTCTTGGGGTAACTATAGTCCTGTTGTTCTGCTTATACCATCCCATGGATGATTTAAAGTTGTGCCAGGTGTGGATATGGAGTACATCCTAGGAGCTGAGCCAGTCACAGGAATCCAGCATTAGGGAGTATGTGTACTCTGTAAGATTATCCCCTGATGAATCTGGATTTAGCAAGTGCATGCCCAAAAGGGGTGGTGTGGACAGTTTACAAATTACAAGCCAGGAAATGACCAGTGATCATTTCAAATGGGTTGATGGTTGTCCGCAGACAAAGTATTTCATTTAGGAAGCAGCATGGAAGTGCCTATTCAATCAATCAATCTAATTTATTGTGGCAGGAGCCAGTGAAACAGTACAATTCTGATATAAAAGGAATTAAAACAGTAATAACATGGAAATAATATAAAATCATTAACAGGAGAGAGTTAATAACATTAGTAAAGTAAAATAGTGTTAATAAGAGAATCATACAATTTTTTCAGCTAAAATAAGTCTACGTTTCCTAATAGCTAAGCAACAAAATTTTGCCACAGTGTAAGTCACTGAGCTCTGAACGTCTTCTAAGAGGAATTTACAAAGGACTTCTGGCCTAAAGTCAAGATAAGACTGCAAAGGGCTAAATCTAGACAGAAGGGGTAGAAGTGCCTATTCAATGTATTTGCTCCAAATCACTGGGTGATTCTGCATTGGCTTTTCCCTCCGTTGTTTTACCAAACCCATGTTGGAACAGAAATTCCTCTCTACACGGCATGCTGCTTTCACTTTCTTTGATCATCAGGTTTTATGGTACCTTCTGCATAGATTTATGGCCATCCGGGAGTGACTTTGCAGTCAGTGTATTTGAATGTGGTTTTGAGCTCACCTTTGGTAGAACAATGGAGGGAAAGCCAATGCAGAACCGCCCACTGTCTTCTGTTCTATTTATACTTTCCCTAATGGTTTCTGAGTTCACAACGGATAATACACTGTTAACACATAATGCTTGCATGTAATCTCAGTAAAATCGCTCATCTTTAGGCTATGTCTTAACAGACAATTTGTACCCAGGTACACAAACTGAAGAGCAAAATCTATGTAGGCCATATCTAACTTTCTGTTTGTTTGTTTGTTTTAGGAATAATGTGACCTTTGAAAAGATTTGGAGCCCAGTCTTTTCTGCTCTCTGCTTTTTATCATAATGGTGTGTGTGTGTGTTTTGTATCCTGGTACCTCTATCCAAGTATAAAATAATTACAACTAGGCATTAAAGAGATTAGTATGTGATAGACTTTGTGAAGAAAAAACCTCTGATACCTTTTTTAGAAATCTACTTTACATAAAAGTAGGAGTCGATTGTGGCTTTAGAGCATCTTGTTTGAATCCCTATAATTAAGTTTGACAGGAAGGTAACATTTCTGGTACATACGAGATTGGAGTTGCAATGTAAAAAAAAATGATGTCTCTAAAATACGTAGACAGCAGAGAAGAGTCCAAATCCACTGCTTTGCACACTCTCTCTAACACTATGCATGTTAAATGCTTTGAATGTGAAAATGTACTATAAAATTGCTCTTTTTGTTATCAGGCTGACTACAGATTTTTGGGGGGTCCATTCAAGGTTTTCATTTTGCCAGTAGCCTTTCTATGGAAAACATAACACTTACCAACTCCATCTTGACACAGGTCGTGAAATAGCACATACCAATTATTTTAATTAAATGGAATGGAGAAAAAGCCAGTTCACTGCAGCCTACAGGTGTGTGGTGTATGTGACTTTTGGAATGGAGCATGATGCCTGTCTATAGTACAATTCATTCCTTTCAAGCTTTCTGTAGATCACAGTGGCCTAGACTCTTCTTTAAATGCCAGAGCTGGAATCCTCCAGATTTTATTAGGTATTTTGCAATTTATGCTTTTAAAACTCTGTTAAAACTCTGAGATTAGCAATAAAATCACAACAGCAATCTATGTACCACTTGTTCATAGTGGGGATTCTCTCAGTTTTCCAACCTTTGGCTAATAGGATTCTAGCTGATGTTATAATATAAGTTATAAGATAGCAATTGTTTTGAGTACAACTATCTGGGAAAATATTTAACAAGTAGATTTCAGGCTTTAGAGGCAGATCAATATCCATTATATCATATATCATTTTATGAACCTTACCCCAAAATTTGTATATCTTTCTACATTTCCACCACATATGATAGTAAGTACCCACATTATTCTTACATTTCCTACAGTTATTTGACGTGATAAAAGAACACTTTGCAATTTTATCAGGAGGCCAATGCCATCTATGAAAAACTTTATATATTTTTTCTTTATATGAGGTTGATTTCATAAATTTTGCAGCTTTCCAAGTTTTTTGCCAAAGATCTAGCTCTATGTTATAACCAATGTCTTGCATCCATGAAATCATTGTTGTTTTAACTATTTCATCTTGCATGTTTTCTTCTAATAGAAAGTTATATAGCTTTCTAATAATTTTGTCTTCTGTAGACAACCAAATTTTTTTTGTTTAAAGAAGCCGATTTTACTATCTTTATTAAATCTAGATTTTAATTGTATGTTTTCCCACCAAGTTAGATGTATATTTTGGAAGTGTAAATCTTCCTCTTGCTTTAATTTGTCTGTCTGGTCTAAAAGATCTTCATAGGATATTCTTTTTTCTTTCTCGATTAGTGTAGGTTTTATGAAGCCTTCTAGTGGTGATACCCATCTTGGAATTTTAAGGTAATATCATTCTCTTATTTCTTTCCATGTTTTTATTAAGGCTCCTCTTATGATATGACGTTGAAAATTGAAATGTATTCTATCTTTTCCATACCAGATATAGGCATGCCACCCCATGCTTAAGACATGGCCTTCCAGTTTCAAACTTCTAATATTTTCTAGAGTTATACAGTTTTTTATCCAACCTAAGCATAACGCTTTATAGTATAGATTCCAATTGGGAAATCCAAATTCTCATCTTTCTTTTTTGTCTTGCAAGACCTTCCATCATCCTTGGTTTCTTTGGATGTCAAATAAATTGCCTAATGGCCTTATCCAAATCACTGAAATATTGCAATTTTTAAATATCGGTAGATTCTGAGCTAAAAAGAGAATTCTTGGTAGCAAATTCATTTTTATTGTAGCTATCCTACCCATAAAGGACAATTGGAGATCTTTCCAATTTATAAGATCTTTCTTTGTGTCTTTCAAAAGTTTGTAATAGTTATCCTCTAGGAGAGAACTACTTCTATTCGTCATCACAATGCCAAGGTATTTAACTGTTTTCGTCACTTCCACTGAAGAAACTTCTTGTATTTGGTGTTTTTGTCTTAAATCACAATTTTTGGTGAGGATATTTGTCTTTTTAAAGTTGATTTTAAGTCCCGCAATGTGGCCATATTCTTGAATTACTTTAATCAAGCTTGTAATGGATGCTATAGGGTTTTCCAGAATAAAGACTAAATCATCGGCGGAAGCCTGGAGTTTTTATTTCTCTTCTTTTATTTTCAATCCTCTTATTTGTTTATTCTCTCGCATTAAGTCATTCAGTGTATTTGGTTCGTTTAATTTTTTCTGGCTCTCATTAAATCTCTTTGTATTCCATCTTTGAAGATAATCCTTTATCTTTTGTTCATCTAAATTATCTTGTTGATATAGTGTTTTATAGTTGTTGCTATCTTTAGTATTTCTTGTTTATTCTCTGCAATTTGTTTTTTGTTTCTTCAGTCTTTGGTTATTTTTTGTGTTATTTCTTCCATTTTTGATTGGATTGGTTCTATTTCCTTTTTAATTGCTTGTGCTATGCTTTCCTGTATATGATTTTTCAGGTCTTTAACTGACATTTGTGCAAGACTCATTATGCTTTTTTTAATTGGGTTTGTGCCCCTAACTGACATGGTGAAGTAATTGATGCTTTCTATTTTTCATTCCCTCCAGTGGACATTTACTATTGCTAGTTATGTATCTCAGCCTATTATTCTCACTTAGTTCTTTAAATATATATATATATATACTATTAATATATAAACACTCAATAAGTATATACAGTATTTATATTTTAGGTTCAGTTTGACTCTTTTGACTATCTGGGTTTTTTCCTGTCGATTTCCTTTCCTTTATTTCCATTAACTGTCCACTATGAGTCTGTCTAGTCCACTCTCTGTTTGTCCATTGTAAGTCCATCTAATCTATTCCGGGGTTTTGCTATAGCCTTCTCTCTCCACTTTTTACATTTATCCTTCTCTGGTCAGTCGACGTGCGCATCGTCGCATTACTGCGTCGCATCATTCTGTCTTGTCATTCCGTCTTTCTCCTCTGCTCTTGCAGCTCCACGCCTCCGTCTCCTCATGAGTCGTGTCTCCTCAGATATTTCTCCTCCTGGGTCAAGCCTCCTCCACTCGTTCTCCTCCCAAAACAGGCTTTCTCCAGAATCTCTCCATGTTCTCGAACCGCCTCTGTTGGGACTTCTCCTCTATTCCTGTCGACTCGGTATTCAGGTATTAAAGTTTGATTCACCGAGAAGAAAGTTTTGTGTTAGAGTGTTCTAGTATAACTACAATTTATCGTCTAACCTTTTTCCCGCTGCCCTCAAGTTTATTTTACTACATTGTATCTGAGCAACCTTTTTCCACCTGCTTTGAACGGCCGTCTCTCCCAAGCTGTTGGCTCTGTATTCAGGCAGCAGTGACGCTTTATTTATTGTAAATAAGCAAGTTGTAGGAAAAGCCTAGTCTCTATTTACCCCTCTAAATAATAATTTATTGTTGAAAAAAAGTTACCTTATGGTCTTTGTATATCTCGTTGTGCAATCTGGGCTCCTTGGGTTCTTCTGGTTTCAGCTTGGGCTCAGCTTAGAATGTTGTACGTCCTTTCTAGCCTCTTGCTTCGGAACATACCCTAAAGAAACAGGAAGAGCCGTCGCTCAGTTTCGGTACTGGGCTGAGTTCCCTGCCAATACTCTCTCTATGGGAGAGTATTGAAAAGGTGGTCAAAAAATAACAATAAAAGGCTATAGGAACAGTCTGGGTGAGCGGAGCCCCTCCGCGCACACTTGCAGTTGCCGAGACCGGAGTTGCATCTTTTTTGTTGATGGTGTACTTTTTCAAATGTTACAAAACCTTTCAGTGTTTTCTTGGACCTTCTTTGCTTGATGAATGCTGTACTATATTTCAGTGAGCTACCTGTTCCTCACTCAATTGCCTTTACTCCAAACTGTCTATAAGGTGATAGTTTACATTTGAATAAGTATGCATATTGATACCAACTGCAATCACTTAGTTGCTTTTTCATAATTTCCCTTTTGCGGGGAGGCACTATAATATAAGAAGAGAACATAAGAAGATAGGCTTGTAATTCCCTAGGTCTGGGGGGGGGGGAGGATCCTCCACTTTCACAGGCTCCTACCTGTCGCAGACGAGCTGGCCAGTGGGAGGTAATTCTGCCCCCCAAAAAAGCATAGTCCTGAGCAGCAGACTGACATCACCTGGAAGTGATGTCAGTGTATTTGTAATGTCAGGGGGCTGACACTCTGCTTTTTGGGCAAAACTCTACGGTTTGACGTTGCTTTTACCATAGAGTTTTGCCCAAAAACCAGAGCATCACCCCCAATGTCACTGATACCACTTCCGGGTGATGTCAGCATGCTGTGTGACACCCTGCCCACTCCCGAAAGCCCCCCACAGGTGAGACAGAATGACCTGGCAACCCTATAAGAAGACCCCTACTTGATCAGACTAATGGTCCATCTAGTCCAACATCCTGTCTCACACAGTGGCCGATCAGTTCCTCTGAGGGCCAGCAACAGGACATAGAGGCTGAGGCCTTCCCCTGATGTGGTCTCCTGGCTCTGAGGTTCAGAGGTTTGGTGTCTCTGAACGTGGAGGTTCCCCTCAGTCATGGCTAGTAGCCATTGATAGACTTATCTTCCATGAATCTATCTAATCCCCTTTTAAAGCTGTTTATTCCTGTGACCATCACTACATCCTCTGACAGCAAATTCCACATTTCAATCACTCTCTGTGTAAAGGAGTATTTCCTTGTGTCCATCCTGAATTTACTGCACAACAGCTTCATTGGATGCCCTTGAGTTCTAGTATTTGGGGGGGGGGAGAGGGAAATTTTTCTTTATCAACTCTCTCTTACCCCATGCATAATTTTATAAACCTCTATCATGTCCCCCCTCAGTCATCTCTTTTCTGAACTGAAAAGCCCCATACTCCTCAACCTTTCCTCACAGGGAATGTGCTCCAACCCCCTATTCATCTTGGTTGCCCTCCTCTGTACTTTTGCCTGGTCTGCAATGTCCTTTTTGAGATATGGTGACCAGAACTGGACGCAGTATTCCAAATGAGGCCACATCATTGATCTATACAGTACTGGCCATTTTATTTTCAGTCATTTTTCCTAATAATGGCTAACATAGAGTTTGCCTTTTTACCATTGCTGTCCACTACAACCCCATTTTTTTTTCTCTCTCTTAGTCTCAGCAAGTTCAGACTTCATTAGTCTATACTTGAAGTGGGGTTGTTTTTTTTTGTCCCAGTGTGCATCACCTTACACCTGCCAACACTGAATTTCATTTACCACATTGTTGCCCACTTACCCAGTTTGTGGAGGTTCTCTTGGAGCTCTTCACAGTCAGCCTTGGCTTTCACTATCCTGAATAATTTTGTATCACCTGCAAACCTGGCCATTACACTGCTCACCCCGAATTCCAGATCATTGATGAATATATTTACTTACTTACTTACTTACTTATTTAAATTTTTTAGGCCACCCTTCCCTGCAAGCAGGGCGACTTACAACAGAATACAATAAATAACTAGAAGTTATAATCTCTATATATAATCATTGTCTTTTGGTGGTGGCCCGTTGCTGAACATTCCACATGCTCCCAATCAGTTGGCTCCCTGATGTGTCACTCAGAAGCTGTTCCTATCCACTGGCTGCATTGCCTGACTCCCACCTCCAACATTCTAAACAGTTTGCTGTTCATCTCCCCCCATAGCCAGTTGGAACACAGAGGTCATTTGCATATGCAGTCTGATTGCCCTTTGCCTCTAACATTTTAAACAGTTTGCTGTTGCTGTTGGGAGTCACTGAACGTGAAATACATATCCCAATCTTCCCTTAAATGGTTACTGGAGTTGCCAGTCTCCCTTTGTGGCCTGGAGATCTCCCAGGAATCACTGTGTTCCCCAGCCACAGCACGTCATTTCCCCTACAGAAAATTTCCCAGCTATTACAACTGATCTCCAGGTGACCAAGATCAGTCCTCCTGGAGACAGTGGCTACTTTGGGCAGTGGACTCTATGGCATTATACCCTGCTGAAGTCCCTCCACACCCCAAACTCTGCCCTCCCCAGGCTCTACCTCTCAAATCTACAGGTGTTTCCCAACCCAGAGTTAGCAACCGTGTAATTGGCTATGGAACCACTTTCTAGACCCTTGGAACCCATAGGAAGAGGTGCTTTTCTACCCTAGCTGCCACCACAGAGCTCCAAATTAACATAAGCCAACCTCCAGGCAGCACCTGGAGATCTCCAGCTATTAAAACTGATGTCCAGATGACCAAGATCAGTTCTCCTGGAGACAATGAATGCTTTAGGCAGTGGACTCTACATCATTATACCAGGCTGAGGTCCGTCTGCACCCCAAATCCTACCCTCCCCAG
>NW_015175985.1:1043169-1128560 GCF_001447785.1 Gekko japonicus
TCTTTCCCTCAAATCTACAGGTATTTCCCAATCCAGAGTTGGCAACCCTGTAACTGGCTATGGAACCGCTTTCCAGACCCTTGCAACCCAGAAAACATGGCATAGGAGGAGGTGCTTTTCTACCTTAGCTGCCACTGCATAACCCCCAAATTAACATAAGTCAGGGATGGAGGGAACCATACCTGTTACCATGAGGCTTTGCTCCCATACTACCCACTTGGGGCAGCAAAATGATTTGAGACAGCCCTGCCTTATAGCTAAGCAGAAGGAAATAAACATGGCTTGCCTCCCTCCATTTTCCCCTTTTCTCTGCCACCCCACCAGCCACAGCCAGGACACTCATCTGGAGCTTCTTCCTTCTAGAGCTTGTTGTATTTCTTCCTACAATGGGCCTTGCTCCTAATTATACAATAAAACACACAGTGCATACATCAGCAATAATTCAATCCATTCCAAGATGGCGAGAAAATTTAAGATTTCACAAGCCTCCTAGGGAGGACTTGCAGAGGATGGAGGGTACGAGAGTGCCAGACTACATGCTGTACTGTTGCTGTCTTCAACCAAATATTACCAGCCCCAATACCAATCCATGTGGGACCCCACTGTTTACTTCTCTTCATTGTGAGAACTGTCCATTTATTCCTACTCTTTGCTTCCTGTCATTTAACCAGAGGGTTTTTTTGGGGTAATTTTTATTTAGTAATAATGAAAAATGAATCAACAATACATCAAACATGAGTTTTGGTAAGCAGAAGTATCCAAAAGCGTAAAACGTAAACATTGTTAACATATTTTAACAATGATTTTAAATGAACAAGAGTACTGCCATTATTCAAATTCTGGTACATTGTAACTACATTTAGAAATTTTCATAATACCACTAACTAGAATGAAAGTGTTAGAGAGGATCCATGATCAAGTTATAATGAGCCGCTTGTACAATAAAGTTCTGGTGCTAAAAACATAGTGATAAGTGAGAATATGTTAAGAGGTGGTGATAAATTTCTTCTTGAAAAATCAATGTGGATAGAACAGAACGAAGAGAAGAAGCCAAGAGTCATAACCATTGCTGCAGTTGTGACCATTCCAAAGATATGAATTCATTCTGTGAAAGGAAATCAAGTATCGGGAACCATTTACTGTCAAAATTGGATTTAGCAGGTTTTATTTGTGACATGTTTATTTCGTCTGTAATTTTATCCATGAAATATTGATCCCATAACTTTTTAAACCATAGTTTCAGATTAGGGGGAGTAGCTTCCCGCCAGCATGAGGTGATAGCAAGCTTTGCCGCAGAGAACATGACATCAATAGTAGATTTTGATTGACGTAAATCCAAATCATCTGGCTAGTATTTTAAGAATAGTGTTTCAGGGTTGAATGGAACAGTGATACCTGTTATGGCTTTGATGTGGTGTAAGACTATATCCCAAAATGCTTTTATTTTTTCACAATGCCACCTGCAGTGGGCAAATGTGCCCTGTTGCTGGCAGCCTTTCCATCAGAAAGAAGGTTTGGATGGGCACATAAAAGAGATCGTTTGTGGGGTGAGGTACCATTGGGTCATGATTTTTAACATTTGAAGTTCCACAGAGGCAATGGAGGATTTGAAATTCTGTGAATTCCAAAGAGTGGACCAGACTTCCTCAGTGAGTAAGGTGTCCCAGTCCTTTTGCCAGGCTACTTGATAGGACATGGGTTTAGAGGGTAAGTCTTTTAACAATAATTGGTATAGGGCGGAGACCAGACTATGATTCTGGGAGTCATACAGTTTTAGGATGAGCTCTAGGTCCATGTGTAGCTGTATAAGGAGAGTGGGTATTTTGTGTTGACTGCAGATGTGTTGTAATTGCAGACAGAGAAACCAAGGGATTGATTGGCCCAAGATTTTTTCTAGTTCTGCTTTTGGAAGAAGTCCCTGTCTAGTGGAAATATCACAATAGCGTGTTAATCTGCTATTTTTCCAACTGCTACGGACTGCTATGGGTACATTCTCAAGAAACCATTGTTGATTGGTGAAGGTGGAATAGCGGGAGATTTTTGGTAAGAGTTTACCAGCAAGTGAACTCCAGAGACGAACAGAAGGGTAGATAAATGCATTGTGAAAAACAATTGTTTGCTGAATGGGTTCATTGCTCCATATCAAATTTTCTAAAGGATATGGATGAATAAGGTCTACACAAAGTCGAACTCAGTCTGGAGGAGAATTGGTGAGTTGCATTTTTACTATGTTTGAAATTAGAGTTGCCTTTTGGTACAGAGAGAGGTCAGAAAGATTGAACCCACCCTCAGATTTGGGCTTCCTTAATATTTGAAGACCTATTCTATGCCTCTTTCAATCCTAACGGAAGTTTAACAAGTCAGATTGCCATTTATAGATCAGGGCTGGAGGAATAGCTACTGGGATTGTTCCGAAAAGAAAACTAAATTTTGGGAGACTGAATGATCTAATTAGATTGAAACATTCCATCCATGAGAGATGCAGTTTGTTCCATTTAAAAATGGTGTGGCCCAGTTCTTTGTGCATGGTTTGGTGGTTCAGGGGAATTAGCTTTGAGATGTCTACAGGAAGGTTAATCCCTAAGTACGGTAAGTGTGTTGAAACCCATTTAAAGTTATACATCTGTTTTAGGACAGTAGTTTCCATAGGAGGAATATGTAAGAAAAGCAGTTGGGACTTGGAGTTATTAATATGAAATCCTGAAATGGAGTTGAAGGAATTTAGGATTTTAAGAGTTCCGGAAAGGAAGTTATTGGGTTGATTAAGTAGAGCAACATGTTATTGGCAAATAGCGAAATTTTGTACTCAGAATCTCTTATTTTCATTCCAAATACCAGCGAGTTACTTCTAATTGCATTTGCTAGGGGCTCCACTGCCAATGCAAAGAGAAGCGGAGACAGTGGGCATCCCTGTCTGGTCCCTCTACAGAGTTCTATGGGATCTGAAACAGAGCCATTAATCTTCAGTTTGGTCATGGGGTTTGCATAGAGCGATTTTATGGCTGTAGTAAACTTAGAACCAAAGCACATCTCTTGTAGTATATGAAAAAGATACATGAACTCTACCGTGTCGAAGGCCTTTTCCTCATCAAGAGAGAGGAAGGTCAAAGGGAGTTTTGTTATATTGCAGTGCTGGAGAATGTGTGAAGTGTTTTGAATGCCAGATCCCTTTGAGGTATAAAACCCACCTGGTCTGGGTGAATGTATGTTGATATTATATTGTTGAGGCGTTTTGCTAGCACAGACGTGAATATCTTGAGGTCTTGATTTAACAAGGATATAGGTCTGTAGGAAGATTGTTGTAAGGGATCTCTGCCTTTTTTGGGAAGTACTACTGTCATTGCCTGTCGCCAGGATGGAGGTAAGTTGCCTGTTTCTAAGATATGGTTGCATGTTTTAGTCAATGGTCCTGTCAAGATAGAGGCAAAGCATTTGTAAAATTCAGATGGAAATCCATCCGGGCCTGGTGATTTATGCAGTTTAAGAGTTTTAATAGTGTCCAATATTTCTTGTTCTGTAAACGGTTTGTCTATGGAGGATCTGTGCCTGTCACTTAAGACAGTGTGTACAGGAAAATCCGGATGGATAGGTTGTGTGGAAGCTTCCTGAGAGATATGCGCCTTATACAGAGTAGTATAGTAATTTGCAAAGGTTTTAATGATGGAGTCTGAATTAGTAAGAGTATCCCCCCCCTTAATTCTAATTGGAAAGTTTTTGTTCCTTTATTTTATGAGCCAGTAGGTTTAGAGTGTGTGGGGATTTTTGCCAGTATTTCTGTTTCATGTAGACTAGATGTTTTCTAATTGTAGATGTTTCAAGTAGGGTTAAGTTCTTGCGTTCTAGGAGAAGTTGTTTGTAGCTATCATTGGAGCCCTTTTCTTTAAAGAGGCATTCCAAATTTTGGATTTTAGTTTTTATGTTAAGTCCTAACTGTTGTCTTCTTTTTTTCAGGTAGGTGGCTTTTGAAATTAGGATTCCCCGGAGAACAGGCTTCATCGCATCCCATCTGATTGAAGGGGAAATGTCACCTTGGTTATTTTCAGTGAAATAATGATTGATTTCCTGTTTAATGTCATTTCTGATTTGTGGGTCATTTAATAGAGATAAATTAAGAGACCATTGCCTGATTTGTGCCCTGTTATCATTAGATGCTATTTCGCAATCTAGCCATGCATGGTCTGACCAATGGGATGGTTCAATAGAGGCTGAAATAACTTGATTGGTAAGGGAGGAGGATACTAAAATTAGGTCAGTTCTGGTGTGGACATTGTGCCTTGCAGAACAGTATGTATAATCTTTTTTGAATTTGTGGAGTAGCCATATGTCTGTAAGATTATGGTTTTTAAAGATAGTGGCTAATTTGGTGAGTTTCTGTTTAGGGTGTTTTTATTTAAATTAAAGTGCCATCTGTCCATGTCATTGTCAATGATATAGTTGAAGTCGCCCCCCAAAAACAATGTCACCCATAGCAAATGATTTAAGTTTGTCTAACGAGTTTTGGATAAATTCAAGTTGCTCATTATTGGGCACATAGACTGTGGCTATGGTGATTGGACAGGCATCCATATGGCCTTTTATGAAGAGGTATCTGCCTTGAGGGACACATAATTTGGCTGAGAGCATAAATCAGAGATCATGTGTTAAGAGGATAGCAACTCCTCTCAATTTGGACGTGCTGGATACAAGATATCGATTCTGAAATTTGTTAAAGCGAAACACCATCTGTTTTGTTTTCCTAAGATGTGTTTCTTGCAGCATTACAATATTTGGTTTAAGCTTCAATAGGTTGATAAGAACACATTTTCTTTTTATGGCACAATTCAGGCCATGCACATTAAAGGATACTATTTTGAAAGTTTGAGACATGTTGCTAGATATCTACCAGAGAGGTGTTAAGAGATGGACTGCTCTTGGGATTTTGTGTTTGCTTAAGTGAATGCTACTCTTTAATGGAGGAGAAGTTAAGTATTAGACCTTAGCTAAAGGAAAGAAAGAATGTTTTATTTATAAAGGTTTTTGAGTCCTACTCACTAATAACCAGTTTTTAATTCATAATAAACCTGTCCTCTTAGCCCATGACTACTAAGTTTACTCAGGATACTTTGGTGAGGTACCTTGTAAAAAGCCTTTTGTAAGTCCAAGTATATCTACATGCTTGTTCACTTTCTCAAAGACTCCAAAACATTGGTGAAGAAGGACTTCCCCTTGCAGAAGCCATGCTGATTTTCCCTCAGCAGGTTTTGTCTCTCTATGTGCCTATGTGGTCAATGATGGAGCATGTGCAGAAGATTAATGTTAAATGATCTTTGGTAGCAAGTGCTGGGCAAGACCTTTCTCAGCCTGAGACCCAAGGCTAATGGTTTGTATTGAACTACATGGTCCACTCTGAATTGGCATAAGGCAACGTCATCTGTACATTGCACATACAATTAGATACTTTTGGCAATGTGGTATGTATGCTGAGAATTCAGGAAGCATTTCCTTCCTATGCATATTACACATATTGCATATCAGTAATGCTGTATGAATAATATACGTTGTGGGTATGTAGCTGATCTCATAAATATTTTGGAGACTGAACTAGTTCATGCTCCTAGTTAACAGGCTGCTGTATACAAACCAGTTTTCCTCAGAGCAGAATGTATATGTGGCTTGGTTTTATGAGGTCTCAGCAAAGACCAGAAAGCCTTCCCCGCCTCCCATAGCAAAATGGCTTCTTTTATCTATGTTTAATATATGTCTAACTGTTGTGTTTCAGATATTTTGTCTGCCTCCTGGAGATTAGGTATCGGTGCAGTGTCATACTAATGATTTACATTTTCATCGATTTGTAGTAGCCACAATAGTCTGAACAATATGATCATGTCCATATGTTCAATCCGCTCTGCAAAATTAGTGATGTTTGATAGGCTTCCTCTTGGGGAGGAACATGGAGTCAGACTATGTTTGTTGATAGTCTGCTTGGATGAAGCCTAGCTTTGGCAAATGAGTTTTGGAATCTCTATTTTTAATCGTATAAATAGTCTAAAGGATCTGTTTGTTTGAACTCTCCTGAAGAATACTGCCAGAAACTGAAGATGGCAGCAAAAGGGTTCTAGGAAAAATCCAAAAGGCTGGAAAAGCTTTGGATGTGACAATAGCTGTAGCACACTGTGGCTTGAGATAGACAGCTTGAGGTTCCTTCCCCTTTCTCACCTGCCCTGCTTCTCCTCAGCTAGATTCACAGGGACATCATATCCCTCACCATATCTGCACAAATACTTGATATCATATTTCAGTATGATGTCTGGAATTCCAGAAGTACCCCAGTAGAATTGGTTAAATGGCTGAGAGCATACATTTTGATTTTTTACACTAATATCCTGCAGGAAGATTTCAATTGCCTTGCTACGTATTCAGAAAACAGTTCTTTTGAAATGTCCCAAAATCCAACTCTGTCCCTCCATTTGCTAAATCCTTCAGAAGGTGTTACATTACATACATTGCAGGTACTTCCTGAGCCAGACTGAATCCTTGTCTTGAGAACCCATATTTCAGATCTGGATCTTCTCATTTGCAAGCTAACAGGAAACGTAAGAGGGGTTTTTTTTAGTTTTCTTTTCCCCCTTTTATTTCTAATAATTATCCGCTTAGGATGTGCAGACCTATTAACTAAGGAAGAGGCATGTTTTATGCTAAGAAACCTGCAAAGTCATGAAGAGCTATGTTTAATGAAATATTACATTTTTCATTTAATGTTGAGGCAGAGGCCAAGAATGAAAATCCTTCCCCAGAGAGTGGCCCCATGATCATCTCTTACTGAGGAGAACTACAAAATTTTGGCATCTCAGTGGAATGTTATATGAAGCTGCCAACAGAAGAGGACTCTGTTCCTTTAAAAAAATAAGCTGCTTGATAGTGCACAATATGTCAAGGTGACATATTTGGGATTATTGAGATCAGGAACATTGAACCAATGGGAACCTGCAATAAAATGACATTTTGCATTGTCCTCATATAACCTCATAGGAAATCCCAACGAAAAGATTCTTCTTCCAGTCTTTTGCTCCTATAACTTGGTGTGTATCTGTCTGCCTGGGCAGGGCCCAATATATATATCTGATGAAAACTTGTGTGTGTGTGTAAAGTTTGTTAAGTTGCAGCCAATTATGGTGACCCTGTAAGGTTTTCAAGGCAACTGATTAAGGAGAGGTGGTTTGCCATTGCCTTCCTCTGCAAAGTCTTCCTTGGTGGTCTCCTGTCCAAGTGCCAACCCTGCTTAGCTTCAAATATGTCATTGAGATCAGGCTATACTATACCATTCCACCCCTCATGGAAGCTTATGCTAGAATAAAAACTTGTATGTCCTGAAAGTGATATAACACTCTTGTGTATTGTTGCTTCATCAGATTAATACAGTTACCCCTCTTGAATTATCCTTGTTCTTCTTGATCTCAGAAGTGGCCAATCTTTTAATAAGGGGTGGTTAGCTCACATAGAGGTTGTATTGGAGCCTCTCCTTCTGGTAAAGAAGGCTTGCACAATGAACAGGCACATGCATTCTGTTCTCCCCATTGCACAATAGAAAGCTCAATGTCTACAATGTTAATTGACACTCTACACTGTACTAGCAATAACAGAGTGGCTTTCACTGAAGTGGGAGGCCAAGCTAGCTATGACCAGGGCCGGAGCCTTTTCAGTGGTGGCCCCTACCTGGTGGAACGAGCTCCCGGAGGAGATCAGGGCCCTGCAGGGCCTTTTGCAGTTCCGCAGGGCCTGTAAGACGGAGCTCTTCCGCCAGGCATTTAATTAGGGGCTACCACTACTGCAAACCATTACTGCAGGCCCCTATTGCAGGCCATTACTGCAGAGCTTGGTCTGTGGTTTTAACATCTAAATGATTATGAGCAGAAACATCGTGGGACATCTGGGCAGTGGAAATGTACTCTAGCAATATACCTGCTAGGTTAATTTAACAGCCACCAGCACTTTGTATTTATAATGTTTTTATTGTATGGTTAAAAATTGTGTAATTTTAATGTATTTATGCTTTTATGGAAGCCGCCCTGAGCCCGCTTGCGAGGAGGGCGGGGTATAAATTTGAAAGAAAAAAAAGCACTGCATTGGCTGCCAATAGCATATCAGATTTGGTTCAAGGTGCTGGCTCTTACCTTTAAAGCCCTATATGGTCAGGGGCCTACTTACCTAAGGGACCACCTTTCCCCACATGTCCCCCAGAGAGCACTAAGATTGGGATCACAAAGTTGCCTGGCCCTAAAGAAGACAGGCTGGCTGCAACAAGGGCCAGGGCCTTTTCTGGGGAGGCCCCTTACTGGTAGAATGAGCTCCCGGATGATATCAGGGCCCTGCGGGAACTCTTACAGTTCCACAGGGCCTGTAAAGCAGAGCTCTTCCACCAGGCTTTCAATGAGGGTGCTGCCTTTAATATCCTGGCCCTGGCCCTAACATCACCATCAGCACCAACACCTGGCATGAGCCTGGACTAGGGTGGCAGGTGACCATTTAATGCTGAGAGATCGACACCATCTGCCATTAACATCTGTTGAATATGTACAATTTTATATATTGTTATTTTAATTAATTTGTGTTTTATTATATGTCACTGTTTTAAGAGATATCAAATCACCGCAGACTGTGACTGCAGCCATAAAATTAAAAGACGCCTGCTGCTTGGGAGGAAAGCGATGGCGAACCTAAACAGCATGATAAAAAGTAGAGACATCACCCTGCCAACAAAAATACGCATGGTCCAAGCAATGGTATTCCCAGTAGTCATGTATGGCTGCGAGAGCTGGACTATAAGGAAGGCCGAGCGCCGAAGAATAGATTCTTTTGAACTATGGTGCTGGAGAAGACTCTTGAGAGTCCCTTGGACTGCAAGAAGATCAAATCAGTCAATCCTAAAAGAAATCAACCCTGACTGTTCCCTGGAAGGCCAGATAATGAAAATGAAGCTCAAATACTTTGGCCACCAAATGAGAAGGGAGCACTCACTGGAGAAGACCCTGATGCTGGGAAAGATTGAAGGTCAAAGAAGACGGGGACGGCAAAGGATGAGATGGTTGGACAGTGTCATTGATGCAACGAACATGAAACTGAGCAAACTTCAGAGGACAGCGGAAGACAGGAGGGCCTGGCGGGATCTAGTCCATGGGGTTGCGAAGAGTCGGACTCGACTGTGCGACTGAACAACAACAACATTGTAAGCCGCCCTGAGCCTGCCTCAGCGGGGAGCTGCGGGATATAAATTTAACAAACAAATAAACAAACAACAGGGGCATAAGCCCGGTCCAGCGCAGACCCTGTCTCCCGAGCCACTCGATGAAGGCACAATCATTCAGGCAAATCTGGTACCCCATCCCCGATCTTTCTGCATGATGGGCTGCCATGAGAATCCAAAGCCTCCACGCTGGATCCAACAAACTGTTATGTATGGGACTATGGTCTTGCCTGCTGAGCTTCAGTCTGGGGCTCATAGAGACTATGGTATCCTGAACTGCACATTCCTATTGGCTGCTCCCAACAGCAGACCAATCCTAGTTAAGCAGAATACTTGGAGGGAACAAATCCCATTTTTTGTTATCCTGTAAATATGATTGGTACTTACCGTTTCACTGGGCGTGGCCTTCCTAGCCCGGGATGTTTAAAAGGAGCTCAGGCTCCTATGGTTTTTCGTGTTGAATCATTCTTGTTTATAAAGTTGAAATCACTTGGTTAAGAGCTGCCTGAGTCTGATTCACTTCACAAACCTAGAACCCACAATAGCAACAGAACAATGTTAGAAAAGAACACACACTAGGGCACCACCAAAGGCCGAACAGTAAGCCTTATAAGCTGCCAAGCACACACACACACACCCTCTGAATGGCCTTACTGGAGTAGCCCATAGCAGCAGTGGTGGAGGTTGCACCGATCCTGAAGGAGTGAGTGCCAAAGTGCATGCCGGACAAACCCAGCTTGCTCAGGGCCTGAGATGTCACTGCCCAAAATTGATATTTAGTTAAAGGCGACCTATCTCTGTGCCGGAAGAGGGGCCCCTCCTCTAGACCCTGCCGGTCCACATACTGACACAGGGCCCTGACAGGACAGAGGTCCCCATCCACACAAAAAAACCAAGGCTACCTCTCTCCCTTTTCCTTTCTGATCGGTTTTCGATCACCCCGTTCCCTTCAGAAGAAATATCTCCCACTTGCATTGCCTTCTTCAAAGGGTCAAGTGCTGGACCAACTCACTGACCAGAAAAGCGCCAAAAAATGCAGTCAGTGCAGCAGTGCGAAATAAGAGGATCTCAAAATCCGAACTACATACCTGGGACCACATGCTAAATAGCCCCTTCAACACCCCGGGCAAAATAGGTTGCCTTGAGTCCCAGTGTGAGCTGGCCTCCCAAACCCAACCCTCTAGCATTTTTTGCAATTGAAAATCAGCAGTAAAGACTGGGAAACCGCAGGCCTTGCTATGAAACGCTAATCCAGCAAGCTGTGACCTAATGGATTTGACAGCCAGGTCCTTACCTTTCAGCATAACAGAAAATTTTGAGCAGATGGTTCACGGAAATCGGCCATATATCCTGTAGCCCTACCTGCCCCCTTAAGGCCAGAAACTGTCGGACCATGCGACCAGAAGCTCTCTGAGTACTTGGGGCTAAAGCCAGCTTGATGGCCCTGTTAGCTTCAACCTGCCAAGCTACCATAGTTCCTGACGCTTCCCGGTTGGTGTAGATCTGCCTTCAGGTCCAGTTGGCAAAACCTCTCCATCTGTTTGCAAGACAGAGTGTCTGCAACCCCGTTATTCACCCCCCAGACATGGTTGGCAAGGAAAAGAATATTCAGCTGCAAACAGCGTAACGTGAAAAGGCAAACAAGGCCCATAACTCTCGAATAATTTTTTATAATACTTTTTTATTATATTGATACATATAAAACAAACAAACATACAAACATTTACGGGGGGAATTAATATAAGAACATAAGAGACGCCAATGTTGGATCAGGCCAAAGGCCCATCCAGTCCAACACTCTGTGCCACACAGTGGCCAGAAATACCAGGTGCCATCAGGAGGTACACCAGTCCACCAGTTTACATTGTCCCATCATATTTCTAACATTTTTTCTATGCCGTTTACAAAAATTCCAATTTATAGTTGCTATTAGATAAAAAAATTCTTTTTTTGCCTTTGTATTAGACAGTTGTTCATTGCTTTGAGTTATCAAAATTTTCATACCATCTGTAAAATCTTACCCATGTATTTTCAAATGTATTTTCTGTATGTCCTTTCAATAGTAAAGTTAGTTTATCCAGTTCAGCCGCTTCCAGAATCGTGTTAATAATTTCTTCTTTGGTTGGAACCTCAGGGCTCTTCCAATATTTAGCATATAAAATCCTGGCAGAGGTGATTATGTACATTATAAGGTAACAATCATCTCTTTTACAAGTATCTGGTAAAATGTTCAATAAGAAAATTACTGGGATGAAAGCTATTGTACATTTTAAGATTTTTTGCAAAATCTCATGAATCCAGGCCCAATATTTCTTTGTTTTATCACACAACCACCACATGTGAAAGAAGGATCCTACTTTGTTTTGGCAATTCCAACATATATTAGAACATTTAGAACCATACTAAGCTAATTTCTCAGGTGTAACATACCATCTATAAAACATTTTATAGATATTCTCTTTATACGGAATTGCTTTTGTAATTTTTATATTTTTTCATATCTGTGACCATTGGTCTAATTCAATATTATGTCCCAAATTTCTTGCCCAGTGAATCATAACAGTCTTCAGTTTCATCATACATCTTATAGTCTAACAACAAAACATACATTTTTTAAATAAAATTCTGGTCAACACATATCAATATTTTTTCAATTTCTAACAGATTTTTATTAAATCCTACAGTTTTATCTTTAATATATCTGGACTCTATTTGAGCATTTTGCCACCATGATAAATCGGATATTGGTTTCAAATTAAATTGTGAATCTAATAAATCCATTTATCGTTTTTTTCTGGTCTTCTTGATATACCTTCGGGTTTGTAAAAGCTTCTAAAGGAGCTATCAGTCTTGATTTCTTCAAATAAAATTGCTTTAAAACTGGTTCCTAAACTTTCATTAATGCAGCTCTAAGCCAATGTTGCTTAAAATATTTATGGGAACCCATTTTACCATACCATAAAAAGGCATGCCATCCCAGTAACAATTCATGGCTTTATAATTTTAATAATCTCTCATTTTCCAATGTAATCCATTATTTAATCCAGGCAAGTGCAGCTGATTTGTAATATAAAAGCCAATTCGGAAGGGCAAAGACAGGTCTATCTTTGGTATCTTGTAAAGCTTTAAGTTTTATTCTTGGTGTTTTCCCTTGCCAAATGAACTGTGTCATTATTTTGTCCAGTTCTTTAAAATAGGTTTGATTTTGAACAATCAGTATGGTTTGGAAAAGAAACACGAGTCTTGGTAAAATGTTCATCTTGATCCAAGCTATTCTGCCCATAAAGGAAATTTGCAAGGTTTTCCATTTTTCCAGATCTTTTTAAATTGTTTTCAATATTTCCATATAATTATTTTCCATTAAAGAACTGCATTTATTGGTCAAGGTTATTCCTAGATATTTAACTTTTTTTGTAGTTTGAACCCTGATTTTTCTTGTAATGCTATTGAATATTTCTCAGTCATATTCTTTGTCATAATTTTTGTTTTGTTGACATTGATTTTCAAACCTGCTACTGTCCCATATTCTTGTTGCAAGTTAATTTATTTATAGAATTTATAGAATCAAGAAGATTCCCTAAGATGAAGACTAAATCGTCTGAGAATGCCAACAATTTGAATTCCCCTCTTAGCTTAAGGCCTCTAATTTGTTCATTGATTCTAATCACCTCGTTCATAGTTTCGAGCACGAAGATAAATAGCAAAGGGGACAAGAGGCATCCTTGCCATGTCCATTTCTGAGGGGTCCACACTCTACCCCAAATAGGGGGAAAATTGGGAGCATTGCAAGAGTCTACTTGAGTTTCCAGGATTCCAATCAAGAGTTTACAGGTTGCTGGAATCTACAAGTTTCCAATCAAAAGTTGAGAGCATTGCAAAACTTAAAGGGGAAACCAACCTTTCCTTCTCAGCTTAAGCCCAAGGGTAAAGATAGAAGTTTAATGCCAGTCTTTTCTTTTTAGCTGTTGTTTGGTAAAGATGGGGGGGGGACCCCCCACCTCTGCCTTTAAGAGATGTTTGACGATTAAAGGGGCTAAAGCAGTTTATTTAGAAATGCAGTCTTTTCTTATTTAGAGCAGTTGTTGTTACCACAGTCTAGTTGTTGTTGATTTTGGCTGGGTTTCTACCCACCCCCCCCCGCGTGGGAAGCGATAGCTAAAAGCCCATGTCTCCATGAGCGTCCTCTTGATCTCCACATTGGAGGCGATCCAGGGCTCTCACTTGTGCGCAGTCGCTCCACTGGGGGCCCTGAATCAAGCCTCTTGCTCTGCTCCCCCTTCCCTGAAGGGCAGAGGGGTCTTGGACAGCATCAGACAGTCCAGAGACCCCTTAGAAAGATCAAAGAAGCGGGCATTCTGGGAAGCATGTCCATTTTCACCGTGGTGCAACTGGAAACCAAACAACTTTAGAAGAAATGGAGGTCAGAGAGTTGATGAGTTGAACCACTGCCAAGTTGTCACACCAAAAGTGTACTGCACTATTGGCCAGCTGGTCACCCCAGACCCATAAAGCCACCAAGATTGGGAAGAATTCCAAAAATATCCAGTCCCAGAAAATGCAGCCTTGGACCCAAGCTTCAGGCCACTTGGCAGCACACCAGTGACCCCTAAAATAAACTCCAAAGCCTATGGAACCAGTCACATCAGAGGTCACCTGAAGACGCCCTTCTCGGCCCAAACCCTCCCTACAAAAAGAGACCCCATTGAATTCACACAAAAACTTCTCCCAGACCACCAGGTCTTCCCTCATGCCTGCACTGATCCTAAGCCTGTGGTGCAGCTTCTGCAAACCGGACATTGCACCACACAACTTGCGCAAAAATGCCCTCCCTAGAGCCACCACTTGGCAGGCAAAGTTTAAATGGCCCACCAGCTGCTGCAGCTCCAAAAGAGTAGCCTTCCTTTTGGCCAGAAAGCCTGCCACCTGAGCTCTCAGTTGGGCAAGCTTGTCCTCAGGTAAACGGGAAGTTTGGTGAATTGTGTCCAATTCAGTGCCCAAAAATGTCAAAATGGGAGATGGCCCTTCTGTTTTTTCATGAGCCTGGGGGACCCCCAGCTCCCCAGCCAGCTCCATAAAAGACTGAAGCAGATAATGGCACCTCCCTGATCCCGCTGGCCCAACAAAAAGAAAATCATCTAAATAGTGAACCGTGTCCTTCAGGTCAGACCTGACCTTCAATGCCCACTCTAAGAAAGAACTGAAATGCTCAAAAGCTGAACAGGAAATTGAGCAACCCATGGGGAAAGCCCTGTCAATGTAAATCTGACCCTCAAAGGCAAAACCCAGAAGCTCAAAATCCTCCAGGTGAACAGGCAGCAGACCCCTTGAGATGCAAACTTCTAGCACAGCAACCGGGGTTGAACACCCTGCCCCCCCCCCGGGGCATGATGTGGATTCTCCAGTCGACCACTGGGTAATATGGCCACTATCAGAGCATTCCCCCAAGGAGGGCATGGCTGAGGACATCAGCTAGGCAGGGCTGGGTCCACAGCTGCACGCATCCTAAACTCCTCATCGTATTGCAGCCACACACACCCCTGAAAATTCCATATAAGCCCTATAAACTATATCTATGTATTGGAAGAAGGCAACACATACAGGGAAAGTCCACCTCAGTAGGTGGTTTATTTTAAGTATGGATTTTTGGCCTGAAGGGCCGGATCGGGGATGGGTGCGCAACGCTTCACAGATGTTGCGGTGGGATCGCGCCCGTTTGCTGCGGCCCCGATCCATCCCTCTTCCGGCCCAAACCCTTACGTGTGACCGGGGCCATAAATAGTTAATAAAGTGGCCCTTGTTAAATCCATATTTGTGTCTGTCTTCATTCCAACTGTGGGGGCAAAGTCCTATCTCTACTGTTAATAATACGAAGCTTGGTATATTGGTAGACTGTGGCCGGTAGATAGTTGGGCCATGTTCCCCTGCTAAAATGCCAAGGAATTCTGAGACAGCCACTTGTGGACAAAGGTCACTCTTCTGTAGTTTTACTTTCCATATTTGTTGTAATTTTGACCAAGAAGGAGCCAAAAGAGGTTCTGCTTTGGTTCCAATAAAGTTCACACCCTCTTATTTCACAGACACCCAGAGATTATCAAAACAAGAGGATTTCACATAGCTGGAAAACATCTCAATGGATTGTCTAAAATTTATTGTCCCGTTTGCTTTGAATAGAGAAGTTCTGTCCAGCAGAAATGCGTAGCTCAAAGCGTTTTATGTCCTGCCACACATTTAACACCCATCACACCAGAGTTGACCCAATCTGATGTTTGCCAGGAGTCCCACTCACCCTCCAAACTATTGCAAGTGCAGCTTGAAAACATATTCTTAAATGGTAACAGTTGAGCCAAGTTCTGAGCCCTTTTGCAGGACTGAAAGTATTTTAAATGTATATGCTACACAATAGTGTTACTTAAAATAGCCTATAATGGGAGGGGGTAGATTATTAGCGTAAAACAAAAAGATCTGCCCTGTGCTTCCTTATACTTGTATTCATGCTGTTTGATGGTGATTCAGAAAGTGATTCCTGGCACTTATCTTCCTTCCAATCTTTATGAAAAAGTGATTGACTCCTTTTACCCAAGTCATTGCATTCAACGGGCAGCTTTGTCATTCAGTAATCAAAAAAGGGCCAGTTTTATAAGAGAGAGTAATCATTTTTAATACAGCAAAATACCTTTGTATTTGACATGGCAAACTGAAGTCATTGGTTATTATCCATGCTGGAATGATTCCTGGAATTAAACAGAAACAGCAGGGCACATTTTCCACTGTTCCCACCTCCACTCAACCTCCAGTAATACCTGTGGGCTCTGAAAGAGAGAAGTTGGTAACAAGTACAACTTGGATTCTGATTAAGGTGGAGGGGGGGCGTTTTCACTTAAAATATTGGACTGATTGCCTTTGCCATGATATACCTATACCTATTCAAGGCATGATTTTTAAAAGAGCAGATTTTAAGAGCTATGCAGTTACTCTAAGCACCATTAAAATGCAATATCCGAAAATGAACAGAAGATCTTACCCAAAGTTAAGGTTAATTAAATACTCTTGTAGCTACGGGGGAAGAAGATTCCCCTTTCTACTATGCTAAGCTTTAATACTCTATGTAAGCAAAAGGCTGCTGAAGTATTTGAAACTTGTGATTCAAATCTTGGTTCTTTGCCTTTGCAAATAAGCTTCGACTCTCACTTTATATGACTTTTAAAGCAATTAATGAATGTTATCTGCAGCCTAGGAATGTCCCTGCTGGGCCCAGCTCTGTGCCTTGATCACTGTGTTAAGGGTAATGGTTGTGGCCATGTCCAGTGTTTCCTGTAAGCTGAGTTAGTGTGGGAACCAATGGATCCCATACCCTTATTTTAGAGTCTACCCCATAAAATGGGACGATCTGGAGAATAAGCGAAAGGCGGGACACTCCTAAGCAGTGTTCCCTCTAAGCTGAGTTAGTGTGAGCTAGCTCACAGTTTTTTATCCTCCGGCTTACACATTTTTTTCTTAGCTCAGGAAGGATGGCTCCAGAGCAAACTGATTTATGCAGTAGCCAAATCACTTGCTCACAACTTTAATGCCAGGAGCTCACAAAGTAGAATTTTTGCTCACACGACTCCACAGCTTAGAGGGAGCATTGGCCATGTCCTACCTGTTTGTTTTCTTTTTTTCATGTTTCATAACCATCATCCATGCACTTGCAGTGACAATGTATAAAGACTGTCTCTGAGGATTGCGACTCCCAGTAGCTTTGCAGCATTTCAGATTTGCTGCATTCAGGTGTCTCCATTTTCTATTTTCATCTAAAAATCACAAGTCCCAAAGACAGGTGAGGTGCTGCCATTCCTGGCCCTAAACAGCACTTGCAGCAGTGAGTTTGTTCCAGCATGGTGTGGGCCCAGTCCTGTACCAGCATCAGGCCCATAGCTATGATGGGGCTTTTGGGGGCTCTTCCCCCTTTCTTAAAGGCACAACCCCACAAGAATTTCTCCTGTAAATGCTTTTTTCAATAATTTAAAAACATTTTTAAAGGTGTGCTCTCCTTTAAGCAGAGTGGAGGGCTATAGTTGACTGATTCCTGCACTAAGCAAGGCGGTTGGAGTAGATGATCTTTAGGATACCTTCTAACTCTGTGTCAAGAAAATTGTCTCCTTTAAGAGAGTTTTTCTGCCTAAGTGTTAGCTTTCTTGACTATAGAAGTCATCACCCCATATGCCAGCTTGTTATCAGAATGGTTGCTTAAGCTTGCAGAAGTGATTAACTTGCAGCAGCTGAGAACTGTCATCTAAAGTAGCTGACAGCTTGCAATTTAGAGATCTATCCTGGTAACAGCTTTCTATTGGCTAAATGGTTAAGAACACCTATGTAGAATAGACAGTTTGAGAAGACTCAGGGGGTGCGTTCAGACGGGGCGTTTCAGCCGGCATAAACTGTACCAGTTGGAACCGGTGCAGTTTATGCTGGCTGAAACGCGATCACACTCACCTCCTGACTGCACAGCACATCACAATACGCCCGTCCACACACAGTGGAGGTTGGTGGGGTTTTTTTTACTTCGTTTGGGCATGCGCATAGGCAGCCATCCACAGAATGGCGATCTTCGCGCATACGCAAAAACCCCTGTCTTACATTTAAACTTTAAAGGTAAGGACTTACCTTTAAAGTTTAAAGAGCAAAGTAGCCTCCCTGAAGTCCCGGACGCCTCCGAAATGCTAAACTAAGGCCCTTTAAAAAAAAAAACGCCACCAACTGCCCAACCAACCTCACCCCCAGAGGGGAAAGACCTCCAGAGTGGAGCAGTTCATGGTCACAGGTGAATCCAGGGGCAATGCGCAGCAAGCAATTGAGAGCCCTCCAAGCTGACGTGGGGGGAAAGCCCTGACGGAGCTTTGTCAAGTGGAGAAGAAGTCACCCAGCCACAGGGAAAAGGCTGGGACCTTCTGTGAAGGGTGCAACCCAGCAGGTCTGAAAGCAATCTGTGCCAAAATTGGTGAGAACCACCCACCCTTTGTTTTTCGTGACTGTAATAAATCCCGAATTAGGCACCCAGATGAGGGCAAGGGCGCTGCTCGACTCGGGGTGCACCAGAGATATAATAAACCCAGCCATAGTCACAGGGCTGGGGGTACCAGTGCAAGCCCTTCCCAAGCCTTTAGTATTCACCCAGATGGATGGCTCCCCCATGAAAAAGGCTTGCGAGTATCAAACAGTGCCACATTGGGAACAACGGGCTTTTGTAATTAATCTGACAGCCCGCTTCTCGATGATTTTTGGGAACCCCTGGTTACAAGACCATGACCCCTATGTGCAGTAGAGTGGCAGCATGCTACACTTCCCTGACCCCAGATGTAAGGACCATGAGTGGAAGGCTGGGTGGGTGGATTGATTGGCTCTTGACCATTAAAATGTTAGGGGGGCTTGGTATAATTGCTAGCTTTGCACGCTTTTGGGTTAGTCCTAACAAAGACCGTTAAGAGCCTGGATATCTTCAATGTCTTAATAAACTTTTATTCTCTGAATGACTGTTGTTGGGAACTGATTGCTCTGTGGTTCTGACAGTATTTCCAGTACCACACATACCATCTACCAGAAAATCCCCCCTCCCCGCTTTCTCAGCCTGCTGTTGTCACACTCCAGGGCGAAGGTTTGCAGAAGCCTCTTTGCTTTGATTTTAGAAGGCACGATTCCGCAGTAGCTGAGTCATAATCCTCAGAATTCTGTCTTTCCTTTCTGCACTGAGAACTTCTGCCCCACAACCCACAAAATCCTGGCTATGGGCCTGTCCAGTATATCTCTGTACTAATCCCCCTCATAGAGTCTTAGCTTTTATCCAGAACCATTCCAGAATGGTCTTAGGACAGGACTGAGCTTTAAGTATTCAGAAAGTTGTCTTATTTAAAACAGAGATTTTGTTTGCACGTTGGCTACTTGCAGTGTTTCCTAGATATACAGTCTTCACCTTTTCCCCACCAGCAATATTTCACAGCTGCGGGACAGGCAGAAGTTGAACAGGCAAAGCTTAACTGACAGAAAGCAATGATGTTGCTCCAAACTGCTTTCCCTAAAATGCCAGACAGGCAATCCTCAAAAGCCAAACAAAAAAATCATGAAAAAGAATGAAAACAATTCACAAATTATATTCCAATCATATAATGTCCAATAAAGCTCCAATCATATAAAGTCCAATGGAGAACAATAAAGTCAATAGAAAAGTCCAAGCCTAATTCAAAATGATTCATAACACGAAACAAAGTGAATAAGGATTACCTGTGAAAACAAAGTTCTTGTGTGCGTAGTTCTTGCCAATACAGAATGTGGGTGTTCCTTGTTTTCTTTTCTTAACGATGCGGTCGACTTGAAAATCGTTTCACAGAACGCTTCCTTAGAAGAGAGTACAGGAACAATACCTTCACATATCCAAAGGATTCAATATAGTCAACATGATTTCATATCAAGCACTAACGCTGAAGCAATATGCTTCATTAGTCTTTTAAAGGCTTGTTACAGATGTGGAGGGCCCTAATCCAGATCAAGGAAGAATACAGAGAGGGGAAAATTTAACCCCCCATGCAGTGTTTTCCACACTGAAAGCACACTTCCATGACCACTTAATAGCCCTTGAAAAAAGAAAAGACAGGGACCCCTTATGTGCCAGTCTTTTTTTTTTTAAAGTGTGAAATGCTCTGTTTCAAACTTGTGAAACTGTGCAGGGATGGAATGCTTAGACCCCTCTCCGCTTCCCCTGTGGCTTTGATCAAACTCAGAACTGTGTGTGCAGTTGTAACTGAGCTTTTTTTTTAAACAACACACTGGGACTATTTGAATTGCACACCTTCTCATTGGTTTGATCCTTAATCAACACATGCAATTGACCAGGCACCTTGCACAGAAGATGAATAGCATGACTGCTTGTTTTCCTTTTCTTACCTACGTCGAGGCTTTATTGCAGAACAATCTGAAAACTTTTTTTTAAAATTGGGGGGATTTAAATTCTCTCAAAACAGAAGAGCGTTGTCTGCACATGTGCAGACAACAATTCTCCATTGGAGCAGCAGGAGGGGGGGAAGTACTTCAAGCAGGTGACAGCTGGCGAGTGAAGTGAGGAGGGTGGGAGGGGGAACCAGAACCAAGTGAGCACTGCACTGATGAAGAGGGAGAGGCAGCAAACTGATGATGGGAGGGCAAGAGGACAGAGCTCCAACAAGGGGGGAGCCAAGCAAGCACTGCACAGAAAATGGGAGGGGCAAGCTAAGCAAGGAGCAAACTGAGGATGGAAAGAAGGCAAGCAGGCAGAGCTCCAGTGACAGGCACTGAGGATGGGGGGAACTGTGTATAGAGCACCTCACTTTCCAAATACCAGCATCTTCAGAATTCCAAA
This sequence comes from Gekko japonicus, assembly GCF_001447785.1. NCBI lineage: Eukaryota > Metazoa > Chordata > Lepidosauria > Squamata > Gekkonidae > Gekko > Gekko japonicus. The sequence goes on from NW_015175985.1 coordinate 1,063,755, forward strand.
GTTCAGAACACATAAAGTCAAGGGAAATAGATTCATTGAGTAGCAGAGGAAGAAGATGACCACCTGTATTAAATGCAAATTATCATTTCTAATTCCGTATACAGTTATATCAGTACAAGAAAGGGGACCCGCGAAAATCGTGGGGGGAGGAGCGGGGGAGCTCCACACAGAGCAGACGGAGGAGGAAGAAGCAGGTAAGCTTCCCCCCATCCCGTCGGTTCCCCGTCTCCTCCACCCCCCTCCACTACCACCCCCGGCTCACCGCCCCCCTCTCTCTTCCCCTCGTCTCTCTCTTTCCCCCACTCCAAAGTGAGGCGGCGCGGCCTGTAGACTCCCGGAGTCTCACCACTCCCAGTCTCTCTCTCTCTCTCCCCCCCACTCCGAGCAGCCTTGGCAGTCTTTCCCCCCCTTTCGCCTCCGAAGTGAGGCCTGCGGCTTTTGCCGGTCTCTCTCCCCCTCCTCCCCACACTGAAGTGAGGCACTTTGCAGAGCGTTCCCTGCGTTAGGTTTGGGGGGATTTTAGTATCCCCCCGGTATGTTTTTAAAGTTTTCAGATTTTTGTGCACACCTGGGGACTGCCCCAAGTGTGCACAAAAATCTCCCTTCCGTCCTGACCTCCGTTAGTAATCGAGCTATGGTGCTGCTACTATTTCCCCCCCCCCCAAATCTTCTCTGTAAATAGTTTCAGGTATCCTTTGGTATCCCACAATCCTAATCATGCTGCCAACGCTTTTTACAAGTGGCTATACATTATGCTAAAGAGGGTTACTTAAACTGTACAACAAAAACTGTGCTTATGACCCTGGAGTGGTCTATCAGCTAATTTAAGAACATAAAAGAAGCCATGTCAGATCAGGCCAACGGCCCATCCAGTCCAACACTCTGTGGTCCCAATCAGACGGGTCTTTAGATCCGCGCCAGGCATGAGTAACTGGTGGATTTAAAGGGAATGATCAGACACTGACATCTGGGAAACGTGCGGCTTCCGTCAGGGAGCCATACTTTAAAGATACTAGTTAAAGTCCAGGGCTAATGCTTGCTGATGGGCCAATGGCGGACTTTCCCCCATCTAATCATTCCAGCACGCAATCCTCCTGTCAGGATGGTCTGACTCCAGAACGGCCGCCATTTAAAAAAATTCTTAGCAATATGTGGATAAGCGGGTAAATGTGTGACAGCCACAGAGCTCCACTCAAATGTCCCGGACAATTTTGTGTTTCTTAATTGCCCATGAATTTTATGAACTCTGTTAATTAAAAAGGTACTTAGAGGGAGGTACCACTGCCCCCCCAGGTGCCCCCGATGCGCGGATTTAGGTATCCGCACGCACAGGGGCGACTTCGCTATTAGATATATAGATGTACCTCACATTTGCATGTAAAAATAAAAATAGGCAGGTCTCAGACGTCAAAGCACTTACAATTCAACAGTAGACAAGGAGGCAAAGATACTAAGGAGAGAGAAACAAAGGTGAATGTACAACAGATGCACTTACAAGACAAGGAGGAAATAGAAGTGGCAGCTATATAATGTGTGACAAGTATTCACTATGCTTCAAGTCCTTTTCTGGGACATAGGTCACGATCCGACAGGTCTTTAGATCCATGCCAGGCACTGACATCTGGGAAATGTACGGCTTCCGTGATCAGCCCATTCAGCCCCACCAGGGAGCCATACTTTAAAGATACTAGTTAAAGTCCAGGGCTAATGCTTGCTGATGGGCCAATGGCGGACTTTCCCCCATCTAATCATTCCAGCACGCAATCCTCCTGTCAGGATGGTCTGACTCCAGAACGGCCGCCATTTAAAAAAATTCTTAGCAATATGTGGATAAGCGGGTAAATGTGTGACAGCCACAGAGCTCCACTCAAATGTCCCGGACAATTTTGTGTTTCTTAATTGCCCATGAATTTTATGAACTCTGTTAATTAAAAAGGTACTTAGAGGGAGGTACCACTGGCGGTGCTTTCACCATTAAATTACGTGCATGCGTGGAAAAACAAGTACACATTGAGGTGCAGATGCGAATGCGCAAACAGATTTTTTTTTAAAATACCAACCGCACGGCTCCTTTAGGTGGACATCTAGACAATACACCATGGAGTACGCATGTGGAAGGGGGAGCTGTAGAGTCATGCACCCCCGGATGAAAAAGATCTGGATCAAATTAAAGCCGGGCCAATGGCGGGATTAGCTTCCCATCTGAACGCACCCATAGACTCAAACATAGAATTAGTGAGGGAATATTCCCATGAGTTTCTCATGGGTTCCCACTTGTATATATATATATATATAATTCTTTTAAACTACATATTCATGGTTTTTTAAAGGGAGGATATCTATTTTTACTTCCTCCAGGAAGAAAAAGTCTACCAGCAAAGTGGACAGTTCCTCCATTTTTGTCCAGGTTCCTCACTAGGGTTGCCAACTTCCAGGCAGCACCTGAGATCTCCTGCTATTACAGTTGATCTCCAGGTGACCAAGATAAGTTATCCTGGAGAAAATGGCTAATTTCTGCTCACAAGACTCCACAGCTTAGAGGGAGCATTGCTGCTGTCTCATGTTCAGTGTGTGGTCTACTAAGACCCCTAGATCATTTTCGCACATACTATTGCCAGGATTAGTCTCCCCCAACCTATAATTATGTATTTGATTTTTCCTACCTAAATGCAGATCTGTACATTCATCCCCATTGAAATTCATTAAATTTCTTTTAGCCCAGTTTTCCAGCCTGTCAAGATCATCCTGTATCCTGACTCTGTCTTCTACTGTATTTGCTACCCCTTCCAATTTAGTATCATCTGCGAATTTAACAAGCATTCCCTCTATCCCTTTATCCAAATAGTTGATAAAGATGTTGAACAAAACAGGTCCCAGGGCAGATCCTTGAGTTGCTCCAGCTTGAAAGGGAAAACTTGTTCCAGCTTGAAAGGGAAAGTGACCCAGATACACTGTTGTACACAAGCATTCAATTAGACAGCATTCTGTAAGCATCAGACAGCAGAGAAAAGGGTTATAACAACACCAGCTATGTCATGAATAGCAGCCACAAGTAGCGGGAGAAGACTTGATCCAGTCTAAAGCTAGTGAGATGAAGAGATAGAAAGACTGTTGGCTTTGAGTCCTTTTGTAGTGAGTTCCAAGCAGTTGTCAACTGCTCAAATTTTGAACAACCAGGACTTGCCAAAGGAAAATAAAACCTTCAGAGCAGCCAGCTGCAAGAAAACAGCAGATCTTTAAGGATGCACTGCTTAGGAGGGAAACATGAACAAATGAAGAAGTTCTTTCTCTGCCGAGCAACATACTGCAGATTGAATAGATATGTTTATGGTTCTTCTTCAGTGCTCGTGAACTGAATGGACTCCAATTAATTAGGGTAAACAAGAGAAGAGGAGCTGCTATTACATACAAATGGTAGTGAGCACACATAAAAGTCAAAATGATTGAGATAGAATATGTATGTTCATTTTAATTAATTTTGTGATCAGCATGGGGGGGGCTCTCTATCCAAACCTTTACTGATAGGGGGGACAACGACTTCATATTATTTACTACATTTCAGGCTGAGCCAATATAAAGGTTAATTCAGCCCAAAGTATTCACAACCTAGACTGATCCATTTTTAGTTGAAGGTAAGTCCTGAAGGTCAGCAGGAGATATTTCTAATTAACTGTGCATAAAACTGCAGGCTTAGTATGCAGGGAGGTTCTTTTAATGATTAATGACTGTGTTTAATTCAGAGTTTCCCCATAGACGGTTCAGAAGAGTAACTGAAAATTCCATCCAGTCTTCTTTCCTGACTCACCTATTTATCCAAACATGGCTAGCTAATTAGGTTTGTATCCCACTGACCTATGGATGATGTATGATTGGCTTCAGGGCTTGATCTACACATGCAGCAAAATGAGGTGGAAGAATCTTGAAAAGGCAGAATGGCCTGCACCACTTCTCACTGGTAGTTGAGGATGGATGCTATTTTGGAATTCTCCCTTGCAAGTTTTTTTAAAAGTACTGCAATAGAGAGACCCTGTCCAGCCCATTCCTTGCTATGTTTTGCATAAAAAGGAATGTTTTTACATCGAGAGACATACAAAACTTACAAGCTGGAAGGTGTAGTCCAGTCTCAGCAGTCTGCCACCTCATTCTGCAGCATGCATAGGCCCGTTTCAAATCACCTGCTTTCTCTTGTTAGGTTTTATATATTTCTGAGGCTGTTTTCTCATAAAAATGAGTGTGCCTTAATCTTTAAGGCAGCAGTGTCTTCAGATTCTTCTATGCTTGATTTGGTAGTTGAGATCTTTACTATGAAAGAGATGTGATTGTCCTCTGTCACGGCTCAGGTGGGGTGTCACCTGACACTGCCACCACTCTGGATTTAGGTTCTCTTGAGGAAGCCCAAAGCACCCTCCCAAGACCTTCAGACCTCCCTTTTGGCTGAATAACAGGCGTGAGGACCAGGCAGAGTGAAACAAGGAAAAGGTTTGTTTTATATGAGGTCAAACAACAAGGTGCAGAAGAATAACAGTAAGTGGGTGAAAAGAAAAGAAATCAAATGCCCTAACGTGTCTAAATATATACTGTTCCTAGCTCACTATTCCAAGTGACACTAGGCTACTCACCCTTCCCTCTGGATGAGGGTTTCTTCCTGCAGCAGCCTTCCTTCTGGCTCTGCCCTCTGGAAGAAAGAACCGCTTCTGCTCTGGCACCAGCCCTTTTGTTCCCCAGCCCTCTTCTTCCCTATTGGTCAATTTTGGCTCCAAAACCTCTCAGGGGCTTCTGGGAGTTGTAGGCCCAGCCTCACCTACGGCTAGCCAGGCTCCCTGGGCCTAGTAGGCCTCTGGTGGCACAGCCCAGATCATGACACCCTCTCACAACTTTATACTTTGGTTCAGATGATCCTCCATATTATGGTTTGGCAGATTGTCTAATTCAGTTTATTCTGAATGGAATGGACTAAGAGTACCTGGTTTAATAATTCAAGTGTTTACCCTGTTCTTCAGTGCTTTATCATAGCTAGGGCAGAGTTGAGCTAGCCAATATGTACTGTATGTTTATTTTCATAAATGCTTGATTTTATGTTCTTTTCCATTTTAAGTAATTCCCACCCTCCTTGTTTAGGGATATTGAATTTTGTCTCTGGAATTCACTATTCTGCTTAGCTTAGCTCTGCAGTACCGTAATTTTAGCCTTCAGTTAGTATGGGCAGGTGGAAGGTTTGAAAAAGCCAGTGAATTATTTGAGAGTGTGTTGTGTGCATTTGGGTGTTTGTTTAGGTATTCTGCTTACTTGTTTGCACTTAGCCTAGAATTTGGTACTAGCTGGAAGTTTTGTCAATCAATTCCAGTTCTTATGTGTTTAAAATAATCACGAAGGGTCTCTTAGTGGGAGAAGATTATTAACTCAGTGGGTCCAGGCCATGGTTTTTTTTAGACATGAATTTGTATCCTCATTCCCATGTTTCCTTGAACTTGGTAGGGTTTATTTTATAGGGCATGTTTAGGATCAAACCATAATGATCTCAGATCATGCTTCTTGAGTAAGCCAGCCAGAAAAATCCCTTCAGAAATGAGTATGCACATGTTTAACATTGATTCATGAGGATTCCTTCGATCCTCTTCCTTTTTGCTTTCCGTATTTGTCCTCGTCAGCTCCTCAAATCTTCAGTCTGTTCTCAGTATCAATGCTGCATTTTCCTGTGTTTTCAATCTAGACTTCATCAAGTATTCTTTCCAAGATGTGCAGGCTTGTGCTCAGCTGTTGTGTTGATCTTATTAGCCTCCAGGTTCTTCAGGAAACTGAGGATCCCACTGCTACTGTTGACAAACTATTGTTCAAAGAATCTGGAGGCAGCTTTGTGCTGGCTAAAAGCTCTGGGTAATGAGAAGCAGGCTGAGCAGTACCTCTTAGCTGCAGGGCCTGGCAGTGCTCATGCAACCTGAACTGAACAATCCATCCAGCACAATTCTTTGCAACATTTCCTTCCTGCAGAACACTCAAAAGACTCTGCATTCTTCAAATGCTGACACAAATTACTTGTATTAGCTGCTGTGTGTAATGCAAAAACAAATCACACTTTATCCACACTGGCTTCATATGAATTTCACCTAACTGTACAGGGCTGCCTCCATGTCTGAGGGGACCTGGAAAAAATGGCATCTTGTGCTTCTCCTCTCCCTCTCCCAACAGCTAGCAGTTCTTTTAAGGCTCACTGATGCTTGACAAAGGGTGAGAGCTTCACTTTGCTCCTTCCTTGAGTGTCTGTTCCAGATGGAAAAGGGAGATTGCCCAGATGTTGCCAGGATGTTGACTGGAGTTTTATTCATAGGGGCTATGCCACTCCAGTCTTGTCCGATCTACAGTGGCTCCTAATTTGTTTCCAGACATCATTCAAGTTGCTGGTCTTACTTTCAAAGCCCTGCATGGTTTGGGACCAATATACCTGAAGGACTGCCTACTCCCTTCTGAGATTAGATGGGTGGCAACCCAGGAGAGGGCCTTCCTGGTTGTGGCACCAAAGCACTGGAACTCTTTACTTTCCCTGGGGAGATTCATCTACCTCCTTCTGTTACTATCTTCTGCCAATAGGTGAAGACTTTTTGTTTCATTTGGCAATCCCTCAATGATCCATCATCCTAGCCGATGTTTTAATTGCTGTTTTTTATATTTTGTGTGTCTTTGAACTGATTTTTAATTGTTTTAATTTTGGGTGGTTGATTTTAATGGTTTTAAAAATGTTATTTTATCATATATGTTTTAAATTGTTAGCTGCCTTGGCGACCCTTGTTAGAACAGAAAGGTGACATACAAGTTTTGTAAATAAATAATAAATCCCTAGAAGAACATAGACAAACTTACTGATCGCATATACACCATGCAAAGAAACAGCCAGCAAAGGGTTATTTGCCAAGGATCCACTGAACACTATGGACTATAAATGCATTTACACTTTAGGCTTCTAGGACTAATGCTTTTTCATCTCCTCACCATAAGCAGAAATACTGAGGAAGATGAGGAGAATGGGATAGAGAAATCAAACCTTTGGCTTTTTCAGTGGGAGACTTTTGGGTTGCACAGCTTCTTTCCCCCCAAGATGCCAGAGCATTCTTCAGCTTTTCCAGAGTTCTGTGGAACCTGACAAAATCTTTCAGAAGATGTTTCTTTAGGTCTTGTGAAGTTACACCTTTTATGTCCAGGAACAGGCTTGGAAGGGGCAAAGTGAACTGTGTTCTGCTCTTTCATTCTGGGTGCCCCTCCTAGCGAGCACCCCCTCCCCATGTCATGGGTCAGGTTGAGCTGCTTTGGGATCTGCTGAACAGGTGTATCCTGAGTCTGTTCCTGCCTGAGTAGTTTGTAGTTAAATATCTAAGAACTGTTGTAAATGTGCACTGGTATTGTGTTTGTGTTCTTTAAACTAATGATGGAAAAATTTCAGATTCTTTCCATACTAAAACGAGTGAATATAAATACATATCCCAAATGTCACCTGTGGAAAGAACTAGCAGTGTCATTTACTCAGTAGGATCCCTCACCACTACACGCACACCCACCACTATTTGATTTTTGTGCAAATATACAGTTATAGACACTGGAGGGAGAAGGGAATGTTGCTAGAAATAAAAGGAAAAAGGAAGCAACTATTAAAAAAACACAAGTCGACCCCATGTCAATCTGCGGTGATGTAATATAGTAATTGCCTTGCAGGTCAGAAAGATGGCTTTGCTTGAATTAAGTACTCTGAGGACCAGTTCATACAACCAAGTAATCCATCCATATGACATTTGCAGTTCTAAGGTGGTTCTCCAATGATGGTGGCCTGTTATGTGTGCACCGCAGGAGGAGCTGACAAAAAGCTGAAAACTAGAAAATGTAACAGTATAAAGTGAATGGCTTGTTAAGTAGCTGTGTAAAGCAAAAGGGGCTTCAGACATTAAGAGAAGGGGGTGAAATGGAATAAGAAGCTGTGACAGACTGCACTTTTAGAAGCTCAGCACTGCTGTGTAAACGGGTAATGGACTGTGAAGAGTTAATTCCTCACAGAGGCAGTGAGCCTTGAGTGACAGGCTGCTCCAAGGAATTTGATTGGTTAGCATCAGTTGAGCAGAGAAACACTTCTGAACTGGATGTTGAGGAGAATTCAGTCTGAATTCAGCCCTGACTGAGAAGAATCTAATACTGACAGAGTCTGAGTTTAGCTCTGACAGAGAAGGGTTTTGTACTGACATTTTTTGAGCTTAGCCCTGACTGAGAACAGTTTAACACAGACAGAGAACTGGGGAGGTTGGCAGTAGGAGTGGGTAGCTAGGTGAAAACTCCCATTCAGACAAAAAAAAAAAGGGGATAGATCTTCTAGTGAGAGAAGAAATTCCCTACCCAGTTGGAAAAGGGAAATAGCTCTGAGGAATGGAGTGATCCCTGGTCAGATGTGTTTAGAAACTGCCTTTTAGATCCTGAAGTCAGTAAAACTCAGGAAGAGTACTGGTGTGTTTAGTGAAGGAATTTGGGTACCTTTTGGAAACCTGCCTTTTGGAAAACAAAAGAACCAAATATGCTCAAGAAAGTATAGTGGAGTGTTTGGGAAACACTAGGGGGAAATCCTCTCATTTTAAAGATTCTGTGAAAAGCTTAAGAAACTCTCAATTGTTTGAAACATATGAACTGTAGTCTGTGCGTATATTGATTTACCTCAGAAATTTTACCCCTGATTTCACCTGATCTTTTCCCTCTACATTGAATAAAATATTTTGTTATTTTTGAACTTTAGAAAGCCTTGAGTGCCATTTCAGTGGTTTACGTTAAATGGGGTGAACTTATCCCTTTCCTGAGGTTCCAGGGCTGAGCCAGCAGCAAAACATCATACTGTGACAGGGCGGGAAAGCCATTGTTCTCCAGAAAGGAAGAAAATAGTTAAAAAGAGCTGATCAATCAGAAAGGGAAAGAAAAATGGAGGGAAAATCTTGCCTCTGAGGGAGGAAAGTGGGTGAGGGCATCACAGAAGTGCTTCCAGTTCTGTGATTTTATAGAAAGGCTGAAGAAGGACATTCATATTTCCTCTGCAGTGAAATGTGTAAACCATCTTTGCATTTGGAACTTGTATATTTCATCCCAGGGAGGGTGGCAGAGAAGAAAGATTCACCGTGAATATCTCAGAAAGGTCAGAAATAGCCCTTGGTAATAATTTTTAAATAATTAAATGGGTTCTGCATAGAAGCTGAGTGAAGGCATTGACTTCAGATATAGAGAGGAGAACAAATGCAAATTGCAGCAAGTCCAGTTAAGATTAGTTATAAAATGAAATTTTCCCACCAGGAGAGAATATAGACCTTGGGACAAATTCTCTAGCATAGAGATGCGTTTTTTTATTATTTAAAAGATTAGATTTGGTTCTAAAAAACTGACACCTATTTTATTAATGTGTGTGTGCGCACACGTGTGCGTGTGTATCAACCTGTTGGGGTAATTTCTGACATTTTGCTGCCACATTTTTTGCAGGATTTGTGAGAGGGCATGTGTATATTCCAGTATGCTTGAACTGGTCATCTGCATACCTTTTTCAGACTTAAATCCATTAAAAGGAAATCTGTATCTATCTGGGAAATGTTGTGGTCTGTGCATATTTCCATAGCTTTCCACAAAACCTTACACCAGATGAGGTCTGCCTGTGATGATTCAGTTAGCTGGGTTTGAAAATCTCCATTCTCTTCCAACTGTAGTTTCTACAGTTCTGGAGTACAAACTGGCAGCCTGATGTAATCTAATTTTTTAATGTGGTATGGAGGAAATTTTACTTTTGTTCAGTTTCCTATGGAAATAATGCACTCCTCCTTGTACAACATTAGAACAGTTCCTCTGATTTGGTAGGATTATAAACAAAGCCTTTTCAGCTGCTGTTTCCAGATGAGATGTCTTCGCATTTTATTCTGCTACGCATACCTTGTATGAGCAAGTAGCAGTTCGGACAGTGCAATGGGTAAGATGCACAGGTCAATTTACTCCATAGAGACCTGGGCTGCAAAGAAAGAAGACATGTCCAGTCTGTTGTGATGTGCTATTCCCCTGGCACAATCACTTGAAACAAGTTTTATGGGAATTGATAAAGTCAGACAGCTGGATAGAAAAGCTTAAACATGTGATTGAGGACATAAATAACTACATTCCCGCTTTCATGTTTATCATACAATTGCAAGACAACCATATTTGGGATAGCTATTCTAATATTTGAATGCTACATGATTGGAGTTGAGCTACTATGTGTTGAATAAATTACTGAGGGAATTTAATGTTTCAGATGGCCATTATCTTTGCCTCTTCCACCAATGTTAAAAGGCTATAGCTTTAAGAGGGTATAGGAATAGTCATAAGAACATAAAAAGAGACCTGCTGCATCAGACCAGTGATCCAACTAGTACAGCATCCTGTCTCACATGGTGGCCAACCAGTTCCCCTGGAGGTCCAATAACAGGGCATAGAGGCCAAGGCCTACCCCGATATTGTCTCCTGGCCAGGCCTGTAGCCACAGGGGGCTGAACATGAGCAATGCACCACCCTGAATGTGCTCTGCCCCACTGGGTACTTCTTTGTGGCCCTGGCCTCCTGCTCAGCCAGCGTCTGCAAGCCCTATAAAGGGACATGGTGGGTTCTCGCTCTCCGGCAGCGGGCTCTGGCTCCTTGCCGCTTTCTCCTCTCCCTGGGGGCCTCTGCCCACTCCCTTATCTTCTCTGTCTTTGTGGCTCATCCTTGTCACTCAGCCAGATCCGTGGCCCCAGTGTTTCCCTCAGGTGGCAGAGAAGAAAGAGGCAAGGAGCCAGAGCCCGCTGCCAAAGCTGCTGGGGAAAGCGAGAGAGAGTGTGCATGCGCCATGCACCTCCAATTCATGGCCCTTTCCTTCTTGCCCAGGGAAATACTGATCACCACTTTGGGGTCGGGAAGCAATTTTCTCCAGGCCAGTTTGGCCAGGGATCCTGGAATTTTTTGTCATCTTCTGGGCATGGAACAAGGGTCACTGGGGGTGTGGGGGGGGAGGCATTTGTGAATTTCCTGCATTGTGCAGGTGGTTGGACTAAATGACCCTGGAGGTCCCTTCCAACTCTATGATTCTGTGATGCTAAATCTTCCCCAAAGCTCCCACTGAATATATGATTCAGCTTCATGTTTCTAGTTTTGTAGTCCTGAATTATAATTCAGTCAAAAGCTGACCTTCCTGTAGCCCCTTCCCTGGTGCCATTTAGTCCATTCTACAGTTTTCTCCAAATAAATTGCCCAGCTCTCAAATATTCCTTTATCCTCTGTCATTATTTGTCATTCCCTGAAAATAACCCATTTTATCCTATGGGCCCAAGACATTATAACTAGCCTGGCTTTAGAGCCAATAATTTGAGTCTGACCTGGCCTAAAAACTGGACTGCAAGTCAGGCTCCCAACATACTAAATGCCTCTTTCTTTCATCTGATTTCTTTGCTCCTCACCTTGATCTATCTTGCTCCCTTTTATTTTCCAAACCACACCGCACCACACAGAGAGCTGGCACCTTGCTCCTCACTGTTATTTAGGCCTCACATCTGGAAGACTAGACACCTCTGTCCCAATGGATTCTACTTCTCCTTTGTCCTGTTCCCCATTTCCCTACATTTACACCTTTATCTTCACAGTTGTTACAATCACAGTGGCAACATAGCCTCTGCGTAGGGTGATTTTCCATTTCCCCCCCTCATGTTCACCCGCCCCCCAGCAGGGGTGTTATTGGTAGTTTGTATATTGCAATGGTGTTTTAACACGACAATTCTATATACCTACTACCAATATATATATTTTTTAAATTGGCAAATAGCCCACTGGCTGTTGGAGGGGAATGGTGGGTTGGAGGGGAAATGGCACAGGATGACAGTGGAAAGGTAGGGAAATCTGCACCTTCCACTCTGCAATTTCTGGAAACCTACTCTGGGTATGATCTTCCAGGGAAGATTGTACCAAACTTGGTAGGAAATTGTGGAGCAGAGTCAGAGTAAATCCAGAAGGGGGGTGATTGGGCAACAATGAGGACTGCTGCAGTTTTAAAGGCAAGGTCCAGCATTCCGTGCGGCTTGGTGTTTAGTCATGCCGGCCACATGACCACGGAAACGTCTTCGGACAGCACTGGCTCTTCGGCTTTGAAACGGAGATGAGCACCGCAACCCTAGAGTCGGATTTGACTGGCTTTCGAGCAAGGGAACCTTTACCTTTTTACTTACAGCAGAAGGTCCGTGTGGAAACAACCTTTGTCTGTAACTGTTTTCCAGATTGGCCTGAAGTTCAGGATACAGTCGTTTTCTGTTAATTTTATGCTTCTAATTTTTAAATGCTTTTTAGAATGTGATTTCTTTTTAAAAATCCATTCTTTTCCAAGGGAACAAGGTGGATTACAGCAGTTTGCCTTCACACAGCTACTCTGTAACATACCTTGGGCTCAAAGATAATGACTTGCCCAAAGATCACCCAGTGTTCATGCCAAGTATGAGTGCAAAATGCTTGAGAACTTGGTTAATACTTATTTGTTTTAGAAGTCTAAATAATATCCAGGACCCTAAATGTTGGAGTGTTCTAAACTGGGCCACAGCTGTGCATTTATTCATCCTGCTCCATGAACACTACACACAAATTCATCTCAAATTCTTCATTTTGCTGACACCCTTACTGCATTAGTCAGAGCTGCTGCCCGGATTCTTCATTGTTACATTACATGCTTGCAGGAACTGCCTGATTGTGACTCTCCCAATTCCTTGGTACAGGTGCACTATGATGCTGAAGATCTGGGTATATAGAGGCAGGGGTCATTTCCTGCAGGAGCGCACAGGAGCGGAGCTCCGGCAGTAAAGATCCCAGGGGGCGGGCACATGCAACAAGCCCCACACCCTGCTCCCAGCAGCCCTCAGTCAGAGCAAGAAGCAGCCAGGTAAGTTGCAGAGCCCCCCCCCCTGGTCCCCCGGCCCAAAACAGTCCAGTAGCACCTTTAAGACCAAGTTCTATTCAGGTACAAGCTCTCCCTCCTCTGCGATGACAGATCTGCATGTTCCCCCCCCCCAATAGCTAGCAATCCAAAACAGTTCAGTGGAGCCTGAGAGGTGGGTGTTGCCTTCTGACACACTTCCGGTGATGTCAGGGGGTGCGGCATATGCAAATAAGTTATGCTAATGAGTTATGCTAATGAGCTCCTGCACCTCTTTTTCTACGAAATGACCCCTGTATAGAGGCAATGGCAAATGGCAACTCACCATTTAATTTCTTCTGTTCTCAGCTTCTGGGGCACTTACCTTGTTCACCCAATTGGTTGGGCAGCCCATAGAATAGTGATGACCCTCATTTCTTTCTTATGAAACAACTGCTCTGGCAAAAGGCTTGTTGGCAAAAATGCATAATAGTTCATCAAAGTGCTTGTTTCTGAGAAATACACACACACGCGTGAGTGAGTGATGGGAGAGTACTCTGGCTGCATCCACACATAGTTGGACATTGTGCTATATCAATTGGATTTTCCTGTTTGGACTAGAAATTCAGCTGCCAATTATGCATGGATGCATCCTTTGACAGAACATATATATTGAAAAAGAGTGCAAGACTTTCATTCTTCATCCAGACTAATAACTGTATGAAGTGCCTGATCTTCAAATGCTATCTTTAGAGTACTTTCCAGTTCTGTAGAGATTAAATTAAATAAGACATTGGAGGAAAAACTTTTCTTAGGGAATCAGAGAGTTTAAAAAATAATCTTTCTAGTGGCCTTGCCTCTGTTTTCTCCTCGTTTTCCTCTCATTCTTACTGGAGCCAGGGTTTGGCAAAGGATATCCTTGCCATTAGCTTCTTAAAGACTGAGCTCTGCAATTAATTTTTCTTATTCTATTGTTTTAAGAATGTTGGTCAACGAAGAGCATAATTAACCTTCTGGACTCAATTTCTAGCACACGCTGCAGGGCTGAGCAGCAGGCCGGGCTGAGATGGATGGACTCCAGGCCTGGATTTCATTATAAAGGAAATGGGACCTAATGGCACGTCAAATGAAAACCTGTTCCTAGGCAAATGCACAAATACTTGCACATACCTATTTGATAATTCATATTCTTGAACATAAAATAAGATCTTCAAAATACAGTTGTAAAAACAGAGCATTGTTGCAACTCTGCTTATGTTTAAGGTTGCCAGATGGTTTCAACACAAATACTGGACATATGATAAAAAAATTTGTTCACACACACACACACACACACACACACACAATTGTTAGCATCCTACCCATAGCTAGGAAGTTTTTGTCAGGGGGCACTTTTTTTTTGCTTGTGGGGCAGCCATTATGTCTATATACAGAACTTCCAGGCAAGTGGTGTATCACTCACTCGATGCTTTCTGGTGAAGTTGTATAAACAGTTGCGCGTGTCAAAAAGAAGTGAAGCAGAGCATATAAGTATTCACATGACACATTAAGTGGTGCAAAAATTACATCAAAGGATCCTACTTGCTGTGAGCTCTGCAGAGCAATATTGACCAGAGCCCCTAATTATTCATCCCATTCATTCATCCCAGCAAGTCTGTAAAACCATTTTGTACAGCGCAACCCGATTACCAGTGCAGAAAGGCCTTCTTGAATAGTTCCGTTCTGCATTGTTTGCAGAAGGCCAGGAGCCCAGAAACCTTCCTGATCGCCTCGGGCAGATCAGGCTGTAAGGCATGAGCCACAGTAGAGAAAGCATGTGTGGGCGGGCAGCTGTTAATTTTGGCCATTTGTAGAGTGAGACTGACTTCCAAGTAGATGTGCCCAGGGCCTGACTTTGCAAGTGTGCTTTGCCGGGCTTCCCCCCCTCGCATGCACCCAGTCTGGGAAGGAGGCCACCTCTGCTGGCTGGCCGGTCCGCCCTGGAGGAAGAGGCTGCAAGGCTGTGGGAGGAAGCCACTCCTTCGGGCTCAGCTTCTCCACCAGCCAGCCTGCGAGTCAGCTGCACCAGGCAGAGGTGCATCTTCCTGCCTCCCAGCCCAGGTGAGTCCTGGCAGGATGTGCTGAGGGGCAGAAAAGGGGGTGCCGTGGTGGGATTGGCTGGACATGGGGCCTGGGGGGGGGATCAGACAGCCCCTGAACATACTCTTGCAACTGCAGGGCTGTGAATCCATGCCCCACTGCAAAGGGGCCAGTTCAAAAACTGTCTAGACCCAGGCCCCATCTCCGGTCTAGAGCTCAGGAGACTTGAGTCACAGATTAAACTTCTGGTACCTTTCAAGGGTCTCCATTTTGCTCTCAGAGAGTGGCAGGGAAGGAAACAACCCAAAGTGTTTGCATACGAGTAAATGGATCAGAAGGTGCATCTGCAATGCTTACTAAATAATGCAGCTAACATTCAAAAGATCGGGGAAGATTTGGGGGCAGGGCAGATTAGAGAGGAGGCGTCGCCCTACGGTAGCTATGGGCCTTGTTAGAAGACCCAGGTTGGAACACCCACTCTGCTACAGAAGGTTGCTGGCTGACCCTGGCCCACTCACACATTCTCAGCCTAACCTACCTCACAGGGTTGTTATGAGGAAAAAACGGAGAAGAGCAGAATGATGTAAACTGCTTTGGGTCCCCGTTATAGAGAAGGGAGGGGTATAAATGATGTTAAATAAGAGTAAATCCAGTTGGTCAGCCATGTTGGTCTGAAGCAGTATAACAAATTTAGAGTCCAATGACATCTTTAAGACTAACAAAGGTTTATTCAAGGTATGAGCTTTCGTGTGCAAGCACACTTTATCGAATACATCAGAATGGCAGTGAAGGTTCAAACTTATAGCCAGAGAATGAACAGGAAATTAACATGCAACATGATGATGCTTGCACACGAAAGCTCATACCTTGAATAAACCTTTGTTGGTCTTAAAAGTGCCATTGGACTCTAAATTTGTTAAATAGGAGTATCAGACCAAGACCCAAGCTCAAATCCTCACTCAATCATAAAACTTGCTGGGTGATCTTACACTTCTCTCTCTCTCTCTCTCTCTCTCTCTCTCTCTCTCAAACTTGGTGATTTTTCACTTCTCTCTCTCTCTCTCTCTCTCTCTCTCTCTCTCTCACACACACACACACACACACACACACACACACACACACATATACCCAGGGCCGGCTCATTCACTAGGCGAACTAGGCGATTGCCTAGAGCGGGCCGGCCCTTAGGGGCGCCAAGCTGCACCTGGCCCCGTACTCCGGGAGTTTCTTGATAATTTGTGTTTTTCATTCTTCCTAAAATGCATTTATTTTTGAAAATTGGGGGGCACATGGGGGGGCGCCAGAAGGGATCCTCGCCTAGGGTGCAAAATAAGCTGGGGCTGGCCCTGCATATACCCCTTGGGGCCTCAGATGCTAGTCCAAAAGGTTACCTAAGGCGTGAAGGTGTAGCTTATTGGAGGTGGGGTGGCTGCCACTGGAAATGAAACTCAACAAAGTCCTCATGCCTTTTTTGAAACATTGTGTGCAGTCCCAACCTAATTATTTTCTATTTGTTGACCACGTAAAAATGTAAAGCTTACCTACACCACATGCTTGTTGTCAGGATAAAGGGGAGGAGGAGGAGGCAACCTGAGATCCTTTTCAAAGGCAGGGCAAGATACTTGTAAAAAGAGGCAGATTTCCTGCCCTCATTCTGTATTTTTTACCCATTCTCCTCCCACATTTACTGGGCATAGCAGGCAGGGGATGAGAAAGGGGCAAGGATGAGAACAGGATGAGCATAAGCCCTGTCTCCCCCACCCCCCCGGGTTCAAGGTACTCTCCCAGCAGCTGTTCCACTGGGAGGAAAAGTCCAGCATTGCGCCTGGAAACAAAGTAGGTCACTGACAGGTATTCTCTAGGGGATGCAACCTCCATCTCTCCTCCTTACTTTCTTTCACACTCAGCTTCACTGTCATAACAGTGAGACTTATTTCATGTAGATGAGTTGATTTGGTGAGAAGTGTGGTCAGAGCGGGACTGCCTGGAAACATCCCCCTCTGTTCTGGAAGGTCTCCTCCCCCCATCCCTGAATGTAGTGACATGTGAGTGCACCACATCACATTCTGCACATGCTCCATAGTGTTTCCCCACCTATTTTTACTTCCTGAGTTCCAGGTTTAAACCCCTGACCTTGAAAGTCTGTGATTGGTCCCCTCTACTTGGAAAAAATTGGCAAAAAAATACTTAGATATTCAGAATTTGCAATGGATCGTTGCTTCACTGGAGAGGAGGCATTCCTTTCTGTGAAAAAATCTTTATTTCTAAGGGAAGGGTGCACAAGAAAAGCTACAAAATAAAAGACCTAAGGGCAGGCTACATCTCTACAGCTAGAGAACAGACTGACCACACGGTCTCACAACAACTGTAATGGAGATTCTTCTTGACCCCTAAAAGGAAATGACCTGAATACATTAACCAATGATTGTGAGTAAACAGACTTAGATTTCATGGGCTGTGTTTTCATTGGCTCTGAGCCAGGTTTCCCTTCCAGGTCAGTCTTAAACAATAGCACACAAGTAATCAGATTAACCCTATAATGACTGAATTAGACCTTGCAACACACACATATTTCCAACACTACTGACTGGAATTCAGCTCAATCTGAGTCCTACTTGGAAGCAAGCCAGCCAAGACTTACTTCCAAGTTAAGACACTTCACATTTAGCCTTTTGGCTGAAGGTTCCAGCCACAGTGGGTGCCAGGCAGGGTCCTTGAGTGCTGGGGGGAGAGTTAGGTAGCCATGGCTGCTGTTGTTTTGCCAACAACAGGTAAAGTCTGGCTTGGCAAGGAGAGGAAGGTGGCAGAGGTTGAGCCCTTGAGTGCTCCTGGCAGAGCACAGGCATGCCAGGTCCCACTAGTAAGGGGAAGAAGAAGGTATGGAGGCAGCTCACTGGGTGGCCCCATCACTTCAGGAGGAGAAGGGGCAACTGGTCAGGCCACAGAAGGCAGAGGCACGAAAGGTTCATCCACCTGGAAACCACAGCCATAGATGCCATGCTCTCGCTAGAGACAGTCCCTCCCTGCTTTGTGCAGTGCCATCTGCTTGCAGCTGGAAAAAGAGCTGAACTGGGAAGGGCAGGCTGGAGAGGAGAACCCCACTCAGTGTCTCTCAGCCCACTTCTGCCTGCCTGGCTTCCTGGGCACCAGCGCTGCAGGTGGACCAGCCTGAGGAGGCTCTATTGGTTGCAGGGACCCATGGAGGAGCTCTCCCACCTGGAGCTTCTGCATGGGGCAAGTGCAGGCTCTGTGCTCCTGGGATTGCTTGGGACTTACCCAGAAAACAATGCCCCCCCCAGAACACTCTAATACTGGACTGTCCAGTTCAAAACTGGATGCCCAGCAACCCTACTTATGTCTGTTCCTACACAGGACCAAACTAGGTGCCACTTTCTGGGCATGGAGCAGGAGTCACTGGGGGTGTGTAGGGGAGGTAGTTGTGAATTTCTTGCATCACTCAGGAGGTTGGACTAGACGACCATGGAGTTCCCTTCCAACTCTTTGATTCTATTATTCTAGGTGTGATGGGGCATCCATGTCTATTTATTATTTTGTGAACTCACATGCAAAGCTGGTGTGGGAGGTCTGTTTTTCCCCCCCAGAATGGAAGAATGTAAGGGAGGGCAGGGGGATCTGAACCAGTTTCCTGTCCTGATTTATTTTGCTGCATTTCTTTGCTGGAAGGATTTTTCTCTCAGACATACCAGTATCGGGAAAGCACTGGTCTGAATGAAAAATGCTTCCAGCATTAGAGTGCAGTGAGGTAAGGATGAGGAAGGGGCAGGATTTAATTCTATCTGCCTCACTTGTCATATAACTATGACAGACTTACCTGTCCACTTGAGATGTCATGATTGTAGCTATATAGCTGTGAAGACTGTTTTGATTCAGAGACTCCAATGTTGAAGCTATTGCACATGGATGTAAAATTGGGACTCATTTGAGAAAGGCAACTCGAAACGAGCATTTACTCGAGAAGTTCGTCCTACTTGTTCACCTGTTGAATATAAAAGTATACATCATGAATACCATCAGTACCAGAAATTAGTTTACTTTTGTGTAATTTACTTCTGTGTGCACGTCTGCAGCAATCCTTGTGTTTTTCATTGTCATTATATTGCTGTTCCCTTTGTTATTCAGTCACATAACTAAGGTTGCCAACCTCCACGTGGGGCCTGGAGATCTTCTGGAATTATAGCTGACCTCCAAAGAACAGAGATCACTTCCCCTGGAGAAAATGGCTCCTTGGAGGGTGGATTCTATGGCATTATACCCTACTACAGTCCTTTCCCAAACCCTGCCCTCCCCAGGCTCCATCCCCCAAATTCCAGAAATTTCCCAACCTAGAGTTGGCAAAGTCTTGATTTTTATTAAAGTTAGTTGAGTTATTGTTCAATTCAATTTTCATTTCCTTTAATTTCAATTGGAAACATATATCCAGCTATATTTTTCTCACCATCCTATTGGGATGAAATTCACAGTATTTGTGCCCTTCATATGGTCCTACCTGCACGACATCAATCAGACAGACATGAGAAAGCCTTTCCATTTTATAGGCACTCTCAAAGAGTAGTTCAGGAATTCATTTAGCAACCCCAGAAATCAGGTGGTGTGGCACAGTGAGCACAAATAATATCCAAATAGTATAGAGAGAGCACAGTGTTTAGCAGGAACAGGGATCAGATGAGAGTGAGGCACATTTTGTAGAATCATCACCCAGTCCCTCTGCCCATTCCATAACACTGGTATATATTTTCCTTCCTTTTGTAAAGGTTCAGAGGGTGGGATTTTTTTGGCAGGGTGGCTACTAATGGAGCCATAGCCCCCAGTGCGATGTACCCTCTCTCTGTGTTAAAAACTGCAGTGGGCACACATCATTAAGAGAAGGTAGCAGACACAAGCAATGTTCCCTCTAAGCTGTGGGGTCTTGTGAGCAACAATTCTACTTTGTGACCTACTGGCATTAAAGTTGTGAGTGAGCGATTTGGCTGCTGCATAAGTTAGCTTGCTCTGGAGCCCTCCTTCCTGAGCTCATACAAAGATATGTGAGCCGGAGGCTAAAAAACTGTGAGCTAGCTCACACTAACTCAGCTTAGAGGGAACACTGGACACAAGTGTAGTGTTAGTCATTTTCTCCCCCCACCTCCAGTCAGAAGTACTGCCTATGGTCAGAGGGGTGCAAGCAAAATATTTGACTCTGTCCACCCCAAGGACAGCACTGCCTATTGTGTGTGTGTGTGTGTGTGACACATTTGCCTGTATCCTTTTTCATTTTGCAGTACTGCCTGTATACTAGGATGCATAAGAAATAAGTTGTAGCACCAGAGAAAAAACAACTGAAGCCAACAGGAACCACAGCTTATATAGAATCATAGCCTTTCCCAAGCCAGTGAACCAGCAGTGTGATGGGTTTAAACAGTTTAGAAACACAGACCCGGGAGTTTCGTTCATCCCTTGTATATCTCTTGTGTTGTAGGACCATGCATAAGATGCGTCCCCTTTACCGCTCCCTGTCGCTGTTCTTCCCCAGAACACGCAGAAGGGTGGCTGAGCCCTGGTGCAAATGCATTTCCAACACGTCAGCATTTAATGCAGCCGCAGCCCCTGCAGGTGGGTGGAGCTCGTGAAAACGCAGTCAGGGCGGGGAGTGTTTTCGCAGCGCCTGAAGCTGCTCTGGTTATTTTGCCCCGGTGGGGGTCTGCATATGTCATCACAACAGCCCTGTGAGCTAAGCTAACCCAAGAGATTGACTGGCCCAAGATCTCCCATTAGGCTTCGCAGCTGACTTCAGTTCCCCAGTTCCGGTTTGGCGGCGGCGGCGGCCTTCACAGAGCGTTCCCTGCGCATGCGCAGGGAACGCTCTGTAACTTTTGGGGAGATTTAAATATTACCCCGATATGTTTTCAAAGCTTTTTGATTTTTGTGCACACGTGGGGATCGCCCCACGTGTGCACAAACCTCTCCCTGCCCCCCAGGTGGCCCCGGAGCGCGGATTTAGATATCCGCACACATGGGGCCACTTCAGTATTAGTATATAGATATTAACAACAGAGGATTTTCAGTCTGGGTTTTAATTCGTTAATCTGGATGCATATGCCAACATATTTCCCACAAGAATGAGCAGTCCTTGTATGTATCTTGTATATACTGACATACTGAGGGATACATACCCTAATATTTCCTCCAACTGCCTTACAAAAAGTCATGGCAGTGGGCAAAAATTCTACCCTTTGGCCAATGAGCTGTTGTTGTTGTTGTTTTAAAAAAGCAACAAATGGCATCACTTTTTACTCAGTCCACTTTGAGGAGTAAGAGAGTGATGATGTGGGTGGCCCTACACTCAGATTGGACTGTGATGAAGACTAAGGAGGGAGATACGTTTTTGATTATTATACAGCACTGGTTCCCAAAGTGGGCAATACCACGCCCTGGGGGGCACTGGAACGATCCAGGTGGGCGGTAGAAGCCTTCGGTGCAATTGTGGGGTGTTGAATAAAAATAAGGGGGCGGTGGAAGCATAACGAAAGAAGAGTCCAGAACCTATTTAAAAGAGCCTTTTTTTAAAAGTACCCATTAGGTACACTTTTATTATTTTTCATATTATACATATACAAACATACAACATATAAACAGACATCCACTTACATACATAAAACATACAAAGAGATATTTTCTTATAACTCTATTACCATATTTAAAAGTTTTCTTGAATCATTCTATAGGTTTGCTTAAGTTTCTGTATACTCTTATCTTTTTACCATAGTTTCTAATTAACTAAAAGAGATTAATAATACCAAACATTTCATTACTTTAAACTATTCATTTATATTATACCAGTCATACAGTTTTTTCCACGTCTTTTGAACTGTTGGGTCTGTTGTCCCTCTCATCAACGATGACAGTTTGTCATTTTCAGCTGCCTCCAAAAGTTTATTCACATATTCTTGCTTCTTTGGTGCTTCCATTTGTTTCCAATATTTTGCATATAATATTCTTGCTGCCGTAGATAGGTGTACTATCAAATATCTATCATCTTTATCAAAATCCTTTGGAAATATGTTTAATAGTAATATTTCTGGCAAAAATGGTATTTTAGTTCTCAATATCTCTTGCATCATCTCGTGGATCCATCTCCAGTATCTCATTGTTACATCGCAAAGCCACCACATAAGATAAAATGTACATTTCCAACATTTATCTGAACAATTTTCATTCTGCTTAGCAAGCTTATCTGGTGTAATATACCATCTATAAAACATCTTATACATATTTTCTTTATATGATACTGCCTTAGTCATTTTAATGTTTTAGACCATATCTGGTCCCACTCTCTCCAAATAATACAATGATCTACATTTTGAGCCCACAGAATCATAGTTTGCTTAACTGTTTCATCTAACAGCAAATCCTCTAACAAAATTTTATAGATTTTCTTTATCAGTTTATCATCCGAAAATACAAGAGTTTTTTCCTAGTTCAGTTAGTTTGTCGTTAAAACCAGTCTTTTTATCTTTATTATAGATAGACTCTCCCCTTCGAGGGGACATATGCTGTATCCTGGTCCAAAGCACGTTTCTGGTGCCAGCTGCTCCAAAGTGCAGTGCCCCTAGGACAATCACACAAGCAGACACTGGGGCCAGGCTGCACCCCAAAATAATCTTTGGACCACCCCAAAGGACACATACACACATTCTGGAGACAGTGCCCTGCAAGGTGACAATCAGTAATGCCCGGTCCAAATACCGGTTCTGATGCCACGAGCTTCTATTCGCAGGGCTTCCCCGAGGCCTGTATTTCAAAGGAGATTTGAATAAGGAAGTGCCCCCTGCACCCAAAATGAGGTTTGGACCCCCACACTTCATACACCCCCGTCTTCAGTGGACCCTCCCCTTCGAGGGGACACATTCTGTATCTACCTGCTCTATCCCATGCATAATCTTGTAAACCTCGATCATGTCACCCCTCAGTCGTTGTTTCTCCAAGCTAAAGAGCCCAAAGCGCTTTAACCTTTCTTCGCAGGGAAAACGTTCCAACCCTTTGATCATTCTAGTTCCCCTTTTCTGCACTTTTTCCAATGCTATAATATCCCTTCTGAGATGTGGTGACCAGAATTGCACACAGTATTCCAAATGAGGTTGTACCATTAATTTATACAAGGGCATTATGATACTGGCTGATTTGTTTTTAATTCCCAATAATCCCCAGCATAGCGTTGGCCTTTTTTATTGCCGTTGCACACTGTCTAGACATTTTCAGTGAGTTTTCTACTACGACTCCAAGATCTCTCTCTTGGTCAGTCTCTGCCAGTTCGGACCCCATCAACATATATTTATAGTTAGGGGTTTTGGCCCCAATGTGCATCACTTTGCACTTGGCCACATTGACCCCATTTGCCACGTTGACGCCCACTCCCCCATCCTCGACAGATTCCTTCGGAGTGCCTCACAATCTTCCCTGGTTCTCACCACCCCGTAAATTTAGTCACTTCACTGCTTACTCCCAACTCCCAAAGGTCATTTTGTAGAAAAAGAGGAGCAGGAGCTCATTAGCATAACATTAGCATAACTTATTTGCATATGCCAATAAGTGTGTCAGAAGGCAACACCCACCGCTCAGGCTCCGCTGGACTGTTTTGGATTGCTAGCTATTGGGGGGGGGGTCGTGCAGATCTGCCCTAACAGAGGAGGGAGAGCTTGTACCTGAAGGCCGGATGGGGGGGCTCTGCAACTTACCTGGCTGCTTCTTGCTCCTCTTGACCCAACTGAGGGCTGCTGGGAGCAGGGGGCAGGGCTTGTTGCATGTGCCCGCCCCCTGGGCTCCATACTGCCGGAGCTCCGCTCCTGTGCGCTCCCGCAGGAAATGACCCCTGCCAACTCCAAATCATTAATGAAGAAGTTAAAAAGCATTGGACCCAGTACTGAACCCTGCAGTACCCCACTGCTTACCACCCTCCACTGTGAAAATTGCCCATTTATACTCACTTTCTGTTTCCTATTAATTAGCCAGTTTTTGATCCACAAGAGGACTTGTCTTTTTATCCCACGACTATTGAGCTTACTTAGGAGCCTTTGATGAGGAGCTTTAGCAAAAGCTTTCTGGAAGTCAAGGCAAACAACACCTGTTGGGTCCCCCTTGTCCACATGTTTGTTCACCCCCTCAAAGAACACTAACAGGTTAGTGAGACAAGATCTTCCCTTACAGAACCCATGCTGAGTCTGCTTCAATAGGTTTTGTTCATCAGTGTGCCTACTAATTCTTTCCTTAATAACAGTTTCCACCAACTTACCCAGTATCGACGTCAGACTGACTGGCCTGTAATTTCCTGGATCTTCTCTGGAACCCTTTTTAAAGATGGGGGTGACATTAGCTACCTTCCGGTCCTCAGGAACGGAGGCAGATTTTTAAGGAAAGATTACATATTTTTGTCAGGACATCCACAAGTTCACATTTGAGTTCTTTCAGAACTCTTGGATGTATGCCATCTGGGCCTGGTGATTTATCAGTTTTTAAGTTGTCTATCAGTCATAGGATCTCCTTTCAGTCTGTCTCAGGTCTTTCAACACCCCTCCTGAAATCAGTGGTTCTGGAGTGGGCAAGCACTTCTCGTCTTCCACAGTGAATACAGAGGCAAAAAATGCATTCAGCTTCTCTGCCATTTCCCTATCTTCCTTCACTAATCCTTTTACCCCTTGGTCATCCAAGGGCCCTACTGCCTCCCTGGCTGGTTTCCTGCTTCCAATGTATTTGAAGAATTTTTTTTTGCAATATGCTCCTCATATTCCCTTTTTGTCTTCCTGATCACGGACCTGCATTTCATATGCCACAGTCTGTGTTCCTTTTTATCAACCTCACTGAGACTATGTCTGTACTGAGGGAGCAGTATGTACACCGTAGGCATTCCAGAACTGAATTTTCCCATTCTTTAAGTTTATATTTATTTTATTTTCCTTCCACATAATGCTTTCTTCCCTGGGTTATATCTCCTCAGAAGGCGGCATAATGAAAGAAGATGGGTAGCAGGACAGTGAAACTGGAAAATATTTCAGAGTAAATAGGGCATAATGGAGCAAGTTCTTACCCTGTTGGGTTTCTATGTTACATCTTGAATAAGGTACTAATGAAGGGTTAGGCCTGGAGACCTACTCTAGCATGTGTGATTCAGTCCTCAGTTCTAAACACAATGCTGTTTCTCTTTCTGAACAACTAACTTAGAACAGTCAGTTGAATTTGTTGACACATCTCAGAAAGATTGCTCCGATAAAAGTGCTTAATCTAAAACAAAGGCTGAGAGCATGAAATCCCTAACAGGGTTTTAGATTAAAGATAACGTAATAGTACACAGAGCACTCAGAGATGTCGGGAGCACTTCCAAAACCATGTAATGTTCATATTTGCCAGTGTTGCGGACAGCATTCATGGGCCTGAGGGAGCTGACAAGATCTCGATTCCTGGATCTGTTCTGGTCTTCCGTACCATAACCCTACATTGTTTCCAGTACCATGTCAGTACCCTGCTTTGATACAATGGTCTCAGCTTCAGTGCAGTGGCATGTATCTACAGAACAAATCTAAAGAATTCATGCTTGTAAATAATAGGAAGATCTCTGTCTATGCATATTCACGGTGTGTTGTAATGTTGCTTGCCTAGATCTCCTGAAATCTTTTACGTTTCCTTGCAAAGAAAGATTAGTTATGGAGAACCAAAGAGAAGGGTGTATCTCTGAGAAACAGGAATGAAAAATTGCTGGATAGCCACTGTGCTATTAAAAGCTTTGTTGACTATTTTGATGGAGTATGGCAACTCTTATCAGACAGCAATGATTAGCTTGTGACTTTGAGTACTGTTCTGTGAAAAGGGCTCTGTTACGTTGTCTGTTCCATTTCTGGCCATTTGAGCGTAGAATGGCTTGTTTGACAGCTATGACTGTGCTCATCCACCCCTTAACGAGTTTTTCTTCCATTGCCAAAAGTAGCATTTTGGAATTGTTAAAGTGTGAGAGTTCAAAGCCAAACTTTGAAATTTCCAAATTGAGACTCTGAATGATATTTACAATTCACAAGAAATCCACCATTTGAAAACTGACCATTCCAAATCCAGTGTAAGCATTTTTTATGAAGACATTTTTTAAGCTGTGTCAATCTACCATCTCAATGCAGATGACCTGGAGGATGAGAATAAGCCTGCACTGGCATGAAGAATCAAAGAAATGAAATAAAAGATTGAGCTCGCACATTCTCGGCTAGTGTTAATATGTACCACTCTGCCAGATCTAATGGACTGCAGCAGAGAATCTGAGCTATGCTCTTGATAGATATTATGCTTTGGCTTTCTGAGCACCAGCCATTTCCACTCACTGGCACATCAGTTCTATTTTACTGCCTTGGCTGCTCTGCAAGACAATCATGGCTGCAAGACAATCTTGGCTGTTTACTGAGGTGCATAGTGCAGTTCCTTTTTTATGCCAGAATACAAGGTGTCTTGTAATCTATTTAATGCTAACTAGTATTATATTTGACTTCTGAGATGACAAGTTTCCAGTATAATTGCCAAGCACAGAGAGGGGTTATACATATCCTTAGGGGGATGTAAGTGGTAGAATACCAGATGGGGCAGTGAACATGATACACTTCATAACTTTCAAAGAGGTTATCCTGGTCAAGGCAGATCTCTCCTCACAGAGTCTGCATATCAAAGAGTGCTGGCCTTCACACCTTTTGTACACTATATTTTATCTGACTGTAGAAGCTATATGTTCTGTTGGAAAACCTTTGAAATTTTACTATGTTTGCAGACTCTCAGTTCAAATGACAGTGGGATGCCCTGGAGAAAACTATTTGCCCCCACAGTCAGATAAAGAGACTCTCACAGGTGTGTTGCTATAAATAAAGGGCAGCTTTATTAAATTTTAAACTTTAAGTGAATGAACTATAATTTGGCAAGGGCCAAATAAAAACATAAGCCTAGGCAAAGGGATACACCCTGGTCCCTTTCCTGGCCCTAAATAAGCAAGCCAACAACCTCCTAGTGAAAGCCAATGATAACCCCCTGAAAGGAAGCCAGCCACCTCAAGCTGCAGAACTTGGGGGAAGGCCAAATCCAAGGGGCATCGCAGGCTGTTTGCATTCCCCTCCAGGGCTCCTGCCAATGGATGTTTCCTGCCAAACATGCCCACCCCCTAATTAAGAGGGGGTTCTCCTTCTGGTGCTCACCACCCTACCAAATCAGCCAGATTCCCACCACAACAAGGGTCAAGCCTCTGCTTTGTCCCCACGCACTGGCTGACTATATTCCTGAGCTCTTGCCACAGTTCATCCAGAAAAATCGTATTTCCAAACTCGGACAGATGAACTCCATCATCCCTGTACAGATGAGGAAACTCCACAGCTATTCCTGGGTGTGAAATATGAAACACCAACCCACCCTGCATAGCCTTCTTTATCTCATGGCTGGCCCTCCACCTAGCCCATTCTATACCATGTGGGTCCTAAACCCCTCTCCACAACCTCCGTGAAAGGATGATGAACACACTAGATGCACTGTCAGCCAGCTTGCCATAATATCACACATGTATGCCTGCGCTTGCAAGTTCAGAGCCTTGCCATTGATCATACTAAGGACATTACCGACCAGGTGAATGACCAGAATGTCCAGCAGAGGACTCCTCCTGCCTGAAAACAACAGAGGCATCAGCCCGGACCACCAGGGGCCATGCCTGCCTTGCCACTCCACTGTGGCACTATCGCTGAGGCCCAACTGTGAGCCCATCCCTGTGTATTCTGAACATAAGAACATAAGAGACGTCAATGTTGGATCAGGCCAAAGGCCCATCCAGTCCAACACTCTGTGTCACACAGTGGCCAGAAATACCAGTGCCATCAGGAGGTCCACCAGTGGGGCCAGAACATTAGAAGCCCTCCCACTGTTGACCCCCCCCCAAGCACCAAGAAGACAGAGCATCACTTGCCCCAGAGCCCCTATCTATACCTTCTGGCTAATAGCCACTGATGGACCTCTGCTCCATATGCTTATCTAATTCCCTTTTGAAGCCGTCCATGCTTGTAGCCGCCACCACTTCCTGTGGCAGTGAATTCCATGAATTCCAGAACTGCCTAGCAGACTGCCCAGAAGATCATGCTGTGGCCAGCAATCAGGATCCATTGCCTCTGAAATGGAACTGGGGGGCCTAAAAACCAAATAACTGCAAACAGCCAATTAAACAAAGAACTACGCCAGAAACCAGAGGCCTGACATATGACCGATAAGCAGAAGAATGCCACCTCCCTACTTTCTGAATGGCGCCAGGATAACCCATGGCTGCGGCTATAGAGGCCACCACAATCCAAAAGGAGTGGGTACCAAACCTGGTGCCAGACAAACCAAGCTTGTCCAAAGACCTGGATGTCACTGGCCAAAACTGAAATGTTGTCAAAGGAGATTTGTCAGCATGGATAAACAGGGGGCCACCCCCCTCACCACAGTGACCAGTGTACTGGTTTAAGGCTAATACAGGGCATTGATTGTGTTCCGCATAAGGGTCAAGAGAGATCTCAGTCCCCTTGCCCTTCTGGTAAGTTTTAGACCACCGAACTTGAATGACCACCTGGTTACCCGCAAACCAAATAACGCCAGACTGGAAGACTTTACTGAATGACTCAGTGGGATTGCTGAACCAGCTCACTGGTGCACAGTGTGCCAAAAATGCCATCAGGACAGCCGCATGAAACAATGCAATTTCATAGAGTGGCACATTTGATTCCAAGTGCCATAGAGGCCTTTCAGCACCTCTGGAGAGATAGACTGTCAGTCATCTTGATTCAATCCCACCACCTGGGACCAGCCCTCCATCATTTTGTGACGTTCACAGTGATCTAGAGTTGGCCAGGGAGGCTCGCTACAACAAGAAAAATCTTCTTCAGTTATGTGAGGAGCAAACACAAGACAAAAGAGGGTGAAAATGGAGAAACTCTGAGAGAGGATAGAGAGAAAGCAGAAAGGCTCAATGCCTATTTTGTCTCAGGTTTTTTCCACTGAAGAAGAGTACAGGCTCATCTAGAGATGGTAGTAGGCAAATCACAGCATCTGGGCTGCTGGTTGACATGGATAGAGAGGTGGTTGAGAAACAACTGGTTGCACTGTCTTTGCTTCTTCTGGATGGGCGTGGCTGCTGATGCTGGTTTTGCTATTCCCTGCTTGTCCTCCACTTTTTTCTGCAAGGGCTCACCTCTCCAAAGGCTCAACATGGGGGATGGGGAGAGCTTTCCACTAGCCAGGTAAAAGGTTAGCAGCCCACTGGTCTCCAGTGGCAGTGATTTCTGGAGTGCAATCAGCCACAGATGCCATGCCCCATATTCAAATCAGGCACCCCTGTTTATCACATTAGAAATACGTCAGAAAAGCTGACCATAGATCACCCACATCAGCCCACAGCATCATAGACTTGGAAAATACATATGACAGTGGGAGGTATTGCTACTAATTAAGCACTATTAATAATTGGAGGGCTTCATATCCTTCTTCTTCCCTGTCTTCTTTAATGGGTCGGGCCCTTTTCCTCTCTGCAAGTAGACTGGCTGGGGGCACCTTGTTCAGGGGCCTATAGAAATGGACTCCTTGGTCCAATTTGCTTGAAACTTGGTGTGTGGGGGGGTCTTTAGTGGACAAACAGCACTAACTCACCGGCAAGTTTGGTGTCATCTGGCTGAAAGCAGCCACTCCAGCCCCTGCCCCAAAGTCCCCCATAGGGAATGATAGCAGAACTGCAGATCTGGCAGAGTCCTTCTCCTTCCCTCCCTTCTTTTTGGAACAGGGCTCTTTCCCCCTCTTCAAGTAGGATGGTTGGGAGCAATTTGTTTGGGGACCCATAGAACTGGACTCTTTAGTCCCATGGCTGGAAGTGGGAGTAGATGGAGGACTATGTTCTACACAAATTTAATGTCAATGTCTTGAAAAACAGCTGGCCCAGGCACATAAATTGGTTCCTCATTGAAAACGGTGGTCCCAAAAATCTAGAACCCAAAAAAGCACTCAAATTTGAAACCCAAACTGGTCATGTCCTATCTGAAAACCAGCAATCACAGTAAAGGCTTCCGTGCTCCAAATCCCAGATCCAAAAGTAAGACTTTTTTTTTTCTCAGCACACCCCTACTAAATATGTTAAACTATTATGAACTGGGAGTTAGTTATCTGATGTAGTTTACTAAGAGAGCACTGTTTAGTAACACACAAGCACTCTATTGACGTAACAAGCCTATCCTTCAAAAACATAATTTCCTGTGTGTCAGAAATACTATGAATCTGGAACTCGTACAACATTCCAAAAGTGAAATGGATGAAGGCATCTCTCTGTATTGTCTATAGTTTTCCACATTAAATAATAACAGTGATGAGCACAACAGCAGTCAGCATACACCACATGGTATTAAAAATGTTATTGGTTTTAGTTTTTGTTTTGAATATAATATTTTTGCTTCTGGAAAAAAAATTCCATTGTTTTATTAAATTGCAAAAAAAGGCAATGCAAGAACATCGCGGGAAGCCTGTACATGCAACCTTCCAGTGATCTTAACAACATCCATTCTTTCTGCTTAGCTTGGCACAAAGGTTGGGAAATTGAGATGGTGTGGAAGAAGGGCTATTTTTCATATTGGTGGGTCCCCCCCCCCCCCGCAGCTTACATCTGCCCTCCCCTTATTGATAGATTTATTCATCACATTCTTGACAAAATACACACATAACTACAGTTTTGTCAATTACTTTCACCTTTTGGCCACACACAAGCTAAAAACAGAAACAGCAATAAGTAAAAGTATTCCTTCAAAAACAGAAACTCATTCTTGTCAAAATTCCCATCTATAAATATCTCCAGAAAGGACAGGAAAGTTTAGATTGGCTGGTTCATGTGAGTGCCCTTGCTGGAGTACCAGTCTTCTGTGGTACAAAAAGGAGTCTGATTGCATGGGGATATATAACATCCTGTTGAGTGCTTAATAAAGCCAGTCCTTGCCAGTGGAAGCACCTTGCCCTACACATCAGACACTTGAGCCAAATAAAAGACCACTGGAATGCTGAGAGAGTTTCAAACCAATCTGACTGGACTAGTTGCAGACCATTCATTTCATAACAGTCTCCTATACTAATAAGGTAGCAGACACTTTGCATATTGAGGAGGGGTTTTCAACATGTAGAAAAGTGAAATATGAAAGAGCAAAATGATGACTTCGAAATACTTCACAACAGTTTAGTGAAAGTAGCTGGAATACTACTTTGCTGTCTTTGTTTATTATGCAGGTGACAGTATGGATACTGAGAAACAGTCCTGGGCAACTAGCTAGAGAATTTGACTATATTCCTGTCCTATATAGTATAAGGTATCATATAGTTGGTCTTGCACTAGAATGCTACCTCCATTTCGCTATCTGTAAATGAATAGCAGAGGTAAAATCATGGAGTTGGAATGCTTGGTGTTGGGGGGAAAAGTAGATATTTGTGGGTATTTCAGAAACTTGGAAAATCAGTGAGACACAGTGATTCCTGGTTATAAATTATATCGGAAGGATGGGGGAAGGGTTGGAGGTGGGGTGCCTCTGTATGTCAGAGAGGGTATACAGTCTAGTAACACTGAGAAGGTAAGAGAATTGGATTCACTTCTGGAACTGCTATGGGTTGAAATAGTAGGCCCAAAAGGAAGCTTAACACTGGGAGTTTGTTATCACCCACCAGATCAAAAGATAGAGGAGAATTATAAAATGATGAATGAATTAAAGATAGCAACTAGATGAAATAACTGTGTCGTAATAGATGATTTTAACTACCCACACATTGACTGGGTCAATATGTGTTCAAGTCGGGAAAAAGACATTGAGTTTCTAGACACTCTCAATGACTGTGCTATGGAGCAAATGGTTACAGAACCTACCAGGGGAGAGGAGATCCTGGATTTGGTCCTAAGTAATGCCCAAGATCTGGTGAGAGATCTGCTGAGAGATGTAAAAGTGATTGCACCGCTTGGGAACACTGACCATAATGTTATTGAATTCAACATTTGTATAAATATGTAGTTGCCCCAAAAGACCAAGACAACCAGTTTTACCTTTAACAGGGGTAACTTCTCTGAAGTGAGGGGACATGTGAAGAAGAAACTAAAGTAAAAGTAAAAGGGGTCAAAACCATCGGGGAAGCTTAGAGACTATTTAAAACTACAATCCTAGAAGCTCAGATAAATATATATACCACAGGTTAGAAAAGACACAAATAGGTATAGAAAAAGGTGTGCATGGTTAACAAACAAACAAAGTAATGGAAACTGTAAAAAGTAAGAAGGATTCCTTTAAGTGGTAGAAAGCTAGTCTCAGTAAGGTTGATAAAAGGGAACACAGGCTGTGGCAAATAAAATGCAAGTCTGTGATCAGGCAGGCAAAAAGGGAATAAAGGTTTCCCTTGCTCGAAAGATAGTCGAATCCGACTTTAGGGGGCGGTGCTCATCTCCGTTTCCAAGCCGAAGAGTCAGCATTGTCCGAAGATGTTTCTGTGGTCATGTGGCCGGCATGACCAAACACTGAGCTGCACAGAATGCTGTTACCTTCCCACTGAAGTGGTACCTATTTATCTACTTGCAACTTCTTGCTTTTGAACTGCTAGGTTGGCAGAAGCTGGGAATATGAGGAGCATATTGCAAAAAACAAAGACCAACTGTTAGCCAAATTGCTTTATCTACAGCAATTTGCAAATTTTTTACTGGGTGCTTGCCAACTATACCAAGGTCCAGTTCCCACTAAAGGGTTACCAGTAAAAGGAGTTGAGGCTGGTATTGCTAAAATATAATTATCTTTTACTTAAGAAAATATAATTCACATACAAACAATACTGATGCACGCACACATTCAATCAAGTTTCTTAGAAATACAGTATTAAACTGAGCACGTTTGCATTAGCAGGTAGGATGATGGTGGGTGATACTTATCTGTCCTGAAGCTTGTTCGTTCCAATGAAGAATGGATGGGGAGAAAATAGAAATCTAGGGAAGTTTAACACACAGCTAGAACCAGCCAGCACATCTGGGTCTCTTGACTGCAGATCAAGAGATCAAGTGGAGACAAGGGTTTGGGTATAGCAAGCTGGACAAAAGAGGAGTATAAAGCAGATAGGGGTTGTTGCGGGAGATGCTAGCTAGCCAGGGCCAGTTTAATGGTCCTTACCTTTTATAGGTGGTCCTTTGGGTGGGTGGCAACTGTGCCAACCTCGTGACCCACCTACCTATTAGTCCGTCCCATAAACACTCCCATTGGTTGTGTGTAGTGAGGGGTGGCTACCTAGAGGGTGGGACAATATTGTAACCTAAGACCTAACTCAGAGGATGGCATCTGGGCAAGTGTGAAAACTCAGCATGAAGACGCTCCCTCGAAGTGCAGATGAAGCTTGGCCATTCCTCTGGTCATAAAAGGTCCTTCTGACAGGAAATGCCAATGTAGATATAAAGCAGAGATGTGGTATGCGTGACTTTCAACAATTCAGCAATAGAGGCTGCTTCTACTCAAGCTGTTGTTTTTGCTGACCGTAATGGAGATGTGTGCTTCCTTCACCAGGCTGGCAGCTGTATAACTGAAACCTCATTCACGTGTAAGGCTTATGCAGGCACCTTCTTTGTGTAGCATCACAACAGGTGACTTGTACAGCTTTCTGAAAGAACTCAAATGTGAACTTGTGGATGTTCTGACAAAAATATGTAATCTTTCCTTAAAATCTGCCTCCATTCCTGAGGTCTGGAAGGTAGCTAATGTCACTCCCATCTTTAAAAAGGGTTCCAGAGAAGATCCAGGAAATTACAGGCCAGTCAGTCTGACGTCGATACTGGGTAAGTTGGTGGAAACTGTTATTAAGGAAAGAATTAGTAGGCACACTGATGAACAAAACCTATTGAAGCAGACTCAGTATGGGTTCTGTAAGGGAAGATCTTGTCTCACTAACCTGTTAGTGTTCTTTGAGGGGGTGAACAAATATATGGACAAGGGGGACCCAACAGGTGTTGTTTGCCTTGACTTCCAGAAAGCTTTTGCTAAAGTTCCTCATCAAAGGCTCCTAAGTAAGCTCAATAGTCGTGGGATAAAAAGACAAGTCCTCTTGTGGATCAAAAACTGGCTAATTAATAGGAAACAGAAAGTGAGTATAAATGGGCAATTTTCACAGTGGAGGGTGGTAAGCAGTGGGGTACTGCAGGGCTCAGTACTGGGTCCAATGCTTTTTAACTTCTTCATTAATGATTTGGAGTTGGGAGTAAGCAGTGAAGTGACTAAATTTACGTATGACACTAAATTGTTCGGGGTGGTGAGAACCAGGGAGGATTGTGAGGCACTCCGAAGGGATCTGTCGAGGATGGGCGAGTGGACGTCAACATGGCAAATGGGATCAATGTGGCCAAGTGATGCACATTGGGGCCAAAACCCCTAACTATAAATATATGTTGATGGGGTATGAACTGGCAGAGACTGCCCAAGAGAGAG
Organism: Gekko japonicus; assembly: GCF_001447785.1. Taxonomy (NCBI): domain Eukaryota; kingdom Metazoa; phylum Chordata; class Lepidosauria; order Squamata; family Gekkonidae; genus Gekko; species Gekko japonicus. Next base: position 1,098,228 of record NW_015175985.1, read on the forward strand.
ATCTTGGAGTCGTAGATAACTCAATGAAAATGTCTAGACAGTGTGCAACAGTAATAAAAAAAGGCCAACGCTATGCTGGGGATTATTAGGAAGGGAATTAAAAACAAATCAGCCAGTATCATAATGCCCCTGTATAAATTAATGGTAAAAACCCTAACTATAAATACATGTTGATGGGGTCCAAACTGGCAGAGACTGACCAAGATACTTGCTCCCAAACATGGCTTAGATCCTGTACTCCTGTTCCCTTAGCAAAAGAGACTGAGGGTTTTTGCTTTTCACAAACTCTCCCTCCTACTACAGCCTTCCATTTTGTCCCCTATAATGATCTTGCTGCACAGGACAGGGATGGAAGGGAAAAGCCTATTGGTTTCTTAAATGATGTCCTAAATCCACTCCTATTCTAGGTGCACATGTGCATGCACACAAGCACACACAGACAGACATCCAGGGCCGGCTCACTCACTAGGCAAACTAGGTGTTCGCCTGGGGCGGCCGGCCCTTAGGGGTGCCAAAGTGCACCCCCCAAAAAGTGCTTCCCGGGCCGCTGCCCTCTCTTCCGAAAAAAAGGGCTGCCTACTGAGGGCTTGGCTGGCAGCTCGGCGGCGGGCTCCTTCAGGCACCGCTGGGGCGGGGCTGGGCTGGTGGGCTAGCCAGCGTCCGGTGGGCGGGTGGCTTTCCTCCAGCTCCTCCTCCTCTCTCCCGGTAGCGGTGCGCCCCAACTCGGCCACCTCCACCTGGCGACCTTCCGCCTCTGCCGCCTCCAAGGCTCCCCTGGCACAACCGCCACCATGCTGCCGCTGCCTCCCTCCCCAGCAGGAGCATGCATGCGGCTCGCCGCGATGGCTGCTCCCTCTGCACCACGCGGCAGCGGCGAGGAGGAGAGTGGATGGTGCAGCAGAGTGCAGTAGTCTGGGCCGCCGCCACCTGCCCACCCCCAGCCCGGAGCGCAACTCATGGCGAATGAAAGAGTTAATAGGGGTGAGGAGGAGAGCAAGTGCACAGCCAGGGGACCCTGAGAGTTCTGTGCTGGTATCACGAGGGAAGCTTTGGGTCAGCACGCCAAAAGAAAGTCTGTCCCCTTTAACAAGTGGCACAAGACTCCTCTCTCCATTCGAGGCTCTTTGTTGTTCTTCCCCACCCGGAAGGTGAACTTGGCAGCTTCTTCCACCACCGCCTAGCCTTTGCGGCTGGGGCAGGGAAGCTTGTGGCGGGAAGGCGAGAGACTCATGGAGCAGGGGGAGGCTTAGGGGAGAACCCAAACAAAACCACCAGTCTGCGGCTTTCCTGTCAGCAGTGGGGCTTGTAGTTGAGAAACGCAGCCGAGACTTTCTAGGGCAAAGAGAGAGAGAGAGAGAGACCCATTTAGTTGACAACTTCTCTCTCTCTCTCTCTCTCAGGCATACACTACTGTCTCTCATTTTCTGGCGCACCATCTCCTTCCCTCTGGCAGCCCGTACCCTCTGCACACTCTCTTGCATGCAGTTTTTATCTCCCTCATGCACCCCCCTCCTTTCTCCCCTCCCACCACAACACGCACCCCACATGCAAGCGCACGCACAAAAGCCCCACTGGCAGCATGTGGCTTTCTCTCTCTCTCTCCTATCAGTGACAGGCAATTTCCTCCAGCAAATTGCAGGGTGCTTTTCTCTATCTCGCTCACTCTCTATTCTCTCCCCCCCCCGGCCCCCCTCTCTCTTTGCCTTGCCTCTCCTTCCCTCCCCTTCCCTTCGGATTCTTATTATTGTTTGGTCTCTCCTTCCTCCCCCTCCCCAACCCACCCCAAGGACAATTCCCCTTCCTCAGTCGTCTTGGGGGAGGGGGGCAGGGAGGATGGGGTGGGAGTGTGTGTGTGGAAGAGCGCAGGGACTCAGCTTAGAGGGAACATTGTGTGGTGCAGTGTTTAGTGCCTGGGGGAACCAGGCTTAACGTCTCTGCTCAGTCATAACCCCTCACCCTGTCATACTTTCTCAGTCTAAGCTACCTCACAGGGTTGTTGTGAGGATAAAATGGAAGGAGGGGAGACTCGTGCATGCTCCTTAGTGTGAAAAGTGGGATAAAATAGGTGTGTGTGTGATGGGGGGGGGCTCTTCACTGTGAGATTTCTCTCCACACTGCCTCTCTCTGGTTTCATCTCCCCGGTCAGGATCAGAGTGATTCATGGAGAAAAGTCTTCCTCCTCTCCAGGCCCTGCCTGGAGGTTGGCACCCCCATAATTGGTGGGCGTAGGGGGGGTGCCAGTAGGTAGCCTTGCCTAGTGTACGAAAAAACCTGGAGCCGACCCTGCACACACCCTGTCATAAAGCCCATGTGCCTCTTGGCAAGAGCTATGCTCAGCTAACCTCCATGTTAACGTCTGCTGGCAGCTCCATGTGAAGCTGACACCTGTCACAGATATATCAGTGGCAGCTTCCTTAAACTCTGTGAGCTTCATGGCAAATGAAACGAGGCCTCCCTCTCTTATCTGCTAGCACTATAGTGCTGGGAGGGGATTTTGAGGTGTGGGAAGGTGGCGTTATCACATCAAGTGACAAAAAGCCTTAGCTAAACAAGCTACTGGGATGAGGATAATTTGGGGCCATGCCGTCAAGAAGATGAGATTTGTGCTGAGGACAAAACGGAATCCCGCCCCCTCTACTTACAAACTCCAAATTCATTTCCTATCAAGTGCAAACTACTCCCTTCCTCACCTGCCAGTCCACATTCTACTTTAATGTATTCCAGTCCATCTTTTTCTGTCCTTTACTCTGCACAGAATAGTCTCTGTTTTTCCTCTTGGCCCAGTGTTTGCATTAATTTTTCTGTTAACATATTACAGGGTTCTTTTTGTTTGCACTATGCCTTTTTCCAGGATGTGCAATGGTGTGGTATAGCTTGATTTCATCAGATCCAGAAGCTAAGCCGGCTTGGTACTTGAATCAAAGATCTCTAAGGTAGACTTTGCCAACAAAGCCAATGGCATACCACCTCTGCTTCTCAGTTGCCTTGAAAACCCTCTGGAGTTGCCGTAAGTTGGCTGTGACTTAACAGCACTTTACAGACACACACACCTTTTTCTGTGTTCTTCTTGTTACTCTTCACCCAATCTGGTGCCTCACCAGCAGTAATGGTACTGAGTGATGACCAGATCACCCCCAAATTAAATGCAGTTCTTTTCACTACATTCTCTGTGGTCTGTCCCCACTGATATGTAGAATAATTTGAAATATTTTGTACAGCTATTTTTGCCGTATCTCAAAAAGAATGTTAATAAGCTGGAAAAAGTGTATTAATGGGCAACCCAAATGATTATTGTTAATCTTCAGGTGGTGTACTGACCAAACTAAGAACCTAATAAAATAATTATCCAGGGGAAGATCCCCTTTGTTTGAAAGGTTGATTTGGGCACTGTAATGTCCCCTTTGGCTGTGGGTACCCAGGTTAGAGGGGCCACAGTGGCTCAGAGGTTAAGATGCTGAGCTGCAGACTGGAAGGTCTGTCGCTCAGCAGTTCGAGTGAACTCCCATCTCTGGCCACAGCTCGAAAGCAAGAAATTGCAAGTAGATAAATAGGTACCACTTGGGGGGGAAGGTAACAGCATTCCATGCACCTCGGTGTTTAGTCATGCCAGCCACATGACCATGGAGAAGTCTTTGGACAGCGCTGGCTCTTCAGCTTTGAAACAGAAATGAGCACCGCCCCGTAGAGTCAGATTCAACTGGCTTTCGAGCAAGGGAAATCTTTACCTTTTACCAGGGTTAGGGTATTCACTCAGGGATCCATTTTCAGGTCCACTCAGCAGAGACAAGCTGATTCAAAACATCAGCCATTTATTTGCAAGAAGACAACTCAAACAACTAACAACTTCAGTTGAACATACAAAACTGGAAACCGACTAAGAGCTCCACCCAATAGGACCAAACTAAACCACACAGATGTTAGGGGAGTAGCAGACTGTTCCATTACACACATATCTGTATACAATAAATATACAACATCCTTCTTCTTTACTTTGGTGTGGTTGGTACCACTCAAATACTACAAAAACGTGGAGTCAGAGGTTGCCAGAACTTGATTCACTGTTAGGGTTCACCTTTACTGCTAACCCATCACATAGCCCTTAAAAACTAGCAGGCAATCTGACCACCCACCTGCTCTTCATTAGTACTCCTTCAGCTGGAGAGTCATCAAGCGTTGGGAGCACAACTCTTCTCCAGACATGTCTAGAATATCAGCTGAGATCTGTTCTGAGATAGCATGATTAGGCATAGCATCAGATTCTGGAGGTGCGGAGGAACAATCTTTTCTCAGATATCTCCTGTTCCTCCTATACATGTTCCCACTCAGTGTTTCAACAGTATAGGAAAGTGGTTCAGTACTCTTGCCTGTAATGGATGCTAGTACCCATCTGGTATGTGTTTGCATCTGCACACTCTCCCCCTCTTGCAGGGATGGGACATGGCCCATTTGTCATAGCAGGCCTTCTGTTGACACTGAAGGGCTTTCAGCTTCTGCAGAACTGCAGATGGCAGTCTGGGTGTTAAAGCTGCTGGTGTAGCTGGTAGAATGCTGTGTAAAAGCCCTCCCATAAGGAGCTGTGCAGGGGCATACTCTAGACCTGAAACAGGCATGTTTCTCAAGTTAAGTAAGGCCAAATGAAAATCTGAACCCTCTAGTAAAGCTTTTTTGAACATGTATTTGATGGTCTGAACCATGTGTTCAGCCTGACCATTGGATTTGGGATAGCCAGGACTGAAATGAGTGATAGAAATACTCCACTCAGATGCAGATTGTTTAATCACTGAACTCATGAATAGGACATGGTCACAAATGAGCTCTTTGGGAATACCATGCTTTCATTTTGACCACAACTATATCAGCCATCTTGTCAGGTAGCAGCAGAACCACAAGGTATTTGGAATAATAGTCAACAATTATAAGGTAGGATGGGCCATTGAGGTAAAAAATATCAGTTGCCACCTTGAACCAGGGCAATTCTGGGATCTCACAGGAGATTATTGGTGCCCTGCAGTTGCTAAACTGAAATTCCTGACATGGTGCTCAATGTTCAACCCATTGCTTTATGTGAGCATTCATGCTAAGCCAATACATGATTTGACAAGCCCATGCTTTTGCCCTCTGCATACCTTGATGGGGAGTGAAGCAGGGCCAGCATGTGAGACCACGCATCTTGGGGAATTAATATTTTAGGGTCAATCATAAGTAAGTCATTTTCAATCCTGATTTGATCCGTAAAAGGCCAATAAGGCCTAAGATCCAGGTTAACTTGCTTTTGCTGACATGGCCATCCATGAAGATGCAGGGCTCTGAGAGCTTGTAATCTGTGGTCTGTCCTTGTATGGTCTTGCAGGTGCTTTAGCAAGGAATCACTGAGTAGTTCAGTATCTGCCAAACTGTAAATTACTTTGTCCTCCTAGATGGGATCTGGTGAAGAGGGCAAAGGGAGGTTAGTAGCTCTGGAAAGGGTGTCTGTCACCAGCATGACCTTGCCCTTAGTGTAAGCCATCTGGATGTTATATTTTTGGAGCTGTAACAGCATCCTTTGTAGTCACACTGGGGCGTTTCCAATAGGTTTGACAAAAATTGCTTCTAGGGTTTGTGGTCTGACTGGACTATCACTTGGGAATGAAAGACGCACTGGTGGAAATTAGTCATGGCAAAAAGAATTGCTAGAAGTTCCTTTTGGATTTGTGCATAGTTTTGCTCCGCCTGTGTCAGTGTTCTTGAAGCATAAGCAATAGGATTCTTCTGTTGAAACAGGCATGCATGCTCCCAAACTGTCTTTTGGATGCATCTATTTGTACCTCCTGGATCAAAATATCAGAGTACTGGAGCAGTTGTGATGGCTTGTTTGATATTGTTAATGACTTCCTGTTGCTCAGGTCCCCATTGCTACAGTGCTGAGTTTCTTAACAGGTCTCACAGAGGTGCAGTCAGACTTAATTCATTTGGTATATATTGGACCAAGTATTGTACAGCACCTTAGAGTCTCTGAAGGCCTTTCTTGTCCACAGGTGGGGGCATTTTATTGATAGCTTCCACTTTGATATCATCTGGTCTGATGCCATGGCCCACATATTTGACATCTTTTATCAGGAATTGTTATCATATCCTTGTTGAACTAAACATGCTTTTTTTGTGCTCTCTGACAACATGATTTAAAATGGTGTCATGTTCCTCCTTGTCTGCTGCTGCAATAATATGGACACCTGGGATGTAACCAAAGCATTTATAATTTTTATGCTGAAATATTTCACTTGCTAACTATATACCAAAAGGGAGGCTGTTAAACTGGTATCTTCCCCATGGGGTATTAAAGGTACACACGGCTGCTGCTTCTTTGTCCAATTTTACCTGGTAATAGAATCAGAATCACTTTATTGTATGTGGCCATAGGCCTTCACAATATCAAACACTCTCAGACAGTTTGTACATAACATTGGATAAAGGGGGGGGGGGATTCAACCTCTATAAAATGTATAAAACCTGTTAAAACTACCTCAGCCTATAATATTTAAATACAATAAGACCTTTTAAGAACACTTATTTAGTTGCAATGGTTCTATTTGATTTCTTTGCTCTAATTTTTCTCATGGCCAAGGCAAAGAGAGCTAATCTTGAAGAGATGAAGGAGTCCTTATCTGAGAGCATAAGGGCCATCTTATCATAATCAGACAGGGGGTATAAGGCTGTCAATATCTTTGCTAGAAATTTGGCCCTAGGTTCTATGTATAAAGGACAGGCCAGAATATAATGAGGAAGGTCTTCCCATGACTGCCCACATATGCAAATACGTTGGTCTACTGGGGTTTTCTTGTAGCGATCAGCTAGCATCTCTGAAGGCATTGTTTGAAAATGCACTGAGGTAAGGGATCTCCTGAGATTATACAAGGTTATGTTGTTTAAGTAAGAGTCTCTGGAATGATCCTTTTAAATTATTTTAAACCATGGAGCAAACCTCAATTGGGAGATCAAAATGGTGTCTATTAGAGCATCCTGTCTTAACACCCATTTGCGTAGGTTAGTATTGTTCCCTGTGTGTTGAAGCAGGTCATCTGGAATAGTGTATCTAGTAATTATATAATTTAAAAATTCAGGGCAAGCTTTATGTTTTGCATTCAGTATATGGTAACTAAGTTTACTGAATGCATCTGGACTTTTTTAGTTTGATTTTTTTCCAGAATTTTAAAATCATCAAGTAAACTCGAACCCTCATTGATGGAAGTCCCAGTTCAGCTCGTAACAGAGCAGAACCTGGTAACAGCCATCCTTTTCCTCTAGGATGGTAAACAGCTTCTTCCCAGCCAAGTATTTCCCTGAAATCTTCAAAAGTGGGAATAGAGAAATGTTGCCTCAACACTGCCTTATTAAGATCATGTGGATCAAGACAAATCTGTAGTGAACCATTTTTCTTTTTGTGTGATCTCTAGGCTACTGACCCAAGGAGTGGGCTTGCGTTTCCAGTTGGTGAGCTGTGTTGTTCAATTTGTTCAAAACAGAGTAGAAGATCTTTCTACACCCACGGGCAACAGGAGAGATTGCTCCAGAAAGATGTGGCAAGTGCCAGGAAATTGACCCAAGCCTTCAAAAACACCTGAGTAGTGCTTAAGGAGGTCATCTCTTAATCCAGGTACTATATAGGGTACCAAGTGGACTCGCCTGAGGAGATCCAGACTGATGCAGGAATCTCTTCCAAGCAATGGAGGATCCTCATTATCAATCACATATAAGGTTAGCTGGGCTTTACTGGACCTGCGCTGCAATGAGTCACAATTGCCCCTAATGGTTTTATGAGGGCACCTCCAAAACCAACAAGCATGACTGGTGTTTGCATAATGTGTACTTTTCCCATCAAAGCTTTGGCCACTGCAGCAGGGATGGCGTTTGCTTCAGCTCCATTGTCCAGTTTAAAAGAGAGTGAGATACCTCCTATTGTTACCATGCTGTGCCATGCCTTAGAATGATCAAGAGTATACACCGAGGCCATGAATAACATTTTCATGCCTTTTCTAGCTCTGCATGTTCTTTCTTCGTTCTGCACACTTTAGCAAAATGATTGTTCCTTGAGCTTTTCTGACAAGTAAATCCAAAGGCTGAACACTGTCTAGGCTTGTGTGTGTTTTCCACATTTGTGGCAAATCTTCTGTAGTTTAGCTGGGGCAGGCACTTATAGTGGGAAGTCTACTGGAGGCTTGGATACTTGTTCCAAGGTGCTGGAACAGTTTCACTTTTGCTCCACAGCATGCAGTGTTGATTCTGCAGACATAGCTCTAGCCTAGGCACTTATTTGTTCTGCAGTTATTGATTGCCTGCTGGATGGTGAGATCAGGCTTTTCTATGAGTTTTTTCCAGGAGTTTGCTATCATTTATAGGCCCATTACTCACACACATCTTACTGCAGATTTTCAGAGTGGGAAGCTTTTAATCTCGACTTTGGATTCTGTGGCCACCTTATGTACCATTCTTTTTCCTCTGGTGTATTTATTCTGCAGCTACAATTTTAAAAATGCACTTTTCTAATTCAGATTCGAACATCACTTGTGACATGTGGTGGTGTCTACAGGGTTCCCCCCCCAAATTTTTATACAATTGCCCTGCCGCAGCTCTAACCATCTTTTGTTATGAGTTGAGCTATGTTCTTAAACAATGTCAATCTTATATCCACTCATGATACTTCTTCCATGTTTGGTGTAGGTATTCTTCATTTGCTACAAATTCCAGGATCAGCTTGTGATTCAGGTTTTGTGCATGCATTTCAGCATTAATTTGTTGTTGTTGTTGTTCTTATTTATGAATCACCCCACACCTGCTACTGCAGGGCTCTGCGAGATGTACAACCAGACGTAAAACAAGATAAAATTAATTAAAACTTTAGTACAACATTAAAGACAATCAGAGGGTGAATAACCAGGGGTCATTTCGTAGAAAAAGGGGTGCAGGAGCTAGGGTTGCCAAATCCGTCTTCGCCAGGAGCGGGGGGCTCCTGGCCGGCGTCGGGGGTATGACGTAGTTTTCCCTTGTATGGCCGTGGCCCCGTCCCCAGCGTGCTTCAGTTTCATTATCTGGCCTTCCAGGGAACAGTCAGTAATGCTTTCCATTATATACTGGACCCATAGCTTACGAAACCATGTCTGTGTATTAGGTGCTTTGTCATTCTTCCAATGTGAGGCAATAGATGTTCTTGCTGCGTAAAGCATTGTTGCAAGTGTGCTCTTATAATGATGTTGTTCTATATTTTTTGGCCGGACTTCTAGTAATAACTGTTCTGGATTCAGGGCTATATCGATGCCAAGTATGGATTTGATGTGTTGTAAGACTTCAAGCCAAAATTGCCGTATTTTTTCACATTCCCACCAGCAGTGGGCAAATGAATCTTCCTGACTGCAACCCTTCCAACAGAGAGGTAAGTATTTTGTTGACATACGTGATAGGTTTAGAGGGGTAAGGTACCATCTTGTTGTGATTTTTAGTTTTTGTAGTTTTATCGGCAAAGATCTTGGAATGTATCTTGGGGGAGACCAAATTTTAGCCCATGTTTCATCATCAAGTTGTAAAGTGCAATGTTTTTGCCATGCCTTCTGGTAGAATAATAATCTGGCACTATTTTCTTTCAGTAATGTTTTATATAGATTGCTGAGATCATACCTCTGTTTCTATCACTGAACAGTCAAACGATGACTTCCAAGTCTGTGTGCGGCTGAGCGAATATAGAGGTAAGTTTTTTTCTGATGAATTACGTGTTGAATTTGCAAATATAGGAACCAGGGTATGGGAGCATTTAGAGTGTTTTCAAGGTCATGTTTTGGTAAGATTCCTCTGGTATTAACGATGTCGAAATATCTGGATAGCTTAGCTTTTTTCCAGTTACCAGTATTGATCGGGTGAACTGTCTCTGTGAACCAGGGTTGGGAGGCGAACGTGGCATATCTAGAAGTTTCAGGGAGGAGTTTTTTACTGATCGTTCTCCAACAATTTTCAATGGGTAAAGAAAGATACTCTGTCTTGCTCTGGATGTAGAGAGGGAAGCATTGTCCCAAATCAAACAGTCTAAGGAAGAAGAAGTAAGCTGGTCTGAGCATATTTGTGTCCATTCTGGTAGTGCCCCAGTTCTCTGTATTTTGATTATGTTAGCTATTAGTGTCACTTTGTAATACACAGTGAGGTCTGGTAATCCATACCCCCCCTGTGATTTACTCCGTCTCAAAGCCTGGTGACCTATTCTCGGGCGCCTACCATCCCAGAGGAATTTCCTCAATGTAGCCTGCCAATTTTTCAAAACATAAGGAGGAATGTTGATTGGTATTGCTCTAAAAAGGAATCAAAATTTTGGTAAAATAAAAGCCTTAATGAGATTAAACCTCTCTATGCATAATAGGTTTAACTTGCAGAAGCCACCTCTGAGCCCCCAAGTGGTAAGAGCAATGGCCATTACTTGACTTGCCAAGGAATAACATTGCACATCCTAACGGCTACCCATTATCTCACAGGAGTAGGTGAACTGAGCTACAGGGGCCAGGCTGCTGCAGCAGAAATCTCCCCCCCACAACTCATGGCCAGCAGCTGGACTTCATGCAGGCCACCCTTGAGCAGCTCCAGGCCAGTGTGGAGCTGCTAAGGGCAAGCATGGACAAGACTTGCCAGAAACGTGAGTATCCTTTCCTGCCTGGTCCTGTGATCAACATTAGGAATATGAGAGGCATCCAGGGCACACGGGCAGTTACCAGCACAGTTTTTATTGAACAGCTGCCACTGGTGTGGTGAAACAAAAAGAAACACAACAACAACAACAACCATAACAACACAACACTGCAGTTCACTGAGAAGGTCAGAGCCCCCCTGCCCCCGCCTTTGGCATCCTCTCATTTTGTGTTAAGTGGCTTCCTGTGTAGTGGGAAACAGCACCATTGTGGGACATCACTTCTCCCCTGGTGAGTACTCCGTGGGAAATGACAGGAGTGCTCACTGGTTCAGAAATAGCTTTTTGGATGGTCCGGCTGCAGTGCAAAAGAGGCTGCTTCTCATCCACATTTTGTGTGAAATGACATTGTGTTCAAGAGGCCTCAGTGACAACACTAAGATCTCTGGGGCTTTTAGTGCGTGTGTATTTTGTTGGAGGAAGGGAAGCAGTATTGTTGGGGTCAGTGGGGGAGCACTGAGGGAGCAGTCCGAAAATGGTGTTGGCCAGGGAAAAGGCAGTGCCAGTGTCAAGAATAGTGCACCGGGAAGGTTCCTCAGGTGAGGAGCAGGATCCATCCTGGCCATTGTGCAATCAGGGTATGTCATGACTTAGGGAATCTGGCCACTGAGTCCCTTGGCCATGGAGAACCCACTTTAAGGTGGCTTTCAGATGTCCCTTTGAGCATCCTATCATGTTCACAGTCGTAGTGGCTAAAGAGGCATGTGGGTATTGTAAGAGTCCCTTGTGCATAAGTGTGTTAATGCTGTGCACCTAGTTATTTCAGAGGATGGAAATACACGTCGCATGGAGGTTTTGGAGTGAGCTATGCTGAGACTTTGCTGGGAGTTTCAAGGTCTTCATCTCACCGCAGCGGTTGCAGCCCAGGCAGAGGAGCAAGAATCTGAGGGGTGATACTGTCCCTGGTTACGCACAGTAATTACTGGACAGCCTGCTCTGAGTCTGCTAAGTCACAAGTTTTCAAGATATGTTCCAGGACTAGATACTATGGCAGATCTGTCCTATGCCTCACCCTGTTTCTCTCCTGATAATGTCTGGTGATATAAAATATATTATTATATCCTTGCGCTCTGGATTTTCCCCATTTACAAAATCACTAGACATTGTTAGGAAGAGAAGTTGGAGCTGCTTATTCCAGTGCCAGCCACATACAAGATGATTTGGACCTGAGGTTCCTTGGGAGCTTATCAGAGACTCCTCAGTGAGAAGAACAGTGCACAGTTCCTGTAGATGCAGCTTGCCTACCACCACCAATCTTGTTTTGTTCACTTGCACATTTGTTGGTTGCCTCTCCAAACAACCTTCTTGAGACAGCTCACAAAAGCATCTGAAAGAACCAGTTAACAGTGAGAGCCATTGAACAACCAAACCCAAGCACCTACCTCCTCGCAAACCTCCTCCAGTTTAATGTGTAGTCAAAGGGGACTGTTAGGCATGATATGTTAGGTATGATATGGGTCATGCAAGTAAGAGTAAGTTTCAAAAGATCTGGTCAGTGCCTCACATGCACTCTAAAACATGCTCCAGGGTCCTCTTCAGCATTCAAGCATCTAGTTGCCATATAAACATGTTCATATGGGAAATGTTTGCTTAGAAAGTTGGGGGGACAACTTCACTCCTCCACTTGAGTTAGCAATGATCACTGTAGGGAATGATATAGTGGGTAAACAAACTTTATATGTACTGCTGAGTTCAATATAGTTTTATGTTTATATGTACTTTATATGTACTGCTGAGTTCAATATAGTTTTATGTTTATATGTACTTTATATGTACTGCTGAGTTCAATATAGTTTTATTCTTAAAGAGAAAAAATGCCAGAGGAGAAAGAGTTAAATGCCCCCCCTTTTCCCCCCCCCCCCCCCGTCCCATAAGACTCTTGTGAGGAAGACTGCAGCCTCTGTTGCTACAAGTTGCATATGAAGAAGTCAGGGAAAGCAACACACAACTGGCTCCGTGACTCAATAAAGTACTGCCATCACTGTGGGAAGCAATCCATTTGGCACTACTCTGAGTAGAGATGCACTTCTGTAAAATCCTGACTTTTCTTGCACAACTCTGAACAGGGGAGATGGGGTAAGTGTGGGCATGGGTGGGGGCATTAGGCTCTGATGAATTCATACTAAGCCAACAATAAAACAAGTGTTCTGTATCTTTCTTTTTTAAAAAAAAGGTTTCCAAATGTCACTTCCAGTTTAGCCAATCTAGCCTCTCAAAAGAATTCCCACCAAATTTTTATGTCAACTATTTTAAGGGATGATTTAAAATTAAAAACCTTTTACTAAGTTTAAACTTGACTTTCCCTAGAGACCTGCAATGTTTAAAAACACTTTTGCCATTTCAAAGAGTTCAAAATAACATTCCAGAAGGGATCTTTCTAAAGACATCCCTGCGACAGGCCTTCTCTCTGAACTTCAGCAAGAGTAGCTCGATTTTAAATTTGACCTTTGTTGTGTAGTGTTAAAATTAAAATCTTATAATTTAGTATAAATACATGAAGCTGCTGAGCATTGGAGTGGGCCCTGAAGGAATGACTTTCCTCATTTTATTGACAAGATCAAATCGGCTTCTGGACAAAGTACGCTGTATTGCAGAATTTATCCAATGATCGCCTCGTATATGACAGCTTTTCTACACAGCAATGAAATCTGCATGTGTAAAGTATATGTTGTCAGGTATAGTGCTTATTTTGCTAAAATTAGATTAGACAGTCACAGGGGGTGGCCACACGCGCGAGATAACGCGGGGGGAAGCGAGGCTATTTCCCCCGGAGGAATTTGACCCACAGTTGCGTGATCACACAGTCCTTTGAAGCCGCAGGGGCAGCCTGCCACTGCGTGATCAGACGCAACCATGGGTGAGTCGGGGGGGGGGGTTGCCGTTTGTTCCCGATGTGCTTAAATGGGGAATCAATGAATCGCATCTCAGCACTGAGGGCTCCCTATGGAGGGTACGATGATGCACATACTGAGAAGGGGGGGGAAAACAATGGCACAGAGTTGGGATGGGGTGATCAGACCATCCCGACACCATGAGAGCATGCTGCTGTGATCAGAAAGGGGAAAGTCCATCCGCGGCTCGTTGCAACCCGCTTGCTACTGGACTTTCCCTGGTGTCTTTTTACTCTGCTTCTGCGGTGGAGCAAAACGGGTTGCTGACAGGTGCGGGCGCTTCCCAGATATTCATGTCTGATCGCACCCTTTAAATCCGCCTGGCATTCACACCTATGGCACGGCTAATTGTGTGTATGATCGCACCCACAGAAAGAAAAATCTGTTTGTTTAAAGAAACAGAAATAGGGTGAAAAAGATGGTTTATCTCCCACAATATTACTGCCTTCCCTATTTTCTGTACTTGTACAGTATATCTAAAATGAAAGCTTTTGGGGGGGGGAGCTGTCCCAAAAGAATTTTGGAAATTATAGGCTGGTAAGGATGCTGGTGTTATGTCTGGACATGAGAAATCTTCCACTCCAGCTTAACTGCTGCTGGAGGCATGCCTGGACTTGTCTGGCAGGCCACCTAGAGGAAGCGTGGAGAGGCTTCTCCAGGCAGTCCACCTAGTGGAGCTTGAAGCCCCAGAACAAAGGCAGCAGGATCCTGGAACCTGCCTGTGGATTGGCCCCTGAGGACAGCCAGCCAATCTGGAGCCTGGAGGCTATTTGAACTCACCAATTGCATGGGGGCTGGGAGTGGCTTAGGTGTATATAGTTAGGGCAGTTGCCCCATGTTAAGCATTCCTGTTGAGATGCAATAAACTGCTGCTTGCTGAAATCACTATGCCTTCGCCTCTGCCGTGTTAAACCCACTATTTAACAGCTGGAATCTTCTGTTAGTGATACTTCCCGTGCCTCAGGAACTCAGTTCCAGAGTTCACTGTAGGAAAGGAACTAATGTTATTCTCTAACAGAAACATACCCCACATCAGGGGTTCCCAACCTGCAGCTTACAGGCCACATGCAGCCTCCAAGCTGTTTCTGTGCAGCCCTCCAACCTGCTTGTTTGCGGCTATCGCCCTCAAGGAATTTTCTCTCAGACCCACACTGTTCTTCCCGTCTCAAGAGGCACCACCTACTACTGTTCTTCCTGTCCCTTTCTTCCAAAAAACACAATAGCAACATTGTTTCTTCTGTTCTCTGTGGTTCTTTCTGTCAGCCCCCTCTTGGTTTTATCCTCCATGCTAGCATTTTGGCCATTCTGGGTGCTTTACTAGCCAGCAAAGCTCAGGTACCTGTTCCACTCAGCTTTTTCACTCCCCCCTCCATGCATTAACATGCTGAAGGCTATATAGGTGTATACAGAAGATAAAGCAGCTGAGTGAATGGGTACAGGAGATTCTGGCCTGCTTTTGCAAAGAAGGCAGGAAAAGGACAGTAAAAGGGCTGGTATTTTTGCAAACAAAGAATACAAAGTGTTTTGCATACTGGACATTTCTAGAGGCTCCACCCATCACGGCTCCTCCAAGTGGCTTTCAAGGTTACTAGTGAGGTTGCTGCAACAGGCAAAAGCATTCTTCCTTCCTCAACAAGAGCTGGTTATTCTGACCTTGCCTTGCTTGCTTCTGCCTCTCCTCCCCCACTCACTCCAGCTAGGAGTCTTCTCATGCATCTGTGATTGCAGGAGCCAGTGAGTGGCCCCTTGGGCTGAGAGGGAAGAAGAGCAAGGAAGCTTATGAGATTTCCCTTCCCACATCTTCTTCCAGCAAAGTTCCCCTCCCCCTGGCTGCCATTTTGCTTCTCATTATTGAGGCTTGGCTGGCAGGCAGCGATGCATATGTGACCCCTGTATATAATTTGAAACCAATGTAACAGCATATCCTGTGCTCCAGATGGGAGGCTGCCCTTTCATTTGCTCTTTTTCTCTACCTGCCCTTTTTTGGAGGGCCCCCAATTTTTAAAGTATTAGATTTAAAGCTCAAGGCAGTGTGTTTATTAATACATCTCATAGTATTCAATGTACTGAGGATTGCAACTCTGCCATCTAGTAGGTCAGATTTCATAATCCATTTTTTAACAAAAATCTTCCTAGCCTGTGCATATGGCCCAATACTCCTGAGAACTGTACAGGCAGGGGTCTCTTCTTTACCATAGTCGAAATGAAAGTCCCCAGCTAATAGCAGCTAGAGTGGTGTGGATTTGATGGGAAAGGAAAGAGTTAGACCCCCTAAAACTATACTTCTCATATTTTTATTTATACAAGGATAATATTGAAACTCTGCAACTGCTGCTCTGCCGGAGATTCTGAAGATGTCTGCAAAAGAAAGGGCTGTTTCAAAGAAATGAAAAATTGCAGATGAGCACTGTGCCTTTAAGGACAAATGGACTACTGAATACTTCTTTGTTTTAAACAAGGATAAAGCAGTTTGCCTGATATATCTTGAAACTGTCTTGGTATTAAAAGCCAGTTTGGTGTAGTGCTTAAGTGTGCAGACTCTAATCTGGAAGAACCGGGTTTGATTCCCCACTCCTCCACTTGCAGCTGCTGGATGACCTTGGGCAAGCCATAGTTCTGTCAGAGCTGTCCTTGAAAGCGCAATTTCTCTCAGAGCTCTCTCAGCCCCCTACCTCACAGGGTGTCTGTTGTGGGGAGGGGAAGGGAAAGGAGTTTGTAAGATGCTCTGAGACTCCAAATAAAGGGCAGGGTATAAATACAATATCTCTCTTCTTTTTCTTCTAAAAGATTACAATGTTAAAAAGCACTTTGAATCCTGTCACAAGAGCTACTCAACATATCAAGGAGAGGTATGAGTGAACAAGATAAAGTGTCTTAAAAATCAATGTTTTTGCAGCAAAATAGTTTTAGAAAGTATGTTGAGGAGACTCTGTCTACTGTGAGGGCCAGTTATCATGTTGCTAAATGTATTGCTGAGAGTGGTACACCATTCACTGATGGTGAATTAGTTAAAAAGTGCTTAGTTAAAATAATGGAGAAAATTTCCCCTATTAAGGTCTCTTGTGTTAGTTGTGTTGTTGAAGAACTAGGCATGTTGAAGAACTAGAAGAAGAGTCAGTGAAATTAAGACCTTGATTAAGCAACAAAAAAAGGGGGAAACACCCAGCTCTGACCAAATGCCAGTGGAACTATATAAAATCAACCCAAACTGGTGGGCACAGATTCTGGCCTTAGCTTTTACAGACATCAATAAGATGGGAAATATACCTGAAGCTTGGTGTAGTGCAATAATTGTCCCAATTTATAAAAGGGGGGACTTGATGGATGCAACAAAGTATTGACCAATAAGCTTGTTGTCCACCATGGGAAAACTTTATGCTGCAATGCTCCTTGGAAAGCTTAGATCTTGGGTCGAAGAAAATGATGTTCTTGGGAATGAGCAGGCTGGCTTCAGGAAAGGAGCAAGTACAATTGATCATTGTCATCAATACCTAGTTGATAAATATATGAGCTCTGAAGAAGGTATATTGGCTGTTGCCTTTATAGGTTTTAAATCAGCATTTTAAACAATCTCCAGGCCTTGATTATGGGGAAAGCTGAAGAGGTATGGCATTGAATCTTGTCTTCTTTATTTAATATAGCAGCTATATAGCTGTCCAACTGCCCAGTCAGGTGTGGGGAGCTTGACCAGTTATCTGCGGGACTCTCCTTAGACCAAGGCATTAAACAGGAATGTATTCTTGCACCCCTGTTGTTCAATGTATATATTAATGATCTCAGACCTTGCCTTTTAAGGAACGATTTCCATCTCCCATATTTATCTAAATGTGAAATTCCAATTCCTTTTTGCATAGATGATGCAATGCTAATATCCAGATCAGTCATGGGGCTTCGCAAACTGATTAAAATTTTTCAGGTCTACTGTATTCATGAAGGTCTGTCTATTACTGTAGCAAAAGCTAAGGTTAATCAATTTAAATACTTGGGAATTAATTTCAGTGCACTTCTTACATGGAAACCACAGTTGTACCTGGCGAGAAATGCTGCCTTGAAAGTCGAGAGGACAATTGTAAAATATTTTTATACAGCAGGAGGTGAATTTGTCCCTTCGGCTTTAAAGGTATATAATGCTAAGGTCAGAAACCGGTTTTTATATGGTGCAGAAATCTGGACTGATGCTGTCTCTGAGAGAATGGACCATCTTCAGTACGATTTCTTTCTAAACGTATTGTCTACTCCTAGATGTGTTTCAGGCATAGCACTGAGAGCTGAACTTGGTGAATGGTCAATGGAGGCTAAGGCATAGATAAAAGCATTCCTCTTGGAAGTTAAAATCTTAAAATCTAAGGGTGGGCTAAATCTAAGGGTGGGCCTACTCTACTCAGACTTGTACAGGCAGATGCACATATAAGCCATTGGGCTCACCTATTGGGAAAAATGAAATGTTTAGGAATAACAAATGATATGGTAAAGACTACAGAGACCACAGAAATAACTAGGCTAATTAAAATGTGTGTAAAGAAACTGGATACTAATAGTACATCTGTCAGAGCTCGTTGGGTATGTTCAGCATTTTATTTGGGTATATCCCTCCCGATGCAACTGCCAAAATATTTTTATTGTTTGTCAGTACCAAAGCTCAGAAAAAATATGGAAATGCCCACTGAGGCATCTGTCAGTATGAGGGTAGACGTGACATGGTTACTATCAGATATAAATGATTTTGTTACTCTCTCTGTGGCAAAATTTATGGGGGCAATAATTAAACAACAGAAAAATAACAGTAAGTAAGGCATTATCTTATTTTATAATTTTATTGTCTGCTCAAGGCTATCACTATATGAGCAGAGAGAGAGATGGAGAAGAGCTGCGTATGCCACTGATTGGCAAAGCAAAGGGGTTTTGTTTCCCCTTTGGCATCACAACTGATGGTGCAAGAAATATGGTGGAAAGTAAAAGTGGTGTAGTTGCAAGAATCAGTGAAGAGATATTGAAATTAAATGTTACACTTCCCATGCAATTTCACTGCATCATCATCCATTAGCAAGCCTTGTGTAGTAAGATGCTTCAGTGGGAAGGTGTGATGCATACGGTTGTATCCAGCATTAATTACATCAGCATCATGGCCTTACTTATAGTCAGTTTCAAAATTTTCTTTCAGAGATAGATGCAGAATGTGGAGATGTATTGTACCTTGCAGAAGTCAGGAGGCAATCCATTCCATTCATTTTTATTGCTCATAGACCCATGTCATAAGCAAATAGGATATAATGCAAAATGCAACATATATGCATACAGTACATTACAATTACAGTTACAATTTCACAAAATTAAGCAATTTGGTTACCAAATATATATTAACTGCCTAAAAGAGTCAGTTCATTTAATACCACCCAGGGTTACAGATAAAAACTTTGCCACTGCCAACGTCACATTTGGATCAGTATCAGCTAAGAGATTAGCTACAAGTTCCTGATTAGTAGCAGGGCTCCATTTTTGAATATACACTGAGATCCATCCGTCACGAGCCATATCGTGCTTTCTGCAATCAATGAAAAAGTGCCAAATTGTATGAAGTCAGGTAGCTTAGCAAAGGCCTCAAACATTTTTTCTGTCTTTGTCATGAAGTTGATGTCTTTCCCAAGGAGAAAGGAAAAGGTCAGGAAGTACTTTCTGACCCTGGATGGATTTTTGATTGGCTTTCTTGATATCACACAGTATCTGAATACATAGAATCTAAGTTGCAGGGGAAAGGAAACAGAACAAAGTTTGTGCAAAGTGAAGAAGTGTGCTTTGCACACAAAAGCTTACACTTTGAATAAAACTTTGTTGGTCTTAAAGGTCACACTGGACTCAGACTTTGTTCTGCTGCTTCAGACCAACATGGCTACCCAACCTGAATTTTTCTTCAGGGAAAAGGAAAGCTTGCGTGTGACATGTATTCTGACTTGAAAGCTTATGAAGAAAAACTTTTTAAAAAATATGAAGCATGTTAGTGAAGGTAACTTTTCAAACTTCTCATGCTGCAGTGGACTAAAATTTGGGAAGTATGGAAATTTACAATTCAGTATTGCAAGACATGGTCCATGGGGTCGCGAAGAGTCGGACTCGACTGTGCGACTGAACAACAACAAATTGCAAGACACATTAAAGCACTGGACCTATTGCAGGCAGAATTCCAGAACAGATTCACTGATTGCCATAAGTATTGAAAGGAAATTAGAATGTTTAAGAATCCATTTGAAGTAGCACAGAAGATCACCCGGGCAAGGCGATGGGACATGCTGATGCTCTGAGCCGGCTGCTGCTGCCCACCACGGACACCGATTCTGCCCCTGCACCCGGGGTTCTGCTCCTTGAAGGTCTTCCTGAGCCTCCTCTGCAAGCTGCCAACATCGCTGCACGTTCAGCCCGCGACCCTGTCCTCTCCCAGGTGGAGAGGGGTTGACCCATGACCTCACCGGGGCCCGAGTTTGCAGCTTTTCAGCACCCGGAAAGACAAACTGTCAGCTCTCAAAGGGTGTCTTCTGTGGGGGGACTGGGTCATGGTCCCTGAAGCCCTGTGTCAACGGGTCCTCACGGCGCTCCACAAGGCTCATCTGGGCATCGTATTGATGAAGGTACTTGCCTGGAACTATGTGTGGTGGCTGGAAATCAACACTAAGATCGAGTTGTGGGTCTGGCGGTGCCAAACCTACCAAGAAGTATGACCCAACCCACCAAGGGCACCCACACAATCTTGGGAGTCAACCCGCAAACCATGGTCCCGGCTTCACATCGATTTTGCCAGACCATTCCAGGGACTGTTATTCTTAGTGACAGTTGACTCCTACTCAAAGTGGCTGGAGATCAGCCCCGTGTCTACCACTTTGACGAAGGCCGTGATCCGAGCCCTCTGCCGGATCTTCACTACGCATGGGCTGCCAGACACGATAGTCTCCAACCACGGGGCAGCCTTCACGTCGGTGGAGTTTCAGGAATTTCTCCAGAGGAACCTGATATGGCACATCCGATCTGCACCCTTCCACCCCACGACCAATGGCCAGGCCGAGAGGATGGTGCATACCATGAAGGAAGCCCTCAGCAGGATTACAGATGGGGACTGGGAGTTCCAACTAACCCACTTCCTCTTGACCCAGAGGACAACACCTAACCCCATCACCGGCCACAGCCCCGCAGAACTGCTGATAGACTGGCGCCCCGCAACCCTGTTGGATCAGCTACACCCAGACAGGGCACCGGACTCAAGGAGGTTTGTCGAACGGCACGAGGCTCCGAGAGGGTTCTTCATGGGGGACCCAGTATTCATCCGGAACTATGGAACTGGGCCTCCCTGGATCACGGGCTGAGTTATCAAAGTCATGGGCCTGGTCTCCTATGAGGTGTCGACAGACAATGGCAGGCTCTTACCGAAACACCTCAACCAACTAAGGAGGCGACAGCTCCCGGAAGCAGGAGAACCACCACAGCTGGCTGCGGGAACCGGGACACACACACAAGAACCCAATGTTCAGCCCGACCCCCCGAGCATTGAGGAGGCCACGCCAAGTGAAACACCACCAGAACCAACAGAGCCAGAAGCACTTCAGCCGCCATAACAGGCGCCCCAGCCACAGGTCACAGCCCATCAACCAGAACCCGTCGCCACTGACCCAGTACCAGCCCCCCGGCGTTCCCTCAGAGAGTGCCGGGCCCCCGCCTATTTGCAGGACTATATTACATAGGTAGGGTCAGAACTATGGGGGGAGGAGTGTTATGTACGTGGGCTGCCACCAGGGGTCCGCAGCTACAGTAAGGAGCTTGGCTCCCCTAGACATCCTCTAGGATCCTAGTTCCCCCAGCATTCACCAATAGCCACTTTGGCAGGAAATTCAAACCCTCCAACGGGCCTGGGTGTGTGCTGGGTGGGTGTGTATATACTTGGCCTTGCAGGGCTGTCTGTAGTTCCAGTGTGAAGCACAATAAACATGTGCAAACACATCTCATTTTCCGAGTCCTCCATGCGACGAACCCAGTACTTTTCATCTAACACAAACCTCAACTTGGACATTAATACCTTGGCTAACTGAAAACAGTCACAAAAATCACACTGACTTAGCTAAGCATGTATAGCTAGATAAAAGGATTTGACAGTAAAGTATTGTTCCAAAATGGATTGCATTCAAGTTAACATTTCTTCATTGACCTCTGAATGTTTACTTTTGATCTAAATAAGTTGGTTAATGATTTTGTTACATTTTGATTTAAGATGTGGCCCTCTTTAGGCATGGGGCACTCTAATGCGGCCCCCATCTGCCAAAAGGTTGGAGACCACTGCCCTAGATGCATGTGAGCAGAGGCTTTTTATTTTACAGAAATGAGAGGTGGCTTAGTGACAAGAGCAGGAACTTTTCTTAGGGACCGATTCTCAATTAATGCTCTAATTAGTGTTGCCGTCCTCCAGAAGATGTGAGGAGATCTTCTGGAACTACAACTGATCTCCAGGCTTAGGGTTGCCAACCTCCAGATGGTGGCTGGAGATCTCCTGGGATGTTAACTGATATCCAGGCAACATAGATCAGTTCACCTGGAGAAAAGGACTGCTTTGGAGGGTGGACTCTATGGCACTGTACCCCACTGTACTCTCCAACCTTCACCATCCTCAGGCTTAGGGTTGCCAGCTCCAGGCTGGAAAATACCTGGAGATTTTGAGGGTGGAGCCTGAGGAGAGCAGGGTTTGGGGCATAATGTCATAAACATCCAAAGCTGCCATTTTCTCCAGGTGAACTGATCTCTGTCACCTGGAGATCAGTTGTAATAGAAGGAGATCTCCAGCTACCACCCAGAGGTCAGCAACCATACCCCGGTACTACCCAAATCTTCAGGAATTTGCCAATTAGCTACCCTAGCTTTAACGATAACTGTTACTTAGAGTATTGGGCCTGGCCCTTGGAACCTTTTCTAGATCCCATGACTCCTCTTCTTTTCCCTTGTCCTGCTTATGCCTTGCTGCGGTTCAACTTCACACCTTGCTCTTGCTTTGCCTTCAATACATTGCTCCTTGTTTTGCATCTGACTTTATGGCTATTGTTTTGGCAAGCCTTCTTGTAACTATATCACATGAAAGCCCTCCCTAGGGCCTTTGCTGTATTCTTGTTTCCTGTTTCCAGGCTGAGAATATCTCCCATAACCAAGTCTTAAGGAATCTTGTTCAGAGGGTTTCTACCACTCATAAATATGTGTACATTTTAACATGCAACCTGCTGAATGCAAGTCTCCAGACCCTAAGTACTCATTTATAACTATGACTGTGAACATACTTCTTGGTTAAGAGGAAAGATGTAGCATAGATGTTCCTTGTTGCTGGTAGGGGAGTTGAGAAGGGCCTGATTCTGGGTAGTTCTCAAGAAGGGTAACATATTGTATGCTGTGCCAGCCTCTGTGAAGCTAATCATCTATAAACCTGGTGTGGCTTTCAACTCTGACTACAGATCTGAGCCAGATTCTTGACATTCATGAACATAATTCTGCCCAGCAGACCTGCCTCCAAGAACAAAATAGTTCCTTCCTCTTCCACCTCTGTACGTGCTTCATACTACTTTGGTTAAGTTAGCAATAAAATGAGGCTTGCAAGAGGCATTAAAATAACTCCATATGCAGGATAATAAAACTACCTGCACTGACCCCACAAAGTAAGCCTTCCAGTTGCTGGCATGATCTTCTTTTTCTTTCTTATTCACTGCACTGAAAAAATGTTTATTTTATTTAATTTTTAATTTTCTACTTTTTCCTATTGTTAACACTGACATGAAAATTTACCCTCTGAAATACACTTACTCAGCACATTCTATAGCGTTTAAAATTATTTTCACTCTCACATTTTCACTCCAAGCTAATGGGAATATATTAGCTATTCAGACATAAATAGTGGTATACCTGTTTGTTCTGAGGGTTCACTTCTTTTGACATTCAACATGTAAGTTAAAAGAATGGTAGCAGTAGAAAGTTACATGACACATACACACAGCCATTGAGATAATAGAAACATTAGCCTTTTCCATATACACATCCCTGGCCATTAGGATTCTTTTTTTTTCTAATTAAAACAAGTTTTTATTAACGGGATATAAAACAAGTCCAAAATTAACCAGTTCACCATTTCTTAATACATCCCTTTTCCCTTCCACCCCTTCTCCAGGCTTCCCGCAGCATTCCCACCCCCACCACATTTCCTCTCTTAATCTTTCCCTTCAGTTTGATATTATTTAAAGGTTCACAATTTCTTTTACTACCTTACTTATATTTTTTCAGTCTCATAGGTAACCTATTCGATAACAATTTCTTTCCAACATTTCTAAAGTCTATTCTTAATAATTACTAAAGCAAAAAAGTTTATTTTTGACATCCCAATGTTTCTCTATATATTCTTTAAAGTCCTTCCAATCCGCAAAAAAAATCTTCATCTTCTTTATTGTTTAACTTTCTTGTCATTTTATCCATTTCAGCCATAAAGAGTAGCTTCCTTATCCATTCCCATAGTTCAGGTATTCTTTCTTGCTTCCAACATTGAGCATATGTCATTCTGGCCATTGTAATCAGCCATTAGGATTCTTGATTTCATCTTAAAAGTGATTCACTCAATGAAATTTTGAAATAAAGCATTTTCTGTAATGTCCCCTGAATTAGGGAAATCCCTCATAAGCAGGGAAGCTCCTTAAGTTAAATTGTCATACAACTGTAAGCAAGCAGCAAAACCATTTTTTTTTTCTGTCAGCCATTTGGGTCAATGGAGTAAGCTAGCTCTTTTTGTAACCCAAGAACTGACTTGCTGGATTGGGCCATGGTCCAACTAGCACACTGCTTTCAGCATCTGAGAGCCAGCCAGTTGCTGCTGGAGCCTCGTGAGCAGGTTATGATGGAGGAGATGACCATATATTCTTGTGCATAAGTAGCACATGGGATCTAAAGAGCTACATGAGGTAGTAGAGGAATATTTGACTCTCCCACCCCTTTGGATTATATTACAAACTCTTTTTTTACTATATTGCAAACTGTTGTTTTTTTAAAAAAAGTTTCAATGGTATATGGAGCTTGTTGGGAGCTGACTACCAGTCTTGACTTAACCCCACCCCGGCTGCCAGAGCTGTGGACAGCCATGACCCAGACTCACACATGTGAGGAAAGCCAGGACAGAGAGGTGGCTGGGATCCAAGGAGATCACTCTGACACAGCTGAGAATAAGGCAGGGAACCAGACAGATGTGGGAAGGGGTGTGGTCAGATGACAAAGCCAAACTCAGGCTTGGGGAAGGTCAGAAAAGGAGAGGTTATGAGGCATCCCTGAGCAGGAAGGGGAAAGAGCAGGGCAGGGATATAGGCAGCAGGGGAAAGAGGCAGGAAAACCTTCCTTTTCCTTTTATAGTCTCCCAGATGGACCAGGTGGAAAGAGATTGGAGACAGGCCAGGGGCCATTTGGGGGGGGGACGCGGGGGGACGCCATCCCCCCGGGTGAGGTGCGGGAGGGTGGGGCCTGGAGCTCCCTGCTGGTGCCCGCTGGAGGTCGCCGCCGGCTGTGGGGAGGACACACTTCCGGTGATGTCAGGGGGTGTGGCATATGCTAGTGAGTTATGCTAATGAGTCCCCCTAGCTCTTTTTCTACGAAATGACCCCTGAGACAGGCTATGTGGGAGTGGGGCCAGGAAATCCTATAAAAGGGAAGGTACTACACCTGACCAGGAAGGAAGCAATACACTGAACTCAGACCAGGAAGAGAGAGTATGTGGAGAGACAATCTGGAGAAAGTAGAGGACCTGGGTGCTGTGATTAGGGATGGGCATAAACCAGCTAATGAGCTAAAGTTTGTCACAAATTTTGACTGGTTTGTGGTTTGAAAAGTGTTATTCATGAACTGAAGACCTGCCATGAATTTTAAGGCAGTTTCTGGTGGTTCATGAAGAGCCATTTAAACTCCTGCTTTTTGCTCTCCACCACTCACTTGTTTGGTTTAAATGGCTTTGAGCTTTCATGTTCAAGGAATTTTGCCTTTAAATTGGTCTTTATTATTGCTATATTTTCTTAACGGTTTTCAAATAATTATATGTTGCCTACAGGAGGGTGAGATCTCATAAATGCTTTATCCCACCAAGGACAAAGCTGAAAGATATCTGGAGAAGCTCGCCTTGCAGTAATTTATGGACAGATGTCTCAGCCCAAGAAAAGCCCTCATTAATTGCAAATCTGAATGACCAGAAGTGCTGTGAATGACTTCCTCTAGATTATCTTCTACTTCTGCTATTGATAGTAGCCCTGATTTCTTGCTGTCACCAGAAATGGTGCCTAGTAGTGAAAGGAGAGGCTGTTTCAGCCACTCCTAAGCTCTTCTTTCAATTTCCATTTCATTTCTCAATGGTAAGTCCATCTGCAAGAACAAGATAGGGGGAAGACATAGAGATCAGGGGCCTTTTAAAATTTCCTTTTGCCCTGTGTGCAGCCTAGAGAGAACATTGGGAAGGAATGTGCACTCTGTACATGTTCATGCTCTTCATTTTTCTGTTACTTAAAATGGTGTGGCAACCAACTGGGGTGTACTAAAAGGTATGACAGGATTGCCCATTGGAAACAATGGGAGAGATTTGGAGGCCTGTTGGAGATAATGGGAGCCAGGAATGCCAATTGACTTGCATGGGCTCCACTGAAATACTTTGCATCACAAAAAAAGTTGCAAAGAAAATGCAGAATGGTTTTTCCATTAAGGTCTTTGGGCCCAGGTAGGCTACTCTGGGACTGGAATGACAGCCCCCAGAGTGGAAAGACAGTCCCTAGGAATAGAATCTGTGCTCTGGGACTAGAATGACAGCCCCCAGAGTGGAATGATGATCCCTAGGAAAAGAATCTCTAATCTGGGACTGGAATGACAGGTCGCAGAGTGGAATGACAGTCCCTGGAATTAACAGAAGTGTTCTGGTACTGGAATACAGCCCCCAGAGTGGCATGACAATCCCTAGCAATAGAATATGTGCTCTGGGACTGGAATGACAGGTCATAGAGTGGAATGACAGCCCATGGGAATAGGCTCAGTGCTCTGGGACTGAAATGACAGGTTGCAGAGTGGAATGACAGCCCCTGGAAATAGCAGTGTTGTACTGGGACTGGAATAACAGCCCTCAGAGTGGAATGATAGTCCCCTTAATAAGCCCCGCAATAGTCACATGGTTAGGAGTACCAGTGCAAGCCCTCCCTGAGCCCTTAATATTCACCCAGATGGATGGCTTCCCAATGAAGGAGGTGTGCAAGTATCAGACTGTGCCTGTAATAATGAGGATGGGGCTGCACTGGGAACAGCGGGCCTTCATGATTAATCCAATGGCTAAATTTTTGATGGGTCTGGGGAACCCTTGGTTGCAAGACCATGATCCCTATGTGCAGTAGAGCACCAGCATATTGCATTTTCCCAATCCCCAGTGCGACTGCCATGGGTGGAAGCCAGAGTGGGGGGAGGCAATACCTTCCATACCGGAATGAGTGTGCCTACTGCAAGGGGAGCTCGACTCAATTCCCTTGGAATATAGGGACTTGGTCTGGGTGTTCGAGGAAGAGAAGGCGAACAAGCTTCCCCCCCATCGTAAGACAGACTGTGCTATGGAAATCCTGCCAGGGCACAGCATCCCTAAAGGGAAGATGTACACAATGAGCTTGGCAGAGAAGGAAGAATTGCATGATTTCATTGTAAAAATCTAGCCCAAGGTTTCATATGGCCAGCTTCCTCCCCATTTGCTGCCCCTGTTCTTTTCAGGAAAACGAAGGACGGGGGATTAAGGCTCTGTACTGACTATCAAGGACTGAATGTGGTGTCAATGACTAACGCCTACCCCCTCCCTCTAATAAAGGACCTGTTGACTGAGGCCACATGGGGGGAAATATTTACAAAATTAGATTTGTGAGATGCCTACTTCCGAGTGTGCATCAGGGAGGGGATGAACACAAAACAGCCTTTAACACTCCACTGGGCCAGTTTGAATACCTAGTCATGCCATTTGGACTCATGGGGGCCTCAGGAATTTTTATGAACTTATGAAGTACTGCACAAACACATTTTCAAGGGGGTGCTTGTTTATCTTGATGATATCCTGATTTATTCACAAGACAAGGACTCTTATGTGACCCTGGTGAGGGAGGTCCTAGAGACTCTGTACAAACACTGTTTTTTTGCCAAACTGTGTAAATGTGAATTCCACAAGGAGGAGGTAGATTTCCTAGGATATTGGATATCAAGCCGGGGGCTCGGGCTGGACCCCCACAAAGTGAGGGATGTATTGGGATGGGAACCCCCTCACACAAGGCGGCAACTACAATAATTCCTCAGGTTTGCCCATTTCTACCGCCCCTTCATCCCAAACTTTGCCCAAGTAAGCCTCCCCCTAACAGACTTGTTAAAGACTAAAGGGAAGGGTCAAGAAAGCGTTAAGCCTGGCATCAAATTGGATTGGACTCCTGAGTGTCAGCAGGCTTTTGATGAGCTCAAAGAGCAGTTCACCTACGAGCACATTTTGCATCATCCAGACGAAAATAAACCCTTTGTGGTCCAAGTTGATGCTTTGGATGGGGAGGATGGCAAGCTCCACCCCTTGCTTATGTGTCTAAAAGGTTTTCCCCATGGAATGCAATTGGGCTGTTTGGGACAAAGAGGCTGCGGCCATCAAACTTGCCCTGACCACCTGGTGGCATTGGCTGGAGGGCGCCAGGGTCCCATTCGAGCCTCCTGCAACATGCAAGCCAGAGGGAGGAGGTGGTGGACTCCATGTTCATGCCCTCCCAATTGGGGGGGGTGACATGCAGCTGCACAAGGGAGGGGCATCTGGTTATTGACAACCCGTGGATCTGTAAATTAAAATGTGCTCTCACTGATGCAGACCGGGAGGAAATTGCTAAAGAGACCTCCCTCCAACAAAAGAAAAATGGGTGCTGGTCAGTGTTTCCTCTAAGCTGAGTTAGTGTGAGCTAGCTCACAACTTTTTAGCCTCTGGCTCACACATTTTTGTCTCAGCTCAGGAAGGATGGCTCCAGAGCAATCCAATTTATGCAGGAGCCAAATCGCTCACTCACAACATTAATGCCAGTAGCTCACAAGAAGGTATACTTTTGTTTCTAGCCACTATGCTGTTATCTGTCTTGACAAAGCCTTGTAACCTTGAGACCTAACTATCCCTGGTATCCTCTTTCCCCTGAGAATTATATGCTGTTATTCAGGCAGGCTTTTTCACTTAGGTGTCATTGGCTCATGGCCATTAATGTCCTGTTTGATTTAAGTATAATAGCTTGCTTCGCGCACTTGGCCTCAGTTCAAAGAAAGAATCGTTAAGAGTCTGGATCCTATCAATGTCTCAATAAACTTTAATTCTTTTGAATGACTGTTGTTGGGAACTGATTTCTCCAGGGGCTCTGACACTGACAAGGGGCACTCCCCTCAAATGAAACTTACTACCTGGTGACTCTGTTTATTTATCCACTAAGAATCTGAGCCAGGGAGGAAGTTGGGGTAGTAGTATGTGGGATCATTTAAAGTGACACGAGTGATAAATGAGGTGGCTGTTGAACTTGCTTTACCTAAAACACTCAAATATATTCACCCCGTGTTTCATTTCAGCTTATTGAAAAGAGATCTGGGTCCGAACAAGTGGAGACCATGACCAGCAGCCCCTCCACCTCTGATGGTGAATGGTGAGCCACACCAAGAGGTTAAAGAAAGCTCGGACTCTAAACTCAAACATGGTCACCTATATTACCTATGGAATCAAATCAAATTTATTAAGAACAGTCATAAGACCAGCAAAATAAACCAAAATAGTACAACACCAAGTCTACAACATAGAATCCTTGTGGCCTTAAATACTAAAATACGAGACCAGTCAACTCCGTCATTAATGGCTCAAGTTACAGTACATTCTACGCTTTTTAATTACCAAATAACAATATTTAGCAACATTGCGTGAGACAGAATCATAAGTATCGGCCAATAAAAGCTTCATCAAACATTCCTCGGCATATGTAAGATAATTAGCCAAGGGTTTAAAACGTGAGAGAAGGGGTATCAACAACTGCTGTCTCTCTTCGTCGTACTTAGGACAATGGAGTAATATATGGGAGGCCGACTCCACCTGTTCTAACAAACAGGAGCAAATTCTCTGGTGCATGGGAGTCCGGGTATATCTACCATAAAGTACTGCTGAGGGTAACGCATCAAGCCGTGCTCTAGTAAATGCCCATCTATAGTTAGGGTTTTTAATGAGATCAAAGTAAGATGCGGCATTTAAACTTGGTCCCTTATAATAGGAAGGCAGGGCTGCATAGTCGTT
The DNA here is from genome assembly GCF_001447785.1 of Gekko japonicus. Taxonomy (NCBI): domain Eukaryota; kingdom Metazoa; phylum Chordata; class Lepidosauria; order Squamata; family Gekkonidae; genus Gekko; species Gekko japonicus. The sequence goes on from NW_015175985.1 coordinate 1,128,145, forward strand.
TTGTGCTTCAATATCCTTAAATCTTTGATATATTACGTTCTTTGCATGCTGCAACCCTCCCTCTAGCAAATTTTCAGGATCTAACCCAATTGATTTCAATTTATCTACTACTCTAAAAGCCCACTGGGGATATGGTGTTGACAACAAAAGATCAGAAATAAGTCCCACTGGATTCAGATGGGACTTAACCCAATAGTTACTCCTCTGTATCCAAATATTCAATGTAACAGTAGATAAACCTGCTTCTTGTCTTAAGCCCAAATTTGCAGTACCTTTTGGGGCGTTGAAGAGTGCTCTGAGAAATTTCGATTGCACTAACTCTAGATCTTTAAATTTACTCTCTGTAAGTATTTGTGTTCCATATATCATTTGTGGGAGAGCTTTGCTCAAGAATAGTTTAAGAGCGGCCGGGACAT
>NW_015175985.1:1128914-1145671 GCF_001447785.1 Gekko japonicus
GCTTTCAGATCGATAAATGCAGCATATAGGACTCCCTTGTGATTATGCGTATATTTTTGTACTAAATAATCAAGGACCAAACAGTGATACAAGGTAGAACGGCCTTTTATAAACCCCCCCTGTTCAATTTCAAGTATTTTTTCCTGTTCTAACCATCTACATAGTTTCAAACACAAATGTTTGGTGTAAAGTTTGCATATAATGTTAATCAAACTAATGGGTCTATAATTATTGGGATCCGCTCTATTGTTTTTCTTAAATATCGGAATTATTATAGCCAACCCCCATTCCTCTGGGATTCGTCCTGTCAGATCAATATATGTAAAGAGGTTGGCCAAAATCGTGGTCCACCAGGTTGAATTAGCTTTCAGTAGCTCTGCTGTAATATAATCACTACCAGGGGCTTTTCCACTTTTGAGATTTTTAATATAAAATTCCACCTCCTTAATTGACACTGGATCCCAGATTGGATAAGTGCTCAACTCTCTCAATGGGGGGGGATTCTCTATTCTCTCCTTTGAATAATTATTCATAATGATTTTCCCAAATTCTTGCAGGAATTATATACTCCCTGTTAGCATTACCTACTTTCTCAGCACCTGCAACTATTTTCCAGAATTGCCTGTGATCCTTTTTCTTGGCTGCCTCTATTAGTGTATTCCATCTAAGCTTTCTAGCCAAATTTTTCTTACTTCTCAGGAGGTATTTATAGGCCTTCTTTTTTGCTTGTACTTCTAATTTATTATCAATCACTGGGGCTTTGTGAAATTCTTTAAGGCTCCTAATATGTCTCTGTTTTGCCTGCACACAGTCCTTATCAAACCAGCTTTTATTATTGGGGCACCCCAACTGGGAGTTATTAATTTCATGAGATAGAAGTAAGGATAAGTGGGTCGTTAATTGTGCATAGATATTGAGAATAGGGGCCTCATCCTTGGAACCCTCCTTCATCACCAGATATGATACTAATTAAATGGAAAGATTTTGGGCCTTCTGATAACAAATGGGTGCACCGAGAACATGTTAACGCGCCTCGGCTTGGGCGCGCCTTCCATAAGAATTATCCACTGAAACCAGTGGGGTAGGGCGTTCGGGGTGGCAGGGTGTCAACTTCAGCCCTTTCTTGGGCTTGGTTGCCATGGGGACGTAAGAAGAATGTATACTTTCATTTCTGCAGTTGGGTCCATGGGGATGTGAGAAGAATGTATATTTTTGTTTCTGTGCGCTTTGCTGTTATCTTCTTCGGCTCAGACAAGTAACCTTGAGCCCCTTTCAGGCCTGATATCTGCTTTCCCCTGGGATCTGTAGGCCATTATTTAGGCAGGCCTTTAGCTTAGGTGTGATTGGCCCTGGGGCATTGGGGTCCTGCATGATTTAGGTATAATTGCTTGTTTCGTGTGCATTTCCCCAGTTCTAACACAGAAATGTTAAGAGCCTGGATCCTATCAATGTCTCAATAAACTTTTTATTCCTTTGAATGACTGTTGTTGGGAACTGATTTCTCCAGGGGTCTGACACAGAGTCACAACCTTCTAAGTCCATTGAAGTCAATGGGCTTTGAAGGGAGTAACTTTGCTTAGGATGATATGGCACTGTCAGTATTGGGAAAGACTCACTATATAATTACTACATAAATTATATCCATTTGGTGCCTGTGACACTGGCAATCATATCTACATAGTAATTATCACTCAACAGTAATGGGTGTGCTGTGTGGGAAAGTATCCCATTTCCCTAGGTATAAAGTATTGTACTTTACATGCTGGATATAGCAATGTATGTTTATTTTTGACCAAGTTATCCTGCCTTTTTTGCATGATGTAACTGAAGGTGGCATATATAGAATTTCTAGAAGACCTTCCATCCAGGTAGCACCATTCCCAAACTTACCTAGCTTTGGTAAAGTTTATCACGTGTCCTCTAACCATGCTCTGAAACCAACAACTTGAAAATAAAGCTAATTCACTGAGCCAAAGGGCACTTTAAAGGCACAAATTAGAACTATAATGTCTGTTTGATGAACTGTATGGCATAGTATTCTCAAATCAAAGCTACTCATTATGTTGTATAAGTCTATTATGTTTTGAAACGAGGGATAATCTTTTTACTTAAATAAATAACATTTGGAAGCCATGCTTGAAAGTGAAGTTCTGTCTGTTGGTGAACCCCTATAAAGCTGTTAGAGTTGAAACTCAGTATCTCAGACCCAGAAACAGAATGTTGATTGTAGACCTTACAAAACTGACAAAAACATGTGATGGATTTACTGCATCAATAAAAAAACTTGTGTTGAATATCGCAAGAAGATTTTTAATCATAAGAGGAGCAAAACACTGAAACACACTCCCTGGTACAATTGGATGAGCAAATAACCTTATCTGTTTTAGGGCAGAGATGGGTATTCTTAATATTGTGCCTTAAGGTTTTACCTGTTAAGTAAGGGCTTCTCCTATTTATTCTAGGAAAGTAAGAAATTATAGGAAAAGACAGGAAAAGAAAGGTCATGACATGCCCCAAAAGTTTCCTGTGCAAGAATCTCTCTATTAATTAACTTCTCAACATTGACTAAAGTTCCTATATCTTCTTTCTGCTTCTGCTCCTCTTCTTCTGTTGTGGAGGCAATTCTCCACTGTAAGACATGCTCCTCACCCTAGGCATTTTCCTGCTTGTTAAAAGGTATTGATTGTTCATTGGTTGTACATAAGCGCAACAGCCTGGCACCAGAAGAACACATGCTCCACAACACAAGACTGCCTCTACAACAGATAAAGAGAAGTGCACCAATTTTAAAAAAGGGGCCCAGAAAGGTATCCTGGGAATTACAGCCCAGTGAGACTAATTCTTGGGATAGTAGAGGACAGCTCAATGAAAATGTCAGCTCAGTGTGTGGTGGCAATGAAAAAGGGAAACTCCATACTGGGAATTATTAGAAAAGGGAATGAAAATAAAATGGCTGATTTCACAATGCTATTTTTTAGAGCTGTGGTTAGGCATGGGCATGAACTGAACTATGAAGCAAAATTCATCATGGTTTGTGAACCGAAGTTCATGATGGGTTCATGACATCCAGGGCCAGTGCTACCATTTGGCCAACTAGGTGACTGTCTAGAGCACAGACCTCAGAGGAGTGCAGAACTGACAATCAGCATTAGGGTGTGAAATCTGTCACACATCTATCAGGTGTAAATTTCCTAGTAAAAAAGGAGGAAGTTGAGTTAAACAGTGTCATAAATCTTCCAAGGGTGAATTCTCTATGCAATTGGCTAAAACAGAACTAGCAATTAGCAGGAAAGGGGGGTAGTAAAATTATGTTGGAGTACACCAAAAGTGAGATTAAGGTATGAAGGGATAAGGTGTTGTAGCAGGCTCAGAAGTAAAGAAAAACATGGAGAGAAGAACAGGACAGTGTTTCACAATAGTCCTGTAAAACTCTTATTGCTGGGGAAATTATTTTCGACAGAACAGGAAACACATAATATGGAATTTATGTCCAGAGGTAAGTGAGCACAAATCTTCTTTGGCTAATATATGCTAGCCCTGAGGAATCTTATTCACAGAGGGGAGGGTTGTGGTGTTTCATGTTTGCTCTGAGGATTGAAAGTTGCTGGGAGAGGATCCTACCTGTGGGCACTTCAGGGATCATGCCACTGTTGCTTTAGACTGTTTATTTACTTAGAAAAGAATCCGACTCAGAGCCTGATCCTATGCTCTTTATTTTATTTACTTTATATATGGTCTACCTTTCTCATCTACTTCTGTTTCATTGACTATGCTAAAGCCTTTGATTGTGTGGATCACAACAAACTATGTCAAGTCCTTAAAGAGATGGGAGTACCAGACCACCTCACATGTCTCCTGAGAAACCTGTATAAGGGTCAAGAAGCGACAGTTAGAACTGGATATGGAACAAATGATTGGTTTAGCATAGGAAAAGGAGTACGACGAGAATGTATATTGTCACCCTGCTTATTTAATTTATATGCAGAGTACATCATGCAAAATGCTGGCCTGGATGAATCACAAGCCGGAATTAAGATTGCCAGGGAAAACTTCAACAACCACAGACTTGCAGACGATACCACTCTAATGGCAGAAAGTGAAGAGGACCTTAAGACCCTCTTACTCAGGGTAAAAGAGGAAAGGGTAAAAGTTGGCTTGAAGCTCAACATCAAAAAAACTAAGATCATGGCATCCAGCCCCATCACTCCTTGGCAAATAGAAGGGGAAGCCATGGAAGCAGTGACAGAATTCACATTCCTGGGATCCAAGATCACTGCAGATGGTGACTGCAGCCATGAAATTAAAAGACACCTGCTCCTTGGGAGGAAAGCGATGGCAAACCTAGAAAGCATAATAAAAAGTAGAGACATCACCCTGCCAACAAAAGTCTGTATGGTCTGTATTCCCAGTAGTCATGTATGGCTGCGAGAGCTGGACCATAAGGAAGGCTGAGCGCTAAAGAATAGATGCTTTTGACTGGTGGTGCTGGAGAAGACTCTTGAGAGTCCCTTGGACTGCAAGGAGATTGAATCAGTCAATCGTAAAAGAAATCAACCCTGACTGTTCCCTGTAAGGCCAGATACTGAAACTGAAGCGCAAATACTTTGGCCATCAAATGAGAAGGGAGCACTCACTGGAGAAGACCCTGATGCTAGGAAAGATTGAAGGCAAAAAAAAAGAAGAAGAAGGGGACGGCAAAGGATGAGATGGTTAGACAGTGTTATCAATGCAACAAACATGAAATTAAGCAAACTCAGGAGGACGACAGAAGACAGGCATGATGTGGTCCATGGGGTTGCAAACAGTCGGACTCAACTGTGTGACTGAAGAACAAAAAAAAGTTCCCTCCTTCCCCCTTCAGGCACACCCCAGGAAACATGCCAGACTATTATGACCACAAACTAGCAGTGAGATAATGCATCTTATCTGCATGGACAACTTTTAATGTTGTCTTCTTGATTAATGTTTAGAAACCAAGCAAACAATTGTTTTACAATAACTGGTAAATTATGATTAAATAAAAATGTTTATACAGAGGAGTCTGTCATTGATATGATTAAATAAATATTTGCAGAACTAACTTATCCTTGGCCCAGAGCCTGGTCCATGAGTTCTATGAGATTGACTGCAGTCTCATTTTAATAAAGACCAGAAGGCTTTCCAAGAAGATACAGTGCCCTTCTTCACTTTAGCCACCCAATGTATATTAAGGCTTTCATTCAGCTTCCTGATGGACAGCAGCATAGCTTTATTGCAGATCATCTACCATTGTTTGTCATATTCCAGAATAGGTGTTGCTTGTTTCAGGCTGAAACTATATAATTGGGGGAAGATGGCTTGATCTCCGGGTCAACAGTAATAAACACAAACTGAAGCATTCTTTCTAGATAACAGATATGGAACTCTAAATGAGTCTCTTGGCTCAGAAGGATGCAATCTCTGGGCATATTTTCACTAAAATACTCAAGTTGATTTTATGCCTATTGTAACTGTTATGGCTGACCCCTAAAGAATGTTGGAAATTGTAATTTGGTGAGGGTAGTGAAATTTTTCTTTAGAAATTCCTGGCACTGTATTTTCCCCAGGATTCTGTGGAAGCAAAGATTGCCTATTGAACCAGTTTAAGTCTGTCGTGCAGACATGCTCTGTAATTCCTTTTTAAAATATAGGTCTGATTAGCTCTGTGCTCTCTTCTCAGTGTATGCACACATGTACATTCATCCACCCACTGTGGCTCAATTGGATTAGCATTTCCATAATAAGTTTCTTTGCGTCTGGGTCAATATCTTCAGCTGGGCCTCTCCAAATACATTGTACTTCTCCATGCATAATAGAAGCATGGTTTTAGATCTTCACATTTCTATGATATTCCTCAAGAGTTTATTCATGCCATGTTACTGGGGCCTGGTTAAAATGTGATATCAGTGCATGAAAAGAACTTACCCAAGCAATCTTCCACATGCTTAGTGTCATGTTTAAACTCTTTTGTGTACAATGGTGCTATGTGTGCAACAGTAACCCATCAATGCAGTGCCCACCTAGGCTATGGATCTCTGCCATGTGAAAAGTGCAAACCACAAGATGAATACTGTGTATAAGTTGTTCACCTCAATTAATATACAATAAAGTTCAAATTTTACATTAAAAGTGCATTATTGTATTTCTTATTCTAACATCACAATCTTGCAACAGCTTCCAAATTTGCTACATAAATTCCATAAATTCAAATAAATATACAAGCGGCAAGCATAATACTCTGCATTCAATGATGCTTCCACTGCTTAACAATGTTGCTATATACAAAGAAGTGAATCAAGTATCCAGGACCAATACTGTCCTTGCCACAAAATTTCATTCCATGCAATCACAGAATAGTTGACCTTCACTCATAGATTAATAATGTGCCCCAAAATCACTGACAAGATTCTTAGGTTTCTTTCTCATTGCAGACTGTCTTCTTCTCTGCTTTAGAACTTTTAGCCAACTGCATCAGAAGGAAAGACACTGTTATTACTTGATAAAGCATAGAACTGGCTGGATTAATATTTATGGTTCCAGTGATATGAAGATGTGCTACTGATTTTTACGCACTCTGAAGAAGACAGTACACAATGAGAAAGAAACTTAAGAATCTCATCAGTGGTCTTTTGGGCACATTATTAATCTACTAGAAGTTAGGCCCGTTGTGGGAAGAAATACAATGAGCTCTAGAAAGAGGCTTCAGTTGAGTCCCAGCTGTGGCTCATGTAGTTGGTTACAGGGTTGCCAACTCTGGGTTAGGAAATAACTGTAGATTTGAGAGGTAGAGACTGGGAAGAGCAGGGTTTGGGGTGGGGAGGGACCTCAGCAGGGTATAATGCCATAGAATCCACTGCCCAAAGCAGCCATTTTGTCCAGAAGAACTGATCTTGGAGATCTCCAGGCACTGCCTGGAGGTTGGCAATACTAAGGGGAGGGCCAGGATAAAATAATATAATATAATTGACACTCCTATGACTGTGTGGATAGATGCTTTGGCCATGCCAAATGGTTTTACGAATGATTACACTTTACATTTTCATTCAGGATTGGGTTTTTTTAAAAACCTGTTTGGGCTAACTGCTATTCATTCCCACATGGAAATACTGGACCCTGTTGCCTCATTAAATGTTAGAAAACCTTGCAAATCCAGGCTCACGTTCAAAATGCTCATGTTCAAAATAAGAGCCAGTTTGGTGTAGTGGTTAGGAGCGTGGACTCTAATCTTGGAGAACCGGGTTTGATTCCGCACTCCTCCACATGGAGCTGCTGGTGTGACCTTGTGTCAATCACAAGTTCTCTCAGAGCTATTCTCTCAAGGCCAGTTCTCGAAAGAGCTCTCTCAGCCCCACCTATCTCACAGGGTGTCTGTTGTGGGGAGGGGAATGGAAAGGAGCTTGTAAGCCACTCTGAGACTCCTTCGGGTAGTGAAGGGTGAGGTATAAATCCAATCTCTTCTTCTGCTGCTGCTGCTTAGCTATAAGGCAGGGCTGTCTTGTTTTGCTGCCCCAAGTGGGTAGTATGGGATGAGACCCACATAGTAACAGGTATGCTTCCCTCCATGCCTAACTTATGTTGATTTGGGGCTATGCAGTGGCAGCTAAGGTAGAAAAGCACCACCATCTATATGCCATGTTTTCTGGGTTCAGAGTGTCTGGAAAGCGGTTCTATAGCCAGTTACAGGGTTGCTAACTCTGGATTGGGAAATACCTGTAGATTTGAGGGGTAGAGCCTGGGGAGGGGAGGGTTTGGGGTGCAGAGGGACTTCAGCAGGGTATAATGTGATAGAATCCACTGCCCAAAGCAGCCATTTTGTCCAGGAGAACTGATCTTGGAGATCTCCAGGTGCTGCCCTGGAGGTTAGCAATACTAAGGAGAGAGCCAGGTTTGTTGAAGGAATTAATCGAGCTATAATGCCATAGAGCTCCCCCTCCAAAGCAGCCATTTTCTCCATGGGGACTGATCTCTGTAGTCTGGAGATCAGTTGTAATTCAGAGAGATGTCCAGGCCTTCCCTTTTCCCCCAACCCCTTTCAGTTCCAAAGCTGCTTCCCGTTTAACACTTTAACTGATGAATAGTTTAACTGACTCCTTGCTAATGCCCCACAGCTTCTTGGGACTCTGTCAGAATCCTAGTTAAATCAGTTCTCAACACCACTCAATTCAAAGAAAGTTTAGTTTATTGAGACGTTGAGGAATACCATACTGAACACAAGCTTTGTTAGGACCGAAAGGTAAAAGCGCGGGGATTGCAGATATATTGTGTTCAAGCAAAGGCACTAAAATCACAAAATCACCTCACAGCATTTGCCCACCAGAAACAATTGTTACGAGACAGACTAATTATATGTTTTTATATCTGATACACAAGCAACACACATGGACTGTGCACATTCATTTGTATACCACGAGCCAGAGAAAGCTGTTTGCATCACCTATTGTGAGAGAGACAGATTTCACATAGGGAAAGCTTGCCTGCCTTCTATGTTAATGAAGCATGCACACATTCAGCTAGCAAGGCATTGTGGGAACAAGAAGCACATGGTTTGCCATTGTGATCAGAAACAACTCTGAGAAGAAGATCTCCCATTACTGGAGACAAGAGATGTCACGGAGACATGGACCAGACCCGCATTTGTATAACAGCATCCTGTTTACTACATCCTGTGTGCCTGGGAATGACCAGCTTCATCTGTACTTCAAAGGTGCAACGGGAAGATAAGACTTCACACCTAGCCAGATGCCATTCCATGATAGAAGATATTTCAAATATTGGCCCTCCCATAGGAGTATCAGACCCTTTTCACATGCACCAATCAGGAGACCTAATGGGATGGATCTGTAGGAAGGTGGGACTATGAGCTGGCAAGGTGCCACCCACCTGGAGAATCAACTATAAAAGTAAAGACTCAAACCCAAGGTCTTTGCTAGCCACTTCCCTCTCTACGCCCTCTATATCCTTTACCTCCCCTAATGCCCTGCTTCCTGTCCAACAACCATTTTGTCTACTTTTAAGATCTCTTGGACTGCAGCCAACAAGATCCACATTCTGCTGGCTGGATCTAGCAGGTGTGATTTAGATTAAACCCCTAGGTATCATTTCTACCCCATTCCCATTGCAACAGACAAGATTTCCAGAACAGGTGAGTATAAATCAAACTAGCTACCTCCCTCCATCCAAGTAACTAAGAAACTATTTTGCATTCTGCCTATAATTCTAAAGGAAACTTGTATGCTTGTGAAATGAGAGACTGATGTTTTGTATGCTTGACACTGAAATCCTTCAGTAAAAGATTATTTGTTTAAGAAAAACACCCGTGTGGTCTCCATTACTGGGCTCTTAGGTTCAAACAAGACCTCCGTAAACGCTGGCCAGAACTCAGGTTAAAATATAGTTGCCATTTGCTGTAAAATAGAGCATTTTGCATAACACAATGGTCAACTACCCCCACACACACACTAAGCATGTACCCCTCTACAGAAATAAGGCAAAACAACAGGTCTCTGCGACATATCAAAGCCTTTAGAAAAATGAAAGCATTTGGTTTCACACCACTCTTCCCCTGCCCTATTCCTCTATGGTAGGCAAACTATAAAATACACACTGAGTCTGATATACTGCCCCTCCCCAAGACCCCTCACCCCTTTGGCTTATGAGGGTATCTGTTCTTGAATGCACCGTTTAGAGAGGAGGCTCTAACATGTTCACATTTCACTCACTCATTATGCGATTCATCAAAGCCCTTCCATTTAATCAAGTAGTACAGTTGGTTCCATTTTAACTTAGAATCGAGGATCTCTTCCACCTTCTGGTGGGGTTCACCATCCACCATTAGAGAAGGTGGAGCAGCTGGACAAGGTCTCCACTTGTTCAGGCTCGGATCCCTTTTTAGTAAACTGAAATCTAATACAGGGTGAATATGCCTCAGAGTCTGGGGTAAATCACGTTCCACAGCCACTTTGTTCAAGACTCCCATCCTTGGGGCTCTTGTCAAGAGGGCAGGTGGCCACAAAGGGGGCCCCATAACTTAGGCACAGAACCTTTCACATCCGTTGGTCTCTGATGGCTTCTCTCATCTTGGGTTTCATCCCCCGTTGTTCCGCCGCCACTGCTGCTATCGTGGGAGCCCGGGGCTGGTACTTCTGCAAAAAGTTGGAGTCATTCTCTGCCTCGCAGACTACCTCTATACACCCATTCAGGGTTAGCGGGTTGCCCTGAACCAAGGCCTGATCCAGATATGAGTGATTTAGCCTGGTCTGGTAGAACTCAATGAGGACTTCTTCAGGCCACCCCTGGAGCTTTGCAGCGTGTTTTGAACTTGTCAGAGTACTCCTGCACCAAGCACCCACCCTGGCGTAGACCCCTCAAGTGAGTGCATGCTTAAGACTCTATGGCCGAGTTCAGACTGGCAGTTTGGCCCAGCAGCCAAACATTTCAGGAGTGTTTCAGGAGCGGATTAAAGGGGTGGATTCACACAGGCACATCTTTCAGGCGTCCCCCAGCCGTACTCAAGTCGTCTTGTGCCGCTTCCCTCCTGAGTTTAAAAAGTACCAGGTGAAAGTGGTAGCAAACCGTGTGTAGAGTGGGTTGATTCTGGTTCCCTGAGTGTGAACGCAAGCGCTGCAAAGGCGTGAACAACCCGCAGTTGATAAGAGGCCCTGGCTGTTTCTGTGGCAGGCGCCCATGCAGAGCACCGAAACAGCTGCTAACAGCCCACCAGGGGGCGGGCCAACAGTGCAAATGCTCCCTTGTGCTTCCTCCACGGTATCCTCCCGCTTCACGGTATCCTCCCTTTAAGGCACGTGAGGGGGAGAGAGAGAGAGAGAGAGAGAGAGAGAACCCCTGCCGGCACATCACTAACAACCCCTCCATTAACGATCCCCACCTCGCCTCCTCCTCCATGACTAAAGGGCACACAGGTGGGCGCGAGCTACGCAGAGCTGGGGGAGGGGAGTTAATGAGGGAAACGAGCAAGCTGAGCAGCAGCCTTAAAATAGAGAAAAGCAGGATATAAAAAAAATTCTTCTTCCTCCAAATGGCATTGTATCCTTGTGCAGTACAAAAGGTGAGGTTAAACCAGACTGACCTCATTCAGCATATCCTGAACTATTTCTAGCCTGTACCCTGTTCAGTTTCCCAGATGATTTTATAAATAATTATAAAGAAGCTGCACTCAGGAAACTTTGGATTCTGCAGTAATAGAAATATTCTTATAGTAGCACTCTCAGAAATTGAAGCCATGAAGAATTCCCATAGTTCTAGGCTATAGAGTCATATGATAATATGGCATATGAAGTCCTCAAAATACAGACTTTTAAAGGAAAGAAAACAGTTTTGTGAAGCTAATCAAACATGCACCATGTTTTTCAGCTCCTCCTCCACGTGTTGGTATGCACATGTGACAAGCAGAAAGGCAGTACTTAACACACTTGTGTCAGGTTTCTGAAACAAAAGATGATTCCCAATCACAGTTCAGCTTTTCTGTGCACATGTAATTTGGATCTTAGAGCTCTGTAGAATGTTGTAGCAGCTCCCTGGCAGCAAAATTCTGAACATGTTTATTTGAAGCATGTTTACAGTGGAACTTATTACTTACACATATGTTTTGAATGTGTTTTGCCTGAGGGTGATTCTGCACTCATCTTTCCCACTGCTGTATCACCAATCCCACATCGCAACACAAATGTCTCTGTGCATTGCATGCCGCTCCCAGTCTCCTTGTGCACTGGTTCACATTTGACCTTCTACATCATTTCATTGCCATCTAGTGCTGACTCCGAGGTCACCCTGGCATTTCCCCGGGTTTTCTGGATTTGGGTTTGCACCAGACCATTTGCTCCTCCCCACCACCAATCTGCGGTGAACAATAAGCTGGCAACTTGATGCAGATTCTTTTATGTTCCTCCCCCCACCTCTTGTTATGCATGAATAGTCTAGACATCCACCAGGTGGAAGTCCTCTGTTCATTTCTTTTTTTCATGGCTGTGAATCCAAAACTCTCCTGCTCAGCTAGGTGCATGGGATGGCCTTTTGACAGAACCTGCATCAAGGAAAGGGGGAACCCTCCTGCTTGCCTCCCCTTCAGGCTGCAAACTCATGGCTGGGTGCACAGGATGCCCCCCCCTCTTGCTTTTTGATGGGACCTGCATTGAGGGAAGGCGGGGAACCCTCCTGCTCACCTCCCCTTCAGGCTGCAAACTCATGAATGCCCCCCCCATTCTGTTCAAGAGTTGAAGTAATGAAGGCCAATTGTGACAGTCTTAAGGGTGGCGATGCAGAGAAAACATTATGGAACTGTGGGTGTGATGCAGAATGCAAGCATATATCCTGAGCCAAAATGGAACTGGCTACACAGCAGAGAGAAAGTGAATTATAAACTAGATGCAGAATCACCCTGAGTCCAGCAAAACTCCTTTTACTACAACCTTTATACTGGCTGCTGGTCACCACCAACACCCCATCAATGCAAAACTTAACTAAAGCCCTGTGCAAACAGTCATCACATGTACAAACGAACATGTGGGAGAGGGCTTAGAGCTACGTCATCTGGTCCTGCCCTCTCACACATGTACTGAAGGAGGAAAACACACTGAGGCTGCTGTCACACTGAAAACAAATCAGCCAGTATCATAATGCCCCTGTATAAATCTGGTCACCACACCTCAAAAAGGATATTATAACATTGGAGAAAGTGCAGAAAAGGGCAACTAGAATGATAAAAGGGTTGGAACACTTTCCCTATGAAGAAAGGTTAAAGCGCTTGGGGCTCTTTAGCTTGGAGAAACGACGGCTGAGGGGTGACATGATCGAGGTTTATAAGATTATGAATGGGATAGAGCAGGTCAAGAAAGAAGTACTTTTTTCCCTTTCTCACAATACAAGAACTCGTGGGCACTCCATGAAATTGCTGAGCGGTTGAGTTAGAACAGATAGAAGGAAGTACTTCTTCACCCAAAGAGTGATTAACACATGGAATTCACTGCCACAGGATGTGGTGGCGGCTACAAGCATGGATGGCTTCAAGAGGGAATTAGAGAAGCATATGGAGCAGAGGTCCATCAGTGGCTATTAGCCACAAAGTATAGATAGGGACTCTCAGTCTGGGGCAGGTGATGCACTGTATTCTTGGTGCTTGGTGGGGGGCAGCAGTGGGAGGGCTTCTAATGTCCTGGCTCCACTGCTGGACCTCCTGATGGCACCTGGTATTTTTGGTCACTGTGTAACAGAGTGTTGGACTAGATGGGCCATTGGCCTGATCCAACATTGGCTTCTCTTATGCTCTTGTGAGACTTGCTGCGATCTGGGTGTGCCTCTAATTGCACTGGTTTGAAGTGTTGTGGGACAGACCAACCAGACAGCACACCCTGGGGCAGTTTCCCCGCACACTTGTCTGTGGGTCAGGCGTTCACATTACTGCAGTGCCTCAACTACGGAGCATGCTGCCCAGTTGTTTTTCTTTTAATGCAGGCAGGTGCGTGTCCATATAGGCAGCAACTCCAAAAAAACAGTGACAGAAATCTGCGAGTTCAGACTTCCCTTCTGGGTTCCTTTCATGGCAGGAGAGTTCAGATGTCCATGGAAGTGGAGTGGAAATGCTGGCATCCATTAATACCAGACTTTCCCCAGTGCCTGATCACTTCCAAAGCGGGGCAACATGGGGTGCCGACGACTGGGGCATGGAAGGCAGATGTTGCTGGCTGATCATGCTCTTTAAATCCACAAAGGTAACGCTACTATATTGCAGAAAACTGCTCATGTGACTGCAGCCATACTGACCTATTCACATGAAGCAGTGACTGTGTTTATCTAACAGTTCTCTAGTAATGCAATTCTCTCTTAATGTGCAATTAGCCTGAAAAATCTAATGACTGAAAAGGGCTTCTCTCTCTCTCTCTCTCTCTCTCTCTCTCTCTCTCTCTCTCTCTCTCTCTCTCTCTGTGTGTGTACATCCCTCTGTGCACAATCTGTATTCTGCAAAAATGGAGGGTACAGTTCATATGTAGGGAGACATTGTACATTGTGAAAATGGGATCTGAATGTGTGAAAGTCCCAATTCCCACCTCCCACACACACACGCTTGTTTGTATGCTCAATGGCCCATCTGTACAGAGTTCAAATTTCTTGACAAGGCAAGGTAACTGCTGCAGCAAAAATAATACAGATTAAGATAATCCGGTCAATAGCCATTGAGTGATCATCATCCCAGCAACCACCTGGGGAGACTTTTGTAAACTGAAAGAAGTTAGTTCTTCTTGTAGGTTAGAAATGTATGTGGTCCTAGAGCCAGAATGTATATGACAAAGACAATGGATCACCATTCATCCATAAAAGGCAAAACCCGAAGTTGGATTGAGGCTATGTGGGGAGAGAAGAGGGGGGTTTAACCTATCAGCCTCAACATGGTTTTAAAACTAGCTCCCTGGCAATGTTATTAACACTTTAAAAATATATGTGTTTTAAAAACTAATTTCCCCCTAAGGTCCCAGCTCGTAGTTGGTAAATTCCTGGAGATTTGGGCACAGAACCTGGGGAAGGGTTTGGACAAGGGAGGGGAGGGAGGGGAGGAGTTTCAGCAGGGTATGATGTCACAGAGCCCATGCTCCAGAGTGGCCGTTTTCTCCAGGGGAACTGATCTTAGTCTGGGGATCAGTTGTTCTTCCAGGAGCTCACAAGGCCCCATCTGGAAACTGGCAACCCTCTAATTGCCCCTTAAAATGCTAATAACAGAAGGGGTTAGGTGGTTTGGATTAGCAAAATCATTGGGATTGAAGGGTTAAATATTCTTCCCTCCCAGCACAGCCTGAGCATGAATTGTAGCTGCCCGTGCTTATAGAAGATGTTCGAGAGACTTTGACTATGAGATCATGTCAATAATTTGCATTTTGGAGAGTTGTGAAATTCATCGTATCTGTTTCGGTCATGGTTGCAAACTGGAATTAAGTGAATTTGCACAATTACTTTAAACGTATAGGGCTATGACCTCTTCCTAATTATATCACATTCATGTTTTTCCCTAATAAACAAACAACCAAACAGAAACGTCTGTCTCATACTGGATCCGAAGTAGAAAACAATATTTGCCTAAGAGGAGTATAGCATGCAGGGCTGATATTCAGAGTGCAGAAATGCTGGCTTTGTCTGCTAAAGAGCAGATGACAAATCACAGTCATTACATACCAAAGATTTCTGTGAAAATAGGAGGAAGTTTTCCCTAAGAACAGAACAGTCTTTAAAAGGCCTAACAGTGGTATGATAAAAGCACTGAGTCGGAGCCTATCTCTTTGACAGAAGCTTAGTAAGATGTTATTCTCCAGGAGATGCTGTTTACCCCCATACCATGAAAAGCTTCAGTTGCTGATTTCAACACATTATGACTCTATTAAAGGGATAGGGCTTTTTTTCTCTCTCCAGGTTTTTGGCAACCTTACCCTCCATATAAACATTGCTCAGAAAAAAGGCTGTATTCAATTTCTTTTTAACATCCAGAGGTAACAAACCAATTGCAAATCTTGTTTTGTTATTGTTGTGTACTTGCTGTAAAGCTGAAAGGTGGTCTGAGTTGTAGATTTGGCTGGGCAGCCTGTGCAAGTCAACGTCTGCTTGTCAATCAGAGATAACTGGCTGTTACCAGAAGTTGTTGGGATAACTGCAATAAGGAACTAAATGCAATTACGCTTAAGGTATTATGCAGCTTATAAACACACAGGACATGGAACAAAAGCTGAGGTACATTTTGAATCAGAAAAGAAGCAGTAGTAGAAAGGTTGTGTGCCAACTCAACCTCACTATCCCAGTATCCACACCATACTTATTTTGTTTACTGTGTGGAGGTAGAAATTATTAGAACCATAACCTCATGGGAAATAGTCACAAATAACACACTCCATTGTTTAAGCTGCCTCACTCCCTTCCTCCTAGACTCTTCTGAACCTCAAATGTGTGTCCCAGTCAATTCCCATGAGGACATGCCATTCAGCCCACCAGCATTATATGGCTGGAGATTAAGGATCGCACAAGGATCCAAAGAGGAATGGAATCTGTAGTAGCAAAGCCAGCCTACTCCACCCTGCACTTAGTGCACATTTTGCATCGCTTGCTTGATAAACACAACAGATAGCATTTTTTTACAATTAAATATTTACACTAAGCAGAAAACATTTTCCATGGTGTTTTAAACAGCCATGTCAACTCCTTCTTTTCATTCTCTAATCTTTCAGTTCTGAATCAGAAGTGAAGATTTTTAGCCTATTTACTAAGAAGTAAATATTATGATGAAAACATCAGAAAGCTTAGTAGTAACTTTAGGAGAGTGGGGAAGCATTTTTGGGTAGTGCAATCAATGGCAAAATATTCCACAAGCTGCCAATGCAAGAACAGGCTTTGTTCTGATTCTCAACAGTATCACAATCATAGAGTCATAATCATAAAATCATAGAGTCATAAAGTTGGAAGGGATCTCCAGGATCATCTAGTCAAACCCCTTGCACAATGCAGAGAAATCATAACTTCCTCCCCCCCCACACACATCCCAATGACCCTTGCTGCATGCCCAGAACATGGCAAAAAACCTCCAGGATCCCCGGCCAAACTGGACTGGAGAAAATTGCTTCCTGACCCCAAATGGTGATTGGCATTTCCCTGGGCATGTAAGAAATGTAAGAAATGATTTGGATGAAGGAATAGAGGGAATGATTAAATTTGCAGATGATACTAAATTGGGAGGGGTAGCAAATATGGTA
>NW_015175985.1:1145802-1171131 GCF_001447785.1 Gekko japonicus
GGAAAAATCAAATGCATAATTATAGGATGGGGGTGATTTGTCTTGGCAGTAGTATGTGTGAAAAGGATCTAGGGGTCTTAGTGTACCATACACTGAACATGAGTCAGCAGTGTGATGCAGTAGCTAAAAAGGCAAATGGTATCACTTTACTCTGCTCTGGTTAGACCTCACCTAGAGTACTGTGTTCAGTTTTGGGCATCACAATTTAAGAAGGATATAGACAAGCTGGAACGTGTCCAGAGGAGAGCAATGAAGATGGTGAGGTGTCTGGAGACCAAGTCCTATGAGGAAAGGTTGACGGAGCTGGGTACGTTTAGAACCATCTTCAAGTACTTGAAGGGCTATCATATAGAGGGTGAGTCAGAGTTGTTTTCTGTTGCCCCAGAAGGATGGACCAGAACCAACAGGTTGAAATTAAATCAAAAGATTTTTTGGCTAAACATTAGGAAGAACTACCTGACAAAGTGGTTCCTCAGTGGAACAGGCTTCCTCGGAAGGGGGTAGGCTCTCCTTCTTTGGAGGTTTTTAGAGAGAGGCTAGATGGCCATCTGTCAGCAATGCTCATTTTGTGGACTTAGGCAGATCATGAGAGGGAAGGCAGGAATGGTTGCATCAGTGCTTACTTCTTGTGGCCCTTTCTCCATGGTGCTAAGCTACGAGACCACGATCCCTATATCCAATGGAGTGCAGGAGCCCTACATTTCCCTGATCCCAAGTGTGATGGGCATGTATGGAAGGCTGAGTGGGGGGAAGCACCTCCTGCCCTCCCGGAATGGGCATGCCTGGCCAACGAGGAGTTCACTTCAATCCCGATGGAGTACAGGGACCTGGCCAGGGTGTTTGAGGAAGAGGAAGCAAACGAGCTCCTGCCCCACCGTAATACAGACTGTGCTATTGAGATATTGGTGGGGCATAAAATGCCTAAGGGAAAGTTGTATGCCATGAGCCCTGCTGAAAAGGGGGAATTGCGGAAATTCATTGACAAAAACCTGGCTCGGGGCTTTATTCGGCCTGCCCCCTCGCCCTTCGCTGCTCCCGTCATCTTTCAAAAAAAGAAGGATGGGGGGTTGAGGCTATGTACTGACCGTGGGTTAAATGCAGTGTCCACCATCAATGCTTCCCCCCCTCATTAATCAAAGACCTCTTGATGGAGGCTAGGAAGGGGAAAATGTTCTCTAAGTTGGATCTGAGATACGCTTACTTTTGAATGCACATCCGGGAGGGAGATGAGTACAAAACGGCTTTCAACACACCCTTGGGGCAGTTTGAATACTTGGTAATGCCGTTTGTGTTGGCGGGGCCCCTGGGAGGTCTTCATGAACTTAATAAATGAAGTGTTGCACAAGCACCTGTTCAAAGGGATCCTGGTTTATCTTGATGATACCCTGATCTATTCACAAGATAAGGATTCCCACATGGCTCTGGTGAGGGAGGTTCTTGAGACTCTGTACAATCACTGGCTCTTTGCCAAGCTCTCTAAATGCGAGTTCCACAAGGAAAAAGTGGACTTCTTGGGCTATCAGATTTCGGCAAAGGGGCTGGGAATGGACCCACATAAGATGGCAGATGTCTTGGGTTGGGAGGCCCCCCACACCCAGAGGCAGCTCCAATCCTTCTTAGGGTTCGCAAATTTCTACTGGCCCTTGTAGTGGAAAAACTGTGGAAGACCATTGTAAGTCGAGGAGGCAGGTGGTGAGCCACACAGAGAACGCCAAGAGAATGCCACCACTGTTTACCAGCACTCATGTTACTAGCACCTATGATTTTATGCTGTGTGTTTTATTTAAATTTTGTGTTTTAATCATATCTTGCTGTTATATCTCTCCTTAGATATAATTCTGTTTTGGTCATGGACTCCCCTGAACATTCCAACATGCTCCCAAATCAGTTGGCTCCCTGATCTGTCACTATCCACTGGCTGCGTTGCCTGAGTCCTACCTCCAACATTCTAAACAGTTTGCTGTTCCACTCCCCCCCCTATAGCCAGTCAGAACACAAGAGGTCATTTGCATATGCGACCTCATTGGCCTTTGCCTCTAACATTCTAAACAGTTTGCTGTTGCTGTTCTGAGGTAAAATGTGTTTTGATGATTGGCTGGGAAGGAGATAGGGTTTCCAACTCCAGGTGGGAAATTCCTGGAGATCTGAGGGATAGAGCCTGGAGAGAGTGAGGTTTTAGGAGGGGTGAGACTTCAGACAGGTACAATGCCATATACTCCACCCTCCAAATCAGCCAGTGCCTCCTGGGGAACCATTGTTGCCAATCTCCAGGTGGGGGAGATCACTCAGAATTACAACTGTTCTTCAGGTAGCAGAGATCAGTTGCTCTGGAGAAAATGGTGGGCTCAGTGTCATTATACCCTGCTGAGGTCACCACAGCAAATTGACACTGAGTGCCCAAGGCTGGGACACCTGCCCAGAGCCTCTTTCTAGAGCTCATTGTATTTATTTCCACAACGAGCCTTATTCTCAGTGTGTGTATGTGTGTGTGTGTGTGTATATATACACACACACACACACATACATATATATATATGTTCTGAAAGCTGCCCTGAGCCTGCCTGTGCAGGGCACGCGGGATATAAATTAAATAAATAAATAAATGATTCTCCATGTGAATGGCAATCTCAGGGCAGCAGGTGGTTAAATTCTACCCAGATGAAGAGCACCTGGTGGTGGTAATACAATATAGGAGTGGGCAAGGTCTCTGCAAGCCACAGAATGGCAGCAAGCTACAGAAAAGGCTTCTTGGCTCCAGCTTAGTGTTTTTGGACTGCCTAATGTCTGGAGGAGACTTCCCATCAAATACAGGTTACATGGTGGGTGGAAAAATATTATTATTTATTTTTGTGAGCTGAATAAAGCTGCATCCTTTGTTCCATTTGCTTGTTGGAATCAATTCGAATGATGGGTAATACAGCCCTTCATCCCCAACTTTGCACAAGTGAGCTTGCCCCTAACAGATTTATTAAAGACTAAAGGGAAGGGGCCAGAGAGTACTAAGCCCAGTGCCAAGCTGAACTGGACCCCAGAGTTCCGACAGTTCTTTGATAGGCTCAAAGACTTGTTTATCTCTGAACCCATTTTACATCACCCCGATGAAAATAAACTGTTTGTGGTCCAGGTAGATGCTTCGGATATTGCAATAGGGGGCATCCTGCAGAAGGGAGAAAATGGAAAACTCCACCCCCTGGCTTATGTGTCTAAGAAGTTCAGTTCTACTAAGCACAACTGGGTGGTTTGGGATAAGGAGGCAGCAGCCATCAAGTTGGCCCCAACCACTTGGCATTGGTTGGAGGGAACGAGGATACCGTTTGACGTATGGACAGATCACAAAAACTTAGAGGCTTTACACACTCCTCGAAATCTGAATGCCAAACAACTCCAGTGGGTGTAGTTCTTCTCTAAGTTTTATTTCACCCTTTGGCACCTCCCTGGGAATTCCAATTTCTTTGCTGACGCATTGTCCTACCTCTCTCAACATGCCAGTCAGAGGGAGGAGGTAGTAGACTCCATGTTCACCCCCTCCCATCTTGGCAGTGCAGTGATGACAAGCAGCCACACTAAGACTGAAGCAGGAGGAGAGGGGGAACCGTGGATTGCTAAATTCAAAGACACTTTCACTGATGCAGATACCAAAGAACTCCTCTATCCCAATGGCTGCTGGTATTGGGGGGACAAATTGTATGTCCCAATCACCCTGTGGGGATGCAGATACCAAAGAACTCCTCTATCCTAATGGCTGCTGGTGAGGTTTTGCATTTTGGGCATGAATCCAAGCTTGCTGGACATTTCAGTTTTCTAAAGACTTTGCACCTTCTCCAACGGCAGTTTTGGTGGCTGCACATGCGGGCTAACATTTCTCAATATGTGGGATCATGCCAAACTTATTTAATGGGAAAATGGAGCTCGGACAAGCCCCCTGGCACCTTATGACCCCCTGGAGACTCCTAGTCGCCCCTGAGTGGTCATATCTATGGATTTTATTACAGACCTAACCCATAGTAAAGGACATACTATGATCTGGGTGGTGGTGGATCTCTTTTCCGAGCAGGCACATTTTGTTCCTTGTAAACAGCTACCCACCTCCAAAGCACTAGCTAAGCTGTTCATGCATTACATAGTGAAACTGCATTCAATTCCTAGTAAAATAATATCTGACAGAGGGGCCCAATTTGTTGCTAGGTTCTGGAAAGAACTTCTTGAGGTTCTGGGCATAACTTGAGGGCTCAGTAGTGCTCATCGCCCAGAGACTGATGGACAGACTGAACATGTCAATCAGGTGGTTGAGCAATTCCTTTGGTGTTTTACAAATTATCAAGAGGACAATTGGGCCAAATTGCTATCATATGTGGAATACAGTTATAATAACTCTGTGCACAGTTCCACTGGACTGTCTCTGTTCAAAGCTATGCATGGATATGAAGGGGTGGCCCTCCCATGGGTACCCCAGATCCTGGTCCTGGGGACCTGCAAACTTGGTGGCAGGGTCTGAAAACCCAGTGGTCTGCCATACAAAAGACTCTTGATAAAGCCAAGGCAGATTATAAAATCCAGGCTGACAAGGGGAGGGCTCCTGAATGGGATTTGCAGCCTGAGGACTCTATATATTTGTCAACCAAAAACTTGAAGGGTTTGCAACCCAGGAGGAAGTTGGGTTGGAAGTATACTGGTCCTTTTAAGATCCTTAGGAAAATTAATGATGTGGCTGTTGAACGTGAACTCCCTAAATCTCTGAAAGGTGTGCATCCTGTATTTTATTTCAGTTTGCTGAAAAAGGATCTGGGACTGAACAAGTGGAGACCTCGACCACCAGCCCCTCCAACTCTGATGATGGATGGTGAGCTGCATCAGGAGGTGGCTGAAATTTTGGACTCTAAGCTTAAGCATGGCCATCTTTATTACTTAATAAAGTGGAAAGATTTTGATCCCTCTCATAATGAATGGGTTCTGGACATTCATGTTAATGCCCCTAAACGTATGCATGCATTTCACAAAATGTATCCTTCTAAGCCTGGTGGGTGAGATCATGGGGGGACAGAATGTCAGCTAGGCTCCTGCCTGGCTGTCATGTAGATTGGGGGGGGGGATGCTTTGGAATGATTAGTTTCATTTCTTCTGTGCCTACACTGGATTTATTATCTGTCTTCTGTGTTATATGACCTTGAGTGCCTGGTGTAGTCTTTCTCCTGGGAAATGTTACCCGTTACTTTGGCAGGCTTCTGCTGGCTACCTGATTGGCTGGGGGCCATCAGGGGACCCCTTTGAGTTATGTATATCTCTTCACTTTGCACACTTTCTCTTTAGTTATAACACAAAATAGTTATGATACCTGTAGCACTACTGTCTCAATAAACTTCACTTCTCTGAATGAATGTTGTTGAGAACTGATTGCCTCAGGAGTCTGACAAATACCTTCTAGCACTTTATAATATTCTGTACGTATCCCATCAGGGCCCAGTGCTTTCCCCATATTTTGCTTTTGTAAGCTTCCATGATTTAAGATATTAAGATATTTCTTATTCTGTTAAATACTGGGTTCTAGACACATTGCAGTAATCAGCTCTGGTTTATTAAGTGTTTTCAGCAAACTACAAGACAACTAGCAGGGCTGGTTTCCTGCTTATAAAGCATGCAAGCACCACACCCAACACACACACTCTCTCAGTGATAGGCTATTTACATTACACTACTTATCTACTAGTTACCTCCAGGATCCTGGCAAGTTATTGTTCTAAAATAGCAAGCTCAACCCATTCAGCTTGAGGAATGGCTTAGTCTCAATACATAACACCCCTCCCCCCTAAATTCAAAAACTCCTTAACAGACATAATCTCTTAAATAGGTTGGTTTGCGTCATTCCCGCGTTGAACATCGTGGTTCTATCAGAGGGGTTGCAGTCTCAGGACTTGGGTCTGACAATGCTGGCATGGTGCTGGCAGATGGTAGCAGCATTGGCATGACCATCGGGGCAGTGCATGGCCACTTGCTCAGGTGCTGCACCCATTGGGCCATCTGGCTTGTCACTGCCCACTGGAAGCCCCCTCGTGGGCTCTAGTTCCTGTGGCCATGGCAGCTCTGCATCACAATCTTCTGAGACCGCTGATGGCAACTCTGGTTTGGCTGGGAGGAAATGGTGGCAGAGCTGGTCAACGTGCCTGTGAAGGACCTGACCATTGTTGGTAGACACCTCATAGGACAGGGGTCCGGTAACTCACATGACCTTGGCAGGAATCCAGGCAGGACTGCTGGAGAAGTTCCTCGCGTAGACGGAGCCGCCGGGGGGGAATCCTCTGGATGCCTCTTGGCTCTCTGGAGATGGGCGGTGCTCCAGGGCTCAATCGGGGTGCAGCCTGTCCAGTCTGGAGGTTAGGTGCCTACCCATGAGGAATTCCGTGGGCCTGCAGGCAGTGGAGGTGCTCGGGGTCACTCAGTGGCCAAAAAGGAAAGCCGCACATCTATGGTCCCAGTGTCCATGAAAGGTCTGCCAGAAGGACTCCTTCGTGGTTTGCACCATCCTCTCCGCTTGCCTGTTGGTGGCTGGGTGATGTGCCTGACGAGGTAGCGGATGTGCCTGATGAGGTAGGAGCCCATAAATTCCTGGAACTCCCCCAAAGTGAAGGCTGTTCTGTTGTCTGTCACGACTGTGTCAGGTAGGCTGTGTGTACTAAAAATCCATCAGAGCGCCCAGGTCGCTGCTCTGGAAGAGGTGGAGGTGACAGGCACCACCTCCAACAATTTGGTGTATGAGTCCACCAATATGACAAATATTTGCCCTTGGAAAGGGCCAGCAAAGTCCAGGTGTAGCCATGACCATGGCTTGTGGGTGAATCCCACTGCTGCACTGATGCCCTGGGAGTGTCCCAATACAGCCTGGGATGTGGCCAATGCAACCCCGGCGGCTCTGGGAGAAAGATACCCAGACCGCACACGCCAGCGAAGCCAACCGGCCACACAACATGCGCAACTCACCGCACACCAGCAGAGAACGGTCACGGCAAGAACAGAGGCTGGGAGGCCGACAGAGGAGACCGGGATCGAAGAAGACCGTCCCCCGACAGGCGCGGCCTGGCAGGCGGGCAGCGGAGGCTGCCCGGACGCCAGGAGCTGCGAGCAGCGAGGGGGACGTGCAAGGACCCGTACTCGCCCCAGGTGTGTGGGGGGAACGTTCAGACGGACGGGTCTGTAAACCCTGACCTCCACCAACCTAGCGAGCCGGGCAGGAGAGAGGCGGGGCAGGACGCCCCGGCGTCCTCTACTTTAAACGGGGGCGGGGCCAGGGAGCCGGGAGGGCCAGGAGAGAAGGAGGAAATAAAAGCGGAGGAGAAGCAAGCCGGGGAGGAGGAACTGGGCTGGCTGCAGCTGTGGCCGTTCTGCTGAAGCCCAGAGAGAAGAGAGAGAGAGAGGCCAGACAAAGGCAGAAGCCAGACCCAGGGCGGACGAAGAGTGTGACGCAACCCTCTGACCGATCCGTTTCTGAGGCGAGCTCCCTCCTAAGAAAAACCTTCTTCTGTCCGCTGTCCTCCCGGCGCCCTGCCAGTGTCGGAGCCGCGCTGCCGTTTGGGTCGTGGGCAATACGGAGACACGCAGAACCCCCGGGGGGGGCGGCTACCGAAGACGACAACGTGGTGGAGAATGCGGGCAGGATAGAGCCGCTACAGCGCCCCCGCCCTCATCTACCGACACCCCTAGGTTGGCGGCCCCCCAGCACTTGCACGCAAAGTCCCGGGCCAGTTGAAGGGGACGACATACCTTCTTCAGACGACTCCGAGGAGTCGGGTTCTAGCCAGGACTTGGTGAAGGCTCACCCCCAACCTACCCAGCGGCAAGGAGCCAGCATGGATCTGGCGCAACTGGGGCAGTGGATGGTGGAGCACCAGGCCCAGCTACTTCGCGACCTTACCCAACAGCAGCAGCAAGCCCAGGCCGCCATGATACGGGACCTACACCAGGTGGTGCAGGCCACGGGTCAAGCCCCACTCGCAGTGGCGGGAGGGTCCAGCGGGGTGAAGACCCCCTGGCCGGCGTTAACTAGGTTAGGTCCAGAAGACGACATCGAGGCCTATCTGGAGGCCTTCAAGCGTGCGGCCACAGCCGCAAAATGGCCTGCCGACCAGTGGGCGTCCATCCTAGGCCCCTACTTGACGGGCGAGGCCCAAGCGGCCATGAAGTCCATGGAAAGGGCGGATGTCATCAATTATGAGAAACTGAAGGCCTCCATCCTAGATAGGTACGAGATTACGATGGACACACACCGACAAATGTTCCGGTCGTTGCCGTACACCGCCTCCAGTCGCCCGAGAGCCACGATTGCAGCCCTTAAAGAGGCCGCCACACGATGGCTGATGCCGATGACGGACGACGGGCGACGAATCGTAGAGCTAGTGGTGATTGAGCAGTTGCTCCAGATCATGCCAGCCCGCACTCGCCATTGGGTGGCCTGTTGGCGCTCGAGCCGGCTTGCAGAAGTGCAAGAACTGTGGGAAAACTACATGGCCACGGAACTGCGCGAGCAACCGGGGAAGCCTGAGGCAGCGCGGACCAACCGCACACCTGGCCCAGGAGGACGAGGCCAGGCCACGCCGGGCGGCGGGGGCAAAACAGTTGGAGGACCCCAGGCCGGTTGGTCGAAGAAAGCTGCAGAGATCCGGTTCAATGCCCCACCTTTCATACCCAGAACTGCAGGCAGCGGACCCGCGGGCTTGGGAAGAGGGAAGGCGGAGCCAGGGGCGATGGGACCACATGGCCAAGGGCCCAGGGGACCACTGGATGTCGGGCCGTGCTTTACGTGCGGTCAGTGGGGCCACTTAAAACGCGACTGCCCCGTGATGGAATGCTATCTGGGCTTGAATTACACTATGTAAGAGGCCGACATCAGGGTCCGTCCCCCGGCCTGGACCATCTCCGTGAAGATAGGGGGCCGGCAGTGGGAAGCCCTGTTAGACAGCGGCAGTTCGATCTCTATGATTCTGTCCAGTCTAGTGCCGGATTGGCTACCCATGATCAGCTGGGCCACGATCGTGTGTTTCCATGGGCATTCGGAAAGGTGCCCGGTGGTCCAGGTGGCCGGCCAGTATTTTGGACAGGTGTTTGAAGTTCCAATGGCCCGCTTGGCACGATTACCATGAAAGGTGTTACTGGGCCGAGACGCCCCGGGTATCCTAGAAGCCATACACCGCTATCATAATGGGGCAGGCGCCCAAGCAGGGCCGTCCACCAGTCACGATGTAACAGCCGCGGAAGGGGATGGCGAGGAGAACGATGACGCAGTTACCGACACTGGCGAGGCAGCCGAAGGAACCTCTAGCCCCGGTGACACCGCAACGGACCCTCAGGGGCCTTGGATCGCAGACAGGGACTTTATCACGGCACAGGAACGGGCGGAAGACCTGGCCAAACTACGGGACCAAGTGGCGGTAAGGGATGGGGTGGTGGTGGACCACCGCCGCGGAAGTCGGTTGCCCCATATCATGCAAAACAAGGGGGTCTGGTATAGGAAGGTCAAAGGACGAGTGGGCTCCATTGCACTGTCGCTCGTCCCCGCTGAGTACCATCTAGAAATAATGGGGTGGGCCCATGACCATCATAGGGCGGGACACCAAGGTTTCCAAAACACGATGGCTCGACTGTTGGCCCACTTCTTCTGGCCCACAGTGGCTAGATACGTGTGGGCCTTCTGTCGTTCCTGTGCTATTTGTCAGAAGATGACGTCCAGGGCAGTGCCAAGGGCCCCCCTTTTGCCCATTCGGGTGGTGGGGCAGCCATTTGACAAGATAGCCATGGACTTCGTGGGGCCCCTAACAAGGACCCCAAGGGGGCCCGCTACATATTGGTAGTCATGGATTACGCCACGCGGTATCCTGAGGCCATCCCCCTACCTAGTCTGAAGAGCGCCGGGGTGGCCCGAGCCTTGCTCCACCTATTCGCCCACGTCGGATTGCCCCACGAGATCTTAACAGACCGAGGATCACCCTTCACCACTCGGTTGATGCGGCAGGTATGTGAGGTGTTACATATTCAACAACTATTCACCACGATCCACCATCCCCAGACCGATGGGCTGGTGGAGAGAATGAATCAGATCATCAAGAACATGCTCCACAAGATGTCACGAGACCAGCCCTCAGCCTGGGACTTGCTGGTAGACCCTTTGATGTTCGCGATACGAGAGTCGCCGCAAGCCTCCACGGGGTTCACACCCTTTGAATTATTATACAGCCGTAACCCCCGGGGGATCCTCGGATTGGTCGAGGAACAATGGGCCCGACCTCGGGGGGACGCAGCCGAGGAAGTGGAGGTGTCAGAATACGTGACACAACTACGCGATCGATTGCAATGGGTACAGTCCCGAGCCCAAGAGAACTTGCAATGGGCCCAACAAGCGCAGAAAGAGCGATACGACCGTCAAGCCCGGGTGAGGACCTTTGCGGAAGGAGCACAGGTCTTAGTCTCACGCCACGTGTTGGGGCGAGGCAAGGGAGACCCCTGGCAAGGGCCGTACCCCATCACCCGGGTGTTAGGCCCTCTGTCTTATGAGGTGCAATGCGGAAACCAAAGACGGCACAGGAAATGGTTGCATGTAAATCACCTGAAGGAGTGGTATCCCCGTCCCGAACCCGAACAAGGATGTTTGGAGGAGGTCCCATCAGACCTGCCGAGCGGGGCCCTCCCCTGGGTGCTGACGAACGACCCGCCAGGGCAGCCCATAGTGGATCCCACCTTGAGTCCGGAACAGCAGGAGCAAATGGGTCAGATGATCTCCAGCGTCCCGAGCATCTTCACCAATACGCCCGGTTGCACTCCCTTGGCAACGCATTACATCCCCACCGAGGACGGAAAAGTGGCAAGGGCCCGGTGGCGTCCTCTCCCCAGGAAACAGTGGGAGATCATCGGCAAGGAAGTCCAAGACATGCTGCGGATGGGGGTCATCGAACCCTCCCAGAGCGCGTGGCGTAGCCCGGTCGTCCTGGTCCCCAAGCCCGACGGATTGGTACGTTTCTGCATAGATTATCGAGCGGTGAACAAAGTATTGCACTTCGATGCCTACCCAATGCCACGCGCCGATATACTAATCGATCAATTAGGCCAAGCCAAATACCTGACAGCGATAGATCTAACAAAAGGCTACTGGCAGGTGCCAGTACACCCGCCGGACCAGAAGACGGCTTTCGCAGCCCCCCAGGGCCTCTTCCAATTCACCAGAATGCCGTTCGGCCTTCAGGGGGTGGCGGCGACCTTTCAGCACTTGGTCAATAGGGCCCTTTCACAGTGCGCCGGGTACGCACAGGCGTACATTGACAATATTATAATCTGTAGCCCTGACTGGCCCACACACCTACACCATGTGCGGACCGTATTGGAGGCGTTACGGAAGGCCGGGCTACACGCCAACCCCCAGAAGAGCTGCATGGGATTCCAGGAGCTTCGGTACTTAGGGTTCCTCGTAGGCAAAGGGCAACTGTGGCCTCTGCCCGAGAAAGTGGTGTCGGTAAAGCAGCACCCCCGACCGTCCACCAAGAGACAGTTGAGACACTTCTTGGGGGTGGTCGGCTACTATAGTCGGTTCATCCCACACTTTGCAACCAAGGCCGGGCCCTTAACAGAGTGTCTGAAGAAAACACAGCCTAACGTAATTCACTGGATGGACACCGCATCCCATGCCTTCGCATTGTTGCGGAATAGCTTGTCTGGGGAGCCGGTATTGCACAACCCGGATTTCTCCTGGCCATTCTCTCTACATACCGACGCCTCGAATACGGGGCTCGGAGCGGCCCTCATGCAAGAACGGGATGGAGAGGAAATTCCTGTCCTCTTCCTCAGCCAGAAACTGCAGCCCACCGAGGTCAACTATTCTACCGTCGAGAAAGAGGCATTAGCCATCAAGTGGGCCGTGGGGGCCCTGCAGTATTACCTGACGAATAATCCCTTCCGGTTGGTGGTAGACCATGCCCCGTTGTTGTGGTTGGAGAGAATGAAAGACCATAACCCTCGGATCCTTAGATGGTATTTGTCTCTCCTTCCTTTTCAGTTCATTATACAGCATCGTGCGGGCCGTGACCATCTGGTAGCAAATTACTTGTCCCGGATCCATGATGAACCCCCGACACCTGGCGTAAGGGGGTGGGTGTGTCCCGATACAGCCCGGGACATGGCCAACGCAACCCCGGCGGCTCCGGGAGAAAGACACCCAGACCGCACACGCCAGCGAAGCCAACCGGCCACACAACATGCGCAACTCACCGCACACCAGCAGAGAACGGTCACGGCAAGAACAGAGGCTGGGAGGCCGACAGAGGAGACCGGGATCGAAGAAGACTGTCCCCCGACAGGCGCCAGGCGGGCAGCGGAGTCTGCCAGGACGCCAGGAGCTGCGAGCAGCGAGGGGGACGTGCAAGGACCCGTACTCGCCCCAGGTGTGTGGGGGGAACGTTCAGACGGACGGGTCTGTAAACCCCGACCTCCACCAACCTAGTGAGCCGGGCAGGAGAGAGGCGGGGCAGGACGCCCCGGCGTCCTCTACTTTAAACGGGGGCGGGGCCAGGGAGCCGGGAGGGCCAGGAGAGAAGGAGGAAATAAAAGCGGAGGAGAAGCAAGCCGGGGAGGAGGAACTGGGCTGGCTGCAGCTGTGGCCGTTCTGCTGAAGCCCAGAGAGAAGAGAGAGAGAGAGGCCAGACAAAGGCAGAAGCCAGACCCAGGGCGGACGAAGAGTGTGACGCAACCCTCTGACCGATCCGTTTCTGAGGCGAGCTCCCTCCTAAGAAAAACCTTCTTCTGTCCGCTGTCCTCCCGGCGCCCTGCCAGTGTCGGAGCCGCGCTGCCGTTTGGGTCGTGGGCAATACGGAGACACGCAGAACCCCCGGGGGGGGCGGCTACCGAAGACGACAACGTGGTGGAGAATGCGGGCAGGATAGAGCCGCTACAGCGCCCCCGCCCTCATCTACCGACACCCCTAGGTTGGCGGCCCCCCAGCACTTGCACGCAAAGTCCCGGGCCAGTTGAAGGGGACGACATACCTTCTTCAGACGACTCCGAGGAGTCGGGTTCTAGCCAGGACTTGGTGAAGGCTCACCCCCAACCTACCCAGCGGCAAGGAGCCAGCATGCGGTGTGGCGGGACTCATCAATTACTTGCAGAGGGTGGTTGGGGAGCTCCTCCATGAGCTGGATTTGGTGTGTGGGAGCAGGGTCGGGATTGCAGGAGCAGAGCAGCAGGCAGCTGAGGGCATTGGTGTGTCCCGTAGCCTTCCCTGGGCAGTGGAGAAGGAATCCCACCAGGAAGATTGACCATCGCAGCACTCGGGGTGAAAGCATCTGGGGGGGCCTGGCAATCCGGAGCCAGCAGGCCCAGCAGGGGCTTGTGGTCTGTTACGATGGTGAACATCCACCCATAGAGTTAGTCGTGGAACTTCTTCACCCCCACCATGATAGCCAGAGCCTCCTTGTCAATTTGCACATAGTTGCGCTTGGCCGAAGACAAGGTGCGGGAGTAGTACACTACATGGACCTCCCAGCCATCCAGTAGCTGATGTCCAAGGACTGCTCCTACCCCATATGGGGAAGCATCACAGGTGAGGATGATGGGCAGCACCTCATCAAAGTGGACCAGGACGGCATTGGAGGTGAGCAGCTCCTTGATGTCCCAGAATGCGACGGCTTGTTTCTGGCCCCAGATCCATGGGGCCTTCTTGTCAAGGAGACAGTGAAGTGGTTCTGTGATCACAGCTTTGTGGGACAGGAAGGAGTGATGAAAGTTCAGAAGCCCCAAGAAAGCCTGGAGTTCTGACTTGGAGGTTGGAGTGGGGGCGTTGTTGATGGTGCGCACCTTGTCTGTGACCCCATGTTGAGCATGCCCTCCACATTGATGAAGAACCCCAGGAACTCAACCCGCAGAACCCTCAGGAGGCATTTCTCCTGCTTTACTTTGAGGCCAGCTGCTTGGAACCGCTGCAGGATGGTGCACAGCCTTCTGGCAAAGTCCTCGTCTGTGGGGCAGCAATTAAAACATCATCAAAGAAGGCCTGTACCCCGGGAATTCCTTTAAGGAGAGAGACCATTTGGTTCTGGAAAATTCCCGGGGCTACACTGACCCCGAACTGCAGCCGCTGTGCCCTGAACATGCCCCTGTGCGTCACTATAGTCTGGGCCTCCGCAGTCGCATCATCTACAGGGAGCTGCTGGTAGGGCTGAGCTAAGTCCAGCTTTCCTAAGATCTTGGCCCCCACTAGAGAGGCCAGGATGTGGCTGACTACCGGAACCGGGTAGGAGTGATCCTGCAGTGCCTTGTTTATAGTGCATTTGTACTCCGTACAGATCCAGACGTCCCCATTGGGCTTCACCAGCGTCACAATTGGGGTTTCCCAGAGGGCATGTGGAACTGGCTCTAAAACCCCTTGGGCCACTAGCCGATCAAGCTCCATGTTTATTTTAGGCTTCAACATGAACGGGACATGCCTCACCTTCAACCATATGGGCCACACCTCTGGGTTGAGCTGTAGTGAGATGGGGGGTCCGGTGTAGCGACTGAGCGTCCCATCAACAACTTACAGGACCTCGTTGCACATTCACTGAAAGTCTTTTGTGGCCATGTGGTGCACCCCAGTCATTTGGAACCCCAGGGGCACAAACCAGGTAAGTCCTAGGAGACTCATGCGACTGCCTCCCACCACCACCAAGTCCAAAAGTCCATCAAAATCCCAGTACTGTACCAAGAACTTGCCCACCCTTCTTATGGCCCCTTTGTTCTGTTGGAAGTTCCACAGGGTGAAACCAACAGGCCTAAGGTGAGGGGGCCCCCTTGGACAGAGTCTCTTAAAGGTGTCCTCTGAAATTATGGAGATGGAGGACCCCATGTTGAGCAAAGGCTCCATGTGAGTGCTACTTGAGGTAGCACCCCCCATACCGCTGGTGTGCGAGTCACTCCCCCAAGGTCCAGGGAGAGTGACCGCTATCGCTGATCCACAAACTGGAAACTGCATGCATGTTCTTCGTATGCATTTTTTCCTCACAACTACCCTGTAAGGTATTTTATGCTAAAAGAAAGTAACCAGGAACAAATCACCTTGCGAACTTCACACTGAGTAGTAATTTGAAGCCAGGTTTTCTGGGGCTGTTGGTGGGGCTGTAATGCTCCAAACTCAACCCACCTAAATCTCACATCTCTGCCTGCCCAAGAGTCAACCTGGCCCAAGGTCAATGTTTTTAGTTTACTATTATCTTTATTATGTTTAAATAATTGGGGAAGGGGATATAGCACTGATAAGAGTCGCTATGGCAGGATGCTTAAGAGGTTGTAAGGGGCAACCCTTGAAGCTGCCTTATACCGAATCAGATCAAGGTCAGTGTTGTATATTCTGGTTGACTGCAGCACTCCTGGGTCTCAGGGAGACATCTTTTATACAATCAATTGCATGACCCTTTTGGGTGGACATGCTGGGGATTGATGCTCTACCACAAAGCCATACCCCCTGCCCATTGAATTTGGGAAGAGGCTTGGACAGTAGTAATCAAAAATGTTCTGGTCTCTTTGATTTCTATCATTCATTCCCTCAGAACTCATTAAGATATCTGGGTAAATTTGATTACAATACATTTGATGGTTAACAGCTAAGTGTGTGAATGGACTCTGCTGTGAGGTGTGTATGAACAAGCCTTAAGTCCCACTCAAGAATGCTTTTAACTCTTGGAGAAGTTAGAGGGTAAAGTTATGAAGGGAAGTGGAGATCTTGATAGAGATATATGGGGGGGTGGACAGTGTTCTTGGAGGGGGGTTGAGAGGGGAGAATTTTGCAATTGACAGACTTTCTGGACTTATAAACTACCCCTAGTTTAGTGTTTATATTATTACTAACCTGCTACCCGTGCTTCGCTACGGTATTTAAGTTCCATAAATCCAGTGAAATTTGAAATGTGACATTTGTTGTAGGAATTCTAACAGAGAAGATTGTAGTGTAAGAAATGAAGTGAGATGCCTTCTGGTTTCGGTGATTTCAATGGCGGGCATGCTTCTTCGGATCTCCAAAATGAGTGGCCCATGATGCTGTGGACGGGAGGTGCCGGTTGATCCAGACCCCCTGGAGTCCTTGTTGGGGACTTCTAGTCTGGGGCACTGGAGGTGCCTCTCCTGAGGCCACAGCCAAGGGATCAAGGCTCCTCTTAGCCCTGATAGGTCCCGCCGCCATGGTGCCATCATGGCACCAAGAGGTGTACACTGTACAAGTGAACAAGGGTCTAGCAAAAATAGAGCTTTCCCTATCTCAGCACCAGGCGTGGAATGAAGCATAGTTTAAACTCCTCTTTAACTGGTTATTCGGTAACCGAAACCCCAAATGGTGTCGATGGAGGGGGAGGGAACCTGCCCAACCCTCCCATAACTTTAAACGAACTGTTTAAGCAAGAAGGGGATAGGAGAAACAACGATTGTAGATTGAATTGAGCAAAGCACAGATTTAATTAAAGCGACTTTTTAAAGAAACTTTTACTGACTTTTAAAAAACTTTCCTTGGAATGTAAACAATGGCTGGCCAAGCAGAGAAGATGGCAATGAGACCAAGACACTCTCCTGGAACTACAAGATCAGCACATCCGGCTACTAAACCAGATGTTAACACTGACTTTCCCAATATATTGGCTACTGCATTGTGCCCTCTGTTGGATCAGATGACAAACCTCAACAATAATTTTGATGTGCTCCAAAAACAACTTAAAGACACAAATTTATTTATTTATTAAATTTGTATCCCGCCCTCCCCGCCATGGTGGGCTCAGAGCGGCTTACAAAATAGATATATAAATATATATAGTAAAACACTGGAGTATGTTAAAACACAAAATTAAATTAAAATCACAATCACAGCATATAAAATCACAAATTCTCAGAACATAGATGTTAATAAGAGAGGCGGCGTTCTCTCAACATTAGAATGGTCGCCAACTCCATAGTCCAGGCTCCTGCCAGGCTGTTCGTCAAGTTAGTGCTTATGTTGGTGTTGGGGCCAGGGCCTTGATGTTAAAAGGCGGCATACTAATTGAAAGCCAGGTGGAAGAGCTCCATTTTACAGGCCCTGCGGAACTGTAAAAGGTTCCGCAGGGCCCTGTTGTCATCTGGGAGCTCGTTCCACCAGTAAGGGGCCGCCACAGAAAAGGCCCTGGCCCTTGTCTTTGCTCTTGGGAGTCATTTGGGTCCCTCATATTGACTTCTGACACCATGTCTATGCTGGCAATATCTATGTTCATGCCAATGGCCACAGGGGGACCTCCAAAATCTGACCTCAATAGAATGTCGTAGCCCTTCAGCAGCTGATCCACGGTCTCTTTCACCAGTGACATATTACTGGGGTCATTCGCACTCTGTGCACACACCACCGTTATGATTAAGGGCAACGACCATATCCCAATGTAACCTTTTTTCCGGACTCTCAGCATCCCTTTGGCTTTTGCTATGATTTAGGGTTTCAGTGGAAGAGAAGAAGAAAATCAGAGGAGACTGCAAAATCAGTGGAAAAAGTTGAAGCCAAAACAAAAGCTATTCAAACAAAGACTGGAGGTGATGGAAAAAGAGGACCTCTGATAATGACCAGGTTTTAAGACTGTAAATGGAAAAATCAGCTTTTGTTCTGATATTTCAAGGTGTTCCTGAACAGAAAGATGAGAATCTAAAGGAAATCTTAAGTGAAGCATTGGCCCCAATGACAAGTTTAGTGGCGGAGGCACTACAAAGTGACTTGGATATGATCTATCGGACATATCCAGAATTTATCAAGAAAAAGAACCTGCCTGGGGAGATAGTGGTGAGATTCTCAAAAAGATCTACAAGAGACGTGGTGCTCAAGGCCACAAATGGGACAACCTTAAAAATCAAAGGCGCAGAAATCAGAGTCTTAAAATACATTCCATTTGAAATACGGAAGAAGAGGAAACAATACAAGAACTCAACCGGCTTCTTGTAGAAAAATTCCACCCCATACAGATGGATAATACCTGAAGGGCTTGTCTTCAACTATAAAGATAAAAAAGAAAAGATAGACTCTGTATCAAAAGTGAAGATGTTCTTGAAACAGCAACAAAAACCAGTGTGCGATAAAGATACAACAGAGGAACAAGATATGTTAGAAGAAAGCACCACATATGGGTCGGGAGGCTCAGAATCTACGGCGAGTAGTAATCCAGAAGAGGAATCTGAATCAGAAAAAGGAGAAGCGCCCCCCAAAGTCTTGAAATTCAAATGGAAATCTGATAAAAAGAAATATGAAGGAAAGAAATAGATTTACTAGAATTGTATAAGCTTAAAAGTTTGTTTTAAAATGTACTTGCTCGAATCAAATATATAATACCAGTTTGCAATTGAAGCAGTAGCAACTAGTATATTCCAGTAATTCTTTTATAGAGGGAACTAAGCAAACTAACATTTGTTCTACATGATCCTTGTTTAGCGTTATATTTTAGTTTAGTGTCTTAGTGTTTGTAGTGTATGTAGTAAGAAAATAATAAAAATAAAATAAATGAAGTGAAGTGAGACATATGTACTTTTCCCCCCTCTACTGAAGGACCTCTCTGTAGACCACATTGGTTGTTCTGCCCTCAGGTGCTAGGATCACCAGGCTGCTTGATAAACTCACTATGGAGCAGGCCACATAGAAATTTCAATTTAAGAAGCAGTCTGTTAAGTCAACTCCTGCTACCTTCCACAAAAGTGATGGCCTCTCTACTTGTATTCCTGGATTGTTTTGCTCATATGGAAACTGTGTTGTTCTGAGCACCTCAGGGTGATCTTGCTGGTACTTGGCCTGCGTAGCTCAGTGCACTGCAGGAGTACTATGTGCAAATGTCTTTGCCGCATTCCTAAGTTGCCTCCTCCTTGTAGCGTTGGTGTATCTGGCTCGATGTTTGCCAGGAGCTTTCTTGGGGGCAGTAAGAGGTGAGAAGTGTGAGGGGAGTTGGTGTGAGGGAGTGGTGATGTGGTGGGCATTTCTTCAGGTTCATGCGGGAGGCATGCATCAAAATAGCTCCTAGAAATGTCCTTTACTATCTCCCCATAAACATTCATACCCTGGTCCTGCTCCTATACATGACAGACACCGGCCTCTCTGGTGTTGGGGGGGATTGTATTTAAAGGCATCAGGGAGGCTGGGCCAGCAGCAGTGCTAAGGCAATCCTGCTGAGCAAACCTCCCTGGTGGCTGTAAGCATCCCACCTCCTCTCCTACACCTGACAGGCAGCTGCCTGTCCAGTGTAGGACGGGGAGGGTGGAGAAGTATTAGAGGTCACTGTGGAGGCAGGGCTGGCAGGATCACTAAGTCGTTACTGATGGGGCAGGCTCCCTCATGGGTTTAAGCTCCCTGCAACCACTGCTGCACCTGACAGACAACTGCCTGTTAGGTGTAGGAGGTGGGGAGATTGTGTTGGAAGCCATCCCACCTCCTCTCCTACACCTGACAGGCAGCTTACTGTCCAGTGTAGGAGGGGGAGGAGTATTAGAAGCCACTGTGGAGGTGGGGCTGCACCTGTCAGACAACCGACTGTTGGGTGCAGGAGGTGGGGGGAGTGTGTTGGAAGCCATCAGAGAGGCTGGGCCAGAAGCTCTGCTTCACCACACAGGTGATTCTTGACCACTCCTGATTTCCTCAACTGTCATTAGCTGTCTGCAGTCCCCTCTAACTGTTGCAGGTTTTTTTCCTCAGAACACTGAGCTCTGCAGCCGACCAATCAGAGTGGGGGGGGGGTTGCAGAGAGGCAGCTGCCTGGCAGCTGCATAGGAATCAATGGGGGGAGCACATTCCCCCCCTTTTGACCCGCTTAGGGGTCAAATTTCTAAAAAACCTTTCTTAGCGAGCACCTACGCAATGGTAGGAGTGCTCTCCCCGAATTTGGTGTCTCTAGGTCCAGCGGTTTGGCCTGGGCATTGGTTTTACGGTGAGGGGACTTTTTAATATATGTATATAGAAGGCTACACTGCAAAACTGCAACTGTGTGAGATGTGTCTGAGTTTTTGGTAAAGTTAGAGTCCAGTGGCACCTTTAAGACCAACGAAAGTTTATTCAATGTATGAGCTTGAATAAACTTTTGTTGGTCTTAAAGGTGCCACTGGACTCTTAATTTGTTCTGCTGGTTCTGACCAACACAGCTGATTACCTGGATCTATCTTTTTGGTAAAGTGTGAGCTTTGCTACTTATCAGTTTATTAATAGGGATTTATCAGATTCAAGAGACTAATGTTAAAACAAAACTAGTAACAACCCTAATACAGAACCACTCTGCCAGCTAAAAGTCTGCAGTGATGTCTGTTAAATGCTGTCTTTAAGATGTGAGCTGTCAAAATCCATTGCAGGAACAAGGCGGCTGAGCCCTTCCCCTTCCTTGAATTCCTGGTATGTGTGGCTCAGTATACTGGAAAGAGTTAAAGAGGAGTCTGTTGATATTCCAGCACTGCTCTGAACCCCTACAGTCAGAAGGAGAGAGCCTCTTGATTGGCCAAGTCCCTGTTGGTAGTAATAGCAGCGGATCAGATATCAAACTTCTGTCTTTCCAAAGACCCTTTAGGGATAGTCTGCTCCCTGCTAGACTATGACATCAGTCAGGACAACCGGTGATGTTGCTGATAGTAAACTCTTGAGAAAGGAGGGGAGTGTGGTGGATAGAAAGGAGGGGACTGCTCACTAAAAATTAGCCCAACACAGTGCAAGAGCATGCAGTAGGTTTTTGTGGAGGGTTAGTGCTGGATGGGACCAAACTTTTCCCAAATCACCCTTCTGCTGTTTTCTGCAGTCACCTAGACTCCAAGGAGGGCTAGATGAGTTCTGATTCATTGGCTGTGGTCAGCTTCTCTTCTTGGAGCCGGTTAATGGTTTAAGTCGAGGGGCTTTCTGCCACTGGGAATTATTACAAGGCATCATCATGACACTTCTGGGGTCTGAGCATTCTATGCTGATTCGGAGCAAATTCAGATCAGGTAGGGCTAACACATTGAGAATTTTTCCTAAAACTTTCCTGTGCTGCAAGCCTCAGCTGGAGGCTGTTTTTCATTAAACAGCATGCAAGTGAAATAACCAGGGAGTTGTAAAGCTGTCATGGGCTTGCTGTCACGGAGGCTACTCTGCAAATGAAGAGATACATTTTCCTTTCTGTCTGCTTCCTTTCTTTCTGCTATTTCACCACTTGCAATTTATGTCTGTAGTCTAGCTTATTTAAAAAAACAAAAAGCCTCTAGCGTTTTGGAACTCTCCTAACCCAGGGTTTTAAAATCAATAAATAAAGAACTGGATCAAGAATCCATAAAGGCTGTTGTATGACGGAACAGCATGCTTCTTCGCATCTATACAAGTCAGGTGCTGTCCTGTGTATGCTGGCCTTGATGCTTTACTCTAGCATCCATGCAGCCTGTTTTGTTCCTTTGGGTTGTGACTAACTGGAGAAACATGAATGTGCAGAAAGGCATCAATTTTTTTTTAGAAGTACAAATAACAAATGGAACATGAAAAATATTTAAAATGACATCACCAGAGAAATAAAGCTAGAGCCAACGACTGATTGCCATTTTCTGAAGCTTTGCAACAAAAAGCATGTACCAGATCTCCAGACTGGGTTGAAGCCCCCATTAGGGGCTTCTTTGAGGACCTGCGGCTGAACAAAGGTGAGTAACAGTGAACTAGGACAAGAGATGGTCACTTTGAACTTAGTACCTCTGTAGGATAGTCTCAGTCGTTTTAGACATGTTCAGTATTATATAATGCAATGGGAAGCAGGGTTTGTGCTTGTTTTTATACTGTGCTCTTGTTGGTTTTGGTTACAGCATTTATTATTGTTATTATTTGTTGTTCATGGGCCAAACTTACCTATATTCCAGACACGGCCAATGAATGTAGTACATAATCATGTTCTGTGCTCTGATTTGGTTGTTTCCTTGTTATCTTTCACCCATTTCAGAACATCACCCACTCAGCATGGGATGGGGTGATGGCACTGGTGTTTGATCTCTGGTACACTACAGATAATGAGAAGATCAGAAGCTTATCCTACTGATGCGAATACACTCTCATATTATCTGGACGTTTGAGAAAGCTGGGTG
The DNA here is from genome assembly GCF_001447785.1 of Gekko japonicus. Classification (NCBI taxonomy): domain Eukaryota; kingdom Metazoa; phylum Chordata; class Lepidosauria; order Squamata; family Gekkonidae; genus Gekko; species Gekko japonicus. Next base: position 1,167,862 of record NW_015175985.1, read on the forward strand.
GTCAATTGCTGTGTTTACTTAGCAAATATAAAGTTGGCAGCTAACTGAAAACTCCAGAGTTGAGTGTTCAAATGCAAAGGGGCTCTGTTTGGTTGGGGTTCTGTACAGTTTGGGTCCAGTGCTTTGCTGTGGTTTCTGTATCAGAGCCATCTTACATTTCATGAGAAGAAGTCTTTCCTCAGAATCCACTGGTATATTATGGAAATGGTACAGTGCCATTCACTGAAGGAAAGCAGGCTTGTTCTCTAACCCAGTAATCCCAAAGCAACACTGCCACCTTCTTGAAGCAAAGAGGACCGAAGGGGGGATAGTTCTAAGCCACTGCATTCTTTCACAGTGAGCCAGTATTGTTTTTAAGACTCATTTCTGTGTTATTTTTAAAAGAGGGGTTGTTGGGGCAGAGAGATTACAGAGCCGATGGTAGGATCACAAAACATATTTTTCAAATGATTCTAAGCTAAAAGTGAATTTTATGACTCTTCAGGTCTCATAAATTCTGTTCCTTTTAGTGTTTCTAATGGAGTCAGTTTATGGGGCACTTTTCCAGTCCAGGTTGCCTTTCCCACAAATTAATTAATACCTCTTTTTCTAGGGTAATGGCATATGGGATATCAGTTTGACAATATCCCTGTTGCTCTAGTGCAAAATGCAGTTGCCCCAGTTTTACGAACATCCTTTCCTACAAAGTGAAAACTTTAATAGACTACACAGAGGTGCTCTTCCCTAGCGTTCAGAATACTAGTATATCATTTACAATGGGAGCTCAGGAAGGTGGTAGAAACCAAGAAAATCCCACAGACATTTGGGAGACAGAGCAGATGCATTTGGTTTTCCCCTTGGATACTGAGTAAGATAAAACAGGCATCACTGGCAAAGAAGAAATGGTGAACACAGTGGTTTAATCCTATGCATGCCTTTGCTCTACAGTCTCCTTTGGATTACTATCTCATTTGCATGAAGCTGGGATCAAACTCTATCAGTGGTATTTGAGAGTGAGGGCCTTGATTGATTGTGGTGAGTACTGAGTACATGCCCCCACCCCCAATCCAGTCTTGTGCCTCACCTCAACTGCTGCAAAATGCCTGTGTGGACTATGGCTTGCTTGTTGCAGTAGCATAAGATATGTAATCAAGATACATGTACACAATAATGTCTTCCTCTCTTCAGGACCTTGTTGGCAAAAAGTGAATTATGCAACCAAATGTGAAAAGAGGTTCCCCAGAACTCACTTTCTAAAGTCGATCAACAGTCTCTGTTCTAACGCAGATATTTTCATTGTTGAATGGTTATACCTCTGCATTTCAGGGAAAATGGCTAATGTACTGTAGATTCTTGCCGTTTCGCAAGATAACTGACTCAGTGGATAACTAGCCTAAGCTGCTTGTTGCTAAAAGCACCGTTACATGGTGACATGAAAAAGCAATCGGATGAGACAGCAGCTTGAATGGATTAGTTTGCACTGAAGGCATAAATCTTGTGACTATAGTGCTTCAGGTGGGGACTCATGACATTGAAGGCTGTTCTAGGTTAAAACAATTCCTTCTCATAGAAAACCAGCACAACAAGGAGAAGATTTTATATATTAAAAAAGCCCTAGAGTATTGGCACTTTCCAGCTCTCCCATTGGCTGTGCTGTGCACTCCATCAACCACTGGCCCGTCAACTGCCACTCAAGAGTACTCATGTGCCATTGGCTGGGTGCTGGGTCTACTCCTCTCCCCCACCCACTGCCAGCTTCGCCATTCTTCCGTCAGAATAAACTGCCAAAACAGCTGTCTCTCCTGATGAGAACACGTTTCTCCTGCTTGGCTCCTCTGCTTCTGGCTGGCTACTGAAATGAGCCACTGGCCATCAAACCATTCTCCTCTTGCTGTGAGGCTCACTTTCCCCTCAGTGGGTTTTGCTAGGCAGCCAAGCTTGGTCCTGTCAGTAAAAAGGTAGGGGCATGAGGCCCTTTCCAGGCCTACTTTGGCCTTTGTGGGAAACTCATTGGGGCCAGTCCTGACTATGGTTGCCAGCTCCAGGTTGGAAAATTCTTGGAGATTTGAGGGCGGAGTCTACAGAATCCAGAGTTTGGAGAGGGGAGAGACCTCAGCTGAATAGAATGCCATAGAGTCCACCCTCCAAAGCAGTTATTTTCTCCACGGGGGGGGAGAGATCTGTTGTCTGGAGTTCAGTTGTGATACTAGTCGATCTTCAGGCTCCACCTGGAGGTTGGCTACCCTAGGCCTGGCAGCACCCTCTGGGTGACTTGATGACACCTGATTGTCATGACTTAACTAGGCCTGGCTGCTTGCTCCATTTCATCAGCAGCAGCCCCCCAGGACAGCCAGTGTGGTATAGCAGTGCTTCTGACCAGGGTCTGCCAGACCCAGGTTCTTGCTGTGGAAATGGATGATTTCAGACCAGTCACAGACTTTCAGCCTAACCTACCTCACAAGGATGTTGTGCAGATCAAAAGGGGGAGAGGAGAATGATATAAGCTGCTTTGGTATCCACTGCGGAGAAAGACTGTACTTTTCATAGGTAGAAGCTGCAGGGAGGTGGGGTAGATTAACATAACATAAGAACAGAAGAGAAGCCAATGTTGGATCAGACCAATGGCCCATCCAGTCCAACATGCTGTCACACAGGGCCAAAAATACCAGGTACCATCAAGAGGTCCATCAGTGGGGCCAGGACACTAAAAGCCCTCCCACTGTTGCCCCACCCCAAGAACCAAGAATACAGTGCATCACTTTTCCCAAACTGAGAGTTCCTATCTATACCTTGTAGCTAATAGCCATTGATGGACTTCTGCTCCATGTGTTTATCTAATTCCCTCTTGAAGCTGTCAATCTTTTTATCTGTACTAACCCGACTGCTCAGCAATTTCATTGAGTGCCCACAAGTTCTTGTATTGTGAGAAAGGGAGAAAAGTACTTATTTCTCTACCTGCTCTATCCCATGCATAATCTTGTAAACCTCGATCATGTCACCCCTCAGCTGTCGTTTCTCCAAGCTAAAGTGTTCCAACCTTTTTATCATTCCAGTTGCCCTTTTCTGCACTTTTTCCAATGCTATAATATCCTTTTTGAGGTGCGGTGACCAGTACACAGTATTCCAAATGAGGTCACACCATCGATTTATACAGGAGCATTATGATACTGGTTGATTTGTTTTCAATTCCCTTCCTAATAATCCCCATCATAGCATTTGCCTTTTTTATTGCAGTCACACACTGTCTCAACCAGTGTTCCCTCTAAGCTGAGTTAGTGTGAGCTAGCGCAC
>NW_015175985.1:1171472-1171605 GCF_001447785.1 Gekko japonicus
ACTTGCCCATCCTCGACAGATCCCTTTGGAGTGCCTCACAATCCTCCCTGGTTTTCACCACCCTGAACAATTTTGTGTCATTCAAAAATTTAGCCACTTCACTGCTTACCGCCCCCAACTCCAAATCATTAAT
>NW_015175985.1:1173557-1207837 GCF_001447785.1 Gekko japonicus
GTCCCCCCCAAATGACCCCTGACCAACCTGCCTTTATTTCCCCCTCTCTCTTCAGCTTTCCATCTCCCCCCCCACCTGCAGCATCTACCATGCTCTGAAGCCCTGACTGCTACGTCACATTGGCTGTCATGTAGGGGCATATCAGCAGGATATAAGGACACAGAGTCCACCATTTTCTCCAGGGGAGAGCAGTTGTAATTCTGAGTGATCTCCAGCCCTCACCTGGAGATTGGCAGTAGTGGTTTCCCAGGAGGAAAAATAGTCTTTCTCTGCAATGGAGACCAAAGCAGCTTATATCACTCTCCTCTCCCCCTTTTGAATTGCACAACAACCCTGTGAGGTAGGTTAGGCTGAAAGTCTGTGACTGGTTCAAAATCACCCACTCAGCTTCTACAGCAAGAACCTGGGTCTAGTAGACCCTGCTCTGAAGTGCTGACTGCTATGCCTAGGGTAGCCAACCTCAAGGTGGAGCCTGAAGATCTCCAGGTATCACAACTGAACTGCAGACAACAGATTTCTCCCTCCCCCAGAGAAAATAACTGCTTTGGAGGGTGGGGTTTATGGCATTCTGTTCAGCTGAGGCCTCTCTTCTCCCCAAACCCTGGCTTCTGTAGACTCAACAATAAAATCTCTCGGAATTTCCCTACCTGGAGCTGGCAATCCTAGTCAGGACTGGCCCCAATGAGTTTTCTCCCAAAGGCCAAAATAGGTGTAGAAAGGGCCTTTTACTGGCAGAACCAAGCTTGGTTGCCTAGCAACATGCACTAAGGGGAAAGTAGGGTTGTCAGCTCTGAATAGGGAAGTACCTGGAGATTTGGGGGTGGATCCTGTGGAGGGCAGCATTTAGGGGTGTGGAAGGACTCAGCAGGGTATAATGCCATAGTTTCTACCCTCCAAAGCAGGGTCTACCCTCCAAAGTCGCCCTCACAGATGATCTTTGGAGGCATCTGGATCGAGGCAGAGTGGCAGTGCTGTTGTTGTTGGACCTATTGGCCATGTTCAACACGGTCGACCATCAGCTACTGGCCCACCGCCTCACCAGCATTGGGATTCAGGGGCTTGCCTTGCAATGGCTCGTCTCCTTTTCCAAGGCTGAGGGCAAAGGGTTGCTCTGGGGGAACTGCTTTCCCAACAGCACCCACTTGACTGTGGAGCGCCTCAGGGGGCTGTGGTATCCCCATTGTTGTTTAACATCTACATGCGCCCCCTTGCCGAGATTGTACGGAGACATGGGCTGGGGTGTCACCAGTACACTGATGACACCCAGCTCTATCTGCTGTTGGGCGGCTGGTCTGACTCCAAACCGGAAGGTCTCGACCAGACGCTACAGGATGTGGCTGGTTGGCTTAGGCTGAGCTGGTTGAAACTGAACCCGTCGAAGATGGAGGTCCTGTGCCTCAGTCATAGCAAACCAAGGGTAGGGATCCCACTCCTGACCTTTGATGGGGCTTTGCTGGTGCCAGCACCGGAGGTTAGGAGCTTGAGAGTGCTCCTGGATGCCTCCTTGACAATAGAGGCCCAGGTAGCAGCCACTACCAAGTTGACCTTTTATCATCTTCGGCTGATTAGGCAGTTGGTTCCCTTCCTTAAATGCAACGACCTAGCAACAGTGATCCATGCAATGGTCACCTCGAGGTTGGACTACTGTAATGCTCTCTACATGGGGCTGCCCTTATCGCAAATTTGGAAGCTACAGCTGGTGCAAAATGCTGCAGCCAGGCTGTTAATGGGCCTCCCAATGCAGGAGCACTGGCTACTGATAGCATACCGAGTTTGCTTTAAGGTGCATTCTTTATTTTTAATGTAGAACATACAAAAACATACAAAACATAAATGTAGGTGGGGGAGAATTGAAATACTTTCTAAAAAGAAAGGAAAATCATTTTGCCTTGTTTACATTTTCCAGTAATTGCTATTGAACCGTTTCATCATTTTGACATTTCTTTTTTACTCGGTTATTTAATTATATAACGGGGGGGATTATTATTATATTTCCTCATATTCCTAAACATTCCTCAGATTCCTAAAAACCTATCATAGTTTTTAATCCAAGTATAGAATCTTAACCAAACTTTTCAAATTGATCTTCTGTTTGATCTTTCAAATAAAAGGTCAGTTTATCAATTTCTGCTGCTTCCAATATTTTGTTAATAGTTTCAGTTCTGGATGGAATTTTTGTTTTCTTCCAGTATTTAACAAACAAAATTCTAGCTGAGATAATCACATACAGTATAAAGTGTAAATCGTTTTTCTTACATTGTTCAGGAATAATGCTTAACAAAAATACTTCTGGAGTAAAGGGAATAGATTTTTTTTTTATTTTTTTTATTACTTCATGTATCCATGCCCAATATGTCTTAGATTTTTCACATTTCCACCACATATGATAAAAAGACCAAGACTCTATTTTACTCTGGCATTTCCAACATAAATTTTGAGAGAATATCAGTGGTAATATACCAGCTGTGAAACATCTTGTAAATATTTTCTTTATAAGAAATTGCTCTTGTGATTTTTATGTTTCTTTTCCAGATCTGAGCCCATTGTTCCAGATCAATATTATGTCCCAGATTTTGAGCCCATTTTATCATAACTGACTTAACTGCTTCATCTTACATTTTGTCTTCTAAAAGCAAATTATACATTTTTAAAATAAATTTCTGGTCTGTATACATCAAAATCTTGTCTATTTCAAAAAGGCTGGTATAGAAACCTACTGGTTTGTCTTTACTGAATCTAGACTCAATTTGTATTTTTTGCCACAAATTATGGCTTTGTAATCTTTTAAGATCTTGTTTGATGTCTAGGAGGTCCTGATACCTTACAGCAATTTCCTCTTGATAAACATCTGGATTTGTAAAGGCTTCTAACAGAGCCACTCATCTTGGTATCTTAGTATAGAAACAATTTCGAGTTTGTTCCCAAACTTTTAATATCGAGGCTCTGATCCTGTGCTGTTTAAAATACTTACGGATAGCAGCTTTTTTGTACCAAATGAATGCATGCCATCCTAAAAGCAGATCTTGGCCTTCTAGCTTTAAAAGTCTGTTATTATCTAACGTTATCCATTCTTTAACCCAAGCCAGCGCTGCTGCTTTATAATATTAGGACCATTCTGGAAGAGCAAAGCCGCCACTATTCTTGGCTTCTTGAAGTAGTTTAAGTTTAATCCTTGGCTTTTTCCCTTGCTATATAAACCGGGTCAAATTTTATCTAGATCTTTAAAGTAGCTTTGATTTTGGATTACTGGTATCATTTGAAATAAAAATAACAATTTTGGAAGTATATTCATTTTGATGGTGGCTATTCTCCCCATTAAAGATAGTTGAAGGGCCTTCCAATTTTCTAAGTCTTTCTTTATCTCTTTTAAAAATTCCATGTAGTTGTTTTCCATCAAGGAACTACACTTATTAGTTATGTTTATTCCTAGGTATTTAATTTTCTTCCAAATCTCTAAACCCGCTTGTTCTTTATCTGATCAGCTTGCATCTTTGTCATGTTTTTAACCAGCATTTTTGGGTTTTTTACAATTAATTTTAAGTCCTGCCACTTCTCCATATTCTTGTATGGCCACTATCAATTGAATTAGATGGGTTTTCCAAAATAAAGACCAAGTCATCCACGAAAGCTAAAAGTTTATATTCTTCTCCTTTCAGTTTCAGACCTCTAATTTGGCAATCTGCTCTGATTTGATCAGTTAACACTTCAAGGGTCAGAATCAACAATAGCGGTGGAAAGGCACAACCTTGTCTAGTGCCTTTATTTATCTCAATGGTATGAGATAAGTCTCCATTAACACATATTTTAGCTTGTTGTTCTTTATATATCACACTAACCATTTTGTAAAAGTCTGTCCCTACTTGTGAGAATTTCAAAAGTTCTAACAGACAATCCCAGCTAACTGTTGAAAGTTTTTTCTGCGTCTAGGAAAATTAGCGCCATTTGCTTTTCTGGATGGGCTCCATAGTATTCTAAAACGTTCAGTGTTGTCCTCACATTATGACGTAGTTGTCTTTTGGGAAGGAAGCCCGCTTGATCTCGGTGAATCATCTCCAACAAAACTCTTTTCATTCTTGTTGCTAAGATGGAGGCATATATCTTGTAATCTACATTTACTAGGGAAATTGGTCTGTAATTTTTTACTTCCTGTTTCATCCAAATTCTAGTCAGTGCTTCCTTCCATGTTTGCGGTATTTCTTCTTTAAGCGCTATATCTTGACATACTAGCTTTAAAAGGTTGACCAATTGGTCTTCATAAACATGATAAAACTCTGTTGGAAGTCTGTCTGGGCTGGGAGCTTTCCCCTTTTTTTGCTTTTTTAATGCTTCTGTGACTTCAGCCACTGTTATTGGTTGATTTAATATTTTTCGCTGTTCCTCTACAAATTTTCGGCCTATGATTTTCAAGGTAATTCTTAATTTGTTGTTGTGTTGCTTCTGTATTTTTATACAACTTTTGATAGAATATTTCCACAATTTTTTTATATCTTCTAATTTATTTTTCTCTTCTCCTGCTTAATTTTTGAGAGTTTTTATGTATTTTCTTTCCTTTCTCTGTATGTAATCTGTATGCTAAGCATCTGGTAGTTTTGTTGGTGTTTTCAAAATAATTCTGTCTTGCATACATTAACTTTTTTATGATTTCTTGTGTTAGGCAGTTCATTTGATGTTTTAGAAATTTGTTTAATCTTTTTCTGTTCATTTTGATGGTCTTGCTTCATCTTTTCTTCTTGTTGTTTAATTTGGTCTAGAATTGAAATATATTTTTCTTGTCTTTGCTTTTTAAGACATGCTGAGGAAATAGTCCCACAGGACCCTAGCAGGAGAAGTGTCTTCATCAGTAGAGACAGCTGTTTGGCAGTTATTCTGACAGGGAACAGTGGCTGAAGTGGGAGTGGGCAGGGAAGACGAGCAGACCCAGCAACCAGCCAATAGCACGCGAGTACTCTTGAGTGGCTGTTGATGGGCCAATGGCTGATGGAGCGCACTGCACAGCCAATGGGAGAGATGGAAATGGCCAATATGCCAAGAGAATTATTATATTAAGATTCCTTTCACCAACATAAATTATTTGTACTCAGAGTTCTTGGCCAAATTCAATGTGCTGTTTTTGACCTTTAAAGCTTTTAGTGATAAAGGTCCAAGGTATTTCAGTTAGTATCTTCTCCCCCTAATATCTTCTCCACAGAACGGATTCAGTGAAGAGAGATAGCCTTGAGTACCATCCATCATCTTCTGTTATTCACTACTGGACACATGGTTTTCTTAGTAATGGTTCCCTTGTTATGGAACTCACATTCAAGAGAAATTCTACAGTCCCACTGTTCTGTGATGTTTAGGCAGATGGCAAGAAAAGTCTGTTTTGATAATATTTTTGAAACCTGAGCAGTTTTGAAAAATCTTATCTAGTTCCTAACTTATTTTTAACGATGTGTACTGATTTTAATTGTATGCATATCTGTTCATTATTATGGTTTTGTTCTTCAAATTATGGTCACGTCACTTCAAGGGCCTGTGATTAAAAAGTGCATATAAATCTAATTGCAAACATATAAAAATAGATAATAGATTTTGATGGGATTCTGGTATCCAAGGAGAATCAGCGCAGATTCATTTACAGTCAGAACTTAACTCCAGTGGGTGACGCAAACTATTGCTCAGAGTGAGGTATAATTCTTCTTTGCCCAAAATCTCAGCTATGCTGCAGGCCTGCAATTTTTCTCCTCTCGCACTTCCTTTGAGTTAAGAAGACTAGAATTTGTGTGTGTGTTTATTTTGTCTATTTTGCCAAAGTTAAATATACAAACCTGAGGTCATCCCGACAAATTCCACAGAAATAATTCTTCTTCTTGTCTGCATGACTGCCCAGCTCCAAACATCAATGGAATTACATTAAATCATATGGGAGAAAGCATGGGAGATAGCCTTAAGGCTCACCTCCTAAATGATTAACTCTTCCCATGGAAAACTACCCATAGAACTGTTGCTAAAACATCAGCAAATCCAGTTGTTATAGGAGTCCTGTGATACGACACACACCTGGAACCTCCATTAGAAGCTGTCTTTCATCTCTGACTACCAATTGAGGTCCATTCTGCATTGGTATTTCTCACCGTCTCACAAATTTCTGTCTACATTTCATGCCGCATCCACTCTCCTATTGTTTCATCTCAGCATCAGCTGTCTGCATTATTTTATTGCCATTTAGTGGTGACTCTAGGGTTACTATGGCATCTACACCTTATCTGAATGTGGTTTTAAGGTGATACAGCTGCTCCTCCCCACAGTCGAACCACTGTGAGCAAAAAGCAGACAACTGGAGTTGAATTCTCCCCCCCCCCCACCCTTTTTTTTTAGGAACAAAAAAAATTCTCACAAACTGAAAATCCAGTCATCTGTGTTTAAAAGCAGCCAGGGAACATTTTTATGCAATCATATGGGGGGGGGGCGAGTTTGGAAGCACACCCACCCCTGAACCATTTGTTATTTCCTGGGCAGTCTCCAGGATGCCCTGCCTAGCAACTGCTGGATGTTTTGTGTTTTTTACCCATTTTGTTCTGTCTTTCCTGCCCCCCCTCTGCAAGGTTTTCCCCTTTTACTTTCTGGGGGGGGGTTGCAGGTGCCGTTTCCTCCCTGCTGCACAGCGCAATGCCCTGCCGGCAACCCTGGGAGGCCACTCCTCCCCACTTTCTCGCATGCTCTCCCTAAACAACTTGTGTCCTGATGCAGACAGAAGAGAGCTTTATAATGAGCCAAATGGGAAGCTGATGCCACAGCAGCATGGAACAGCTTTACACAGCAAATGCAGATTGGGCCACAGAGGCAGTTTGGGTGAACCCTAATAGTCTTGAATTACTGCCATGTTCTGATTGGTTACACAGCAGAATAGGGCTTCAGCCAATTTAGGAGATGCTGCCACACTTCTAGATGGGACTAGGAAGAAATCAAAAGATTTTCTCATAACTGACAGAAACCTCTGCAAAGCAAATATGTGCATTTTTAATGTATATAAATCATTAACTTCAAAAATGTATAGTTTGGATTAAAACAGTTATTTTGAAGTTTCAGAAGCTTTTTCTTTTTACTTATAATGAACATCGCCCAAAATAGAGACTTCCTCCAAAGTTTCTCTGTTTTTTTCCCCTCAGACTCATCCAGGCCTTTCCTGCTGTAGACAGTGGTAATTTCAGGGTTGTCACAATGGTTGACAATAGGCTTGGACAAAACTGCCCTGTCCCTTTAATAGAGGGTTAATAGGATGCTATTTACCAGGTGGTATTTACCTCCATGCCATGAAAAGCTTCAGTTGCCTGTTTTCACACATTAAGCCTCTGTTAAAGACTGTTAGCAGCCCTAGTTCAGAGATACACAAGGAAAGACCATCAGATGAACCATGATCTGAAAATGAATTAATTAATGCTATGGGCATGTGAAGTCACACATTTAGCTGAAGAAAACAGAAGTGGTCGTATTGATTTTTCTAGATTACCCTTAATCAGTCCCTCCTGAAGAAATTTATGCTTTAATTTCTGTTCATTTCTGGTCAATTGAGGCCCCGGTCACATGGGAGGATTTGCCCCGTGAGACGAACAGGCTGAGGGCGCATCAAATGGGCGCGATCATACCACAACATCTGGGAAGCATCACGCACCCATCCCCGATCCGTCCCTTTGACTCGAAAACGCGCGTTGAAAAGGTACCGACAACAGAGTACTACCTTCCGGATGATGCGCGGCAACTCCAGGCGTCTAATCGGGGAAGCACTGGTAGCCCGTCGCAGCCAGTGCCGTTCCCAGTCCCACACATGCGCACAAACGTGCAACGTCCATTTTGCTGCGCTACGTCTGATCACCTGCCGAAGGCCGGAGCACAAAGCCACAGGGGCGCGTTGGATCGCGCTACCGCAGTTCTTTTTGCTCCGGCTCTAATTTGCCTCCCTTCAGCGGTGCAGTATCCCGCTCGGGTGATCAGGACCTGAGATATAACCTCCTATAATCATTCATTCAACAGTAGAAACATGCATTCTGCAGATGGATCCCTTTAAAATCTGCTCCAGTATCTTCTCTGGGATAGAGATCAGACTGACTGGCTTATAGTTTCCTGGGTCATCCTTCCTCCCTTTTTTCAAAATTGGGATGACATCTGCCCTTGGTAGAGCACCAAACCATTGACATTGTGTTTCATTGTGATTCGGATTTCTCCTCGGGTGACTGGGCTCTGTCTCTGTTCCTATAATGGTCATTGCACCTTGGTCACTGCACCTTTGGATTTTACTGTTTATGGAAGAAGATAGCTATACCTCTTGAAAAAGGTTTTGCTCTGAAATGGCTCATATCAATGATCACATTGCCATAGAGAGAAGAGAGATAAACAACTGAAGTGGCATTTTTGTCACTTTCATTGTGATTCCTTTAAAATTTAGAGAAGAAAATAAATGACTAAGGCAGCTCATCAGTCACCTTTATTGTGCCTCCTTTAAATTTATGGTCATTTGATAGTATTCTGTTCAGTCACATTGTCTATTTAAACTCTATAGAGTTTGTATTTTATATTGTGTTAAATATACTTGTAATCTCTTATGGAATTATTGTAATGATTTAGAATATTTATGTTTATTTACATGTGATTGTGATGATCCTTTATTTCAATTAGACTGTAGTTTCCTGCATTAGTGATAATTGATTTTTTGCCTCTGGGGAGTTATTCCTGTTTTCTGCCTGTGATTCCTCCCTGTTTGTTTAACTTCTGCAGTCTTGTGGCATGTATCCCATCCTCCAAGAGGTCTGAAAGGTGATATACAAAGGCTCTGCAAGCTCTCTAGAAAGTTATTTGAGCACTCTTGGGTGCATACCATCTGGCCTGGGGGATTTATACTCATTCAATGCAGCCAGGTACCATTCAACTACTTCTCTGCCCATGTCAACTAGCAGCCCGGGCACCATGCCTTACCTCCTACCATCTCTAGATGACCCTGTTCTCTTCAGGGGAAAAACTGAGGCAAAATAGGCATTAAGCATTTCTGCTTTCTCTCTGACCTCTGTCAAAATTTCTCCATTTTCACCCAACAGTGGGCCGATCACCTCTTTGACCTTGTGTTTGTTCCTCACATATCTGAAGAAGATTTTCTTGTTGTAGCGAGCCTCCCTGGCCACCTTTAGCTCACTGTGAGCTTTGGCCTCTCTGATGGCTGGCCTACAGTGCCTAGCAACCTGCAGATACTCTTCTTTAGATGTATGTTCTTGCCTCCATTTCTTGAACATTTCCTTTTTCTCCCTTAGCACATCACACAATTTTCTGTTTATCCACATTGGCTTCTTGGATCCCCTATGAAAAGTACGCAGACGGAGAGTGATTTCAGCAAAGCGTACTTTATTTGATCAGGAACAAGACGACATTGGCTGGCTCGCAGGCCGGCTTTTATTCCCCGAGAAACTGCCACCCAAAACACACACCCCACTTCCCAAAAGGTTATTTACAGTGGCCGAGAGTCCCATAGGCTCTCGGCCGGGAACCTAGCCCCCTAATTGGAGCGGGCTAGGATCCGCATAGTCCATTGTCTCTTGGAGCGAAGCTCGACGTTTGTGCCTGACCGCGTGGAACCCATGCCAGCCACATGGTCTGGACTGGATACATTACACCCTACCATGTTTTCATCTTGTGGAATAGCGACAGCTTCAGTTTGCAAGTGCTCTTATTTTAGGAAAGCCCACCCTTCACTTGCTCCCTTACCTTCCAGCAGTCTTGCCCATGGAATGACTCTCATCGTACCTTTCAGTTTATTAAAATCTGCCCTGCTGCAATCTAACATACATATGCAACTAAGACCTTCCTTGGGCCCCACAGCAAAAGGAATTCTAGCAGGACATGGTCACTATTCCCTAAGTTCCCCACCACCTTCACCCCATCTACCATCTCTTGCCTGTTGGTCAATATTAAGTCGAGTACAGCTTCCTCCACCATTTGATGAAGGAAGTTATCGGCCAGACAGATCAGGAAAGTACGTGAATGTGGATGTTTTGCAGAGTTTGTCTGCTGGCACACATCAGCGAAGCTGGAGTCACCCATAACTACCAGGTCATGTTGTTTGGATACCCTGTCAAGCTGTTCAAGGAGGGCAGCATCCATTGCTTTATCCTGGTCAGGAGGTCTGTAGCAGACTCCAACCACAATACTGTTTGTCCTGCCTTCCCTTATCCTCACCCAAATAGTTTCCACTCGGTTGTTGCCCTCCCCCTCCAGTATTTCTTGACAAACAAACCCTCTCCTCACATACAGCTCCACTCCACCTCCTCTTTGACCCTTTTGGGTTTTTTTTGAACAACTCATATCCATCCACTATTACATTCCAGTCCTGAGAATCATCCCCCAAGTCTTTGTAATGCCTACTAAATCATACCCCTCTGTCTGCATTTACTGTGTAAAATGGCAAAATCCACTTGCGAACAGTCTCTAAAGTTCATTGAAGGGGGATTTAAAGTGCATTACTCAGCATGTGTGAAAGCGCATTCATGTAGGCTATTTATTTTTATTTATTTACTTCATTAATATCATGCCTTTCTCTCCAATGGGGACCCATTGTGGCACCTATACTTCGTGAATGTGCAGCAAAAATGGTATACTGTTGTTAAATGGCATTCATTAGATATTGTTAATCAAGTGCCATCTCTTATTGTTTCTACCTTATCAGAAATCAAGCATTTGTTCACCACCTGGGCATGCCTGCCTTGTTATTACTAAACACTCAAAAGACAAAAACAGCCTAAATCTAATCAACTTGTTATTGATCTTCACTGCATAAAAGGGCTTAATCTGTTCCATTGGCTGCTAGCATATTGGATAGTTTGAAATGAGCCCCCCAGATTTCCTGCTATATTGGGAGACTTCCTAATAATTCCCCCAGCTTCCTGCCAGCACCTCAATGGCCAGCAGGGAAAAAATGGAGAATCAGCATGCAATGTCAAATCTGGTAAAAACAGGAAGTGGTATCATGGTATCAGGGCAAAGGAGGAATGCTAGGCATCACACCAAATTCTGTGGTTTAACTATAGCGTTTGGGACAGTAATTAGAGCATCCCCCCACGATGTCATGACATCACCTCTGGTTTTCACCAAAAGTGATATTGCATACCAGTATGGCATTGTAGCTCTTCTCCACACTCCCCAAATCCTCCAATCAGGTTTCCAGCTGGAGCAGGAAGAAGCCATTCCTATTTATTCTAGTTTATCTTTTGTTTCTCTCTTAATACTACATTTCTTCTTTTTCTTTGCATCATCCTTTATATACAGAGAATATAAAAATTAAGGGTTGCCATCGTCTAGGTGGGCTTGGAATTCTTCTAGAATTACAACTGATGTCCAGATTACAGATACCAGTTCCTCCCTGTGCTGGGTGAGCCTTTAATTGTATAAGGCTCCTTCTTGCCAGAGTCAGACCAAAGCCAGCTGAGCTCTGAGAAGGTGCAGGTGAGGGAGCTGCTGCTGGAGTGGTGAGTGTTTTATTCTTTGCCTTTCCTTAAATGCTGAGGAGAAGTAGCCGTGGTTACTGTGTGAAAGGACAGTGTTTGAGGGTGTGTATAGCCTATTGGAGAGTGGTGCTTGTTTGAGGAAGTGCGGTTTTTGTTTGTCTCTTTTGCCTGGGTGTAACTGTAGCTTTTAGCAGTTTTACCTGGGGCTGACTACTGGCTCTGCCCTCTGCTGGGTGGGCCTTTAATTGTATAAGGCTCCTCCTCACCAGAGGTGTGAGCCAAAGGGTGAGAGTTAAAGGGCTCTTGCCCTGTGGCTCTTAGCCCAGGCTTCCCAAGTACTTACCATGATTTGGCAGGGGACACAGACGTCTTCGCAGGATCATTCCCGTGGGGACAACAGATGTGCCGCACCATGCTGTCACCAGGAAGTGACACCAGGTGATGTTCTAGCAATGGGGTTGGAAACTCGATGGTACCATCGGGTTTTCAGCCCCATTGCCAGAGCATCGCCCAGTGTCACTTCCTGGGGACGGCATGGTGCGTTAAAGGGAGGAATATTCCAGCCAGGGAGCATGTGTCCCCCACCGGATTGCAGTAAGTACTTGGGAACCCTATCTTAGCCTGAGGGCCCTGTAGGAATCTGAGTAGCTCTTACAGTCTATATTTGTTAAGAGGGTTTTTTTGCTTCTGCAAAGCTTTCACAAGTATTCCTGAAAGGCAGATTGGCAGGGGAGTTATGAAGGAAGTGCCAGTTAAATTGAACTATTTTTGAAAAGGATTGCAGCAGCATGGCTGGTGAGGGAGCTAAGGCAGTGATGTGGCAAGTCTGTGGCATGTTTGTATTTTTACCTGAAGGTAACAGCAATTACACTTGGAGCAAGTTGAAGTTGGTAGCCCTTCTGGAGGAGAAGATACAGGGACTTGAGGCACACATGTCCACACTCCAGTTTATAAGGGAAGGTGAATATTTCATGGACAGAATGCATGAAGTGCTCCTGAGAGGGCAACAGGAGGAGGAGAGAAAGGAAGAGCACGCAACACAGGAGGGCACATGGAAGAATGTAACCCATGGGAGCAGGAAAATCAAGACATACTAAATAATCAGTTTGTGGATCTCTCCACAGATATTGATTCTGAACCACTGGAACAAGGGCTCCCCCCCCCCAGCCTCCACAAAACTTGAGGAAAATTTCTCAGACCCCTTCAGATGAGAGGACTTGAGCTTCTGCTCCCCAATGTAGGCAAAGACATGTGTTAGTAGTTGGGGATTCCCTACTGAAAGGGGTAGAAGCTAAAGTGTGCTGACTGGACTTGTCATCTTGAGAGGTATGCTGTCTACCATGTGCATGCATCCAGGATATGACAGAAAGGCTAGGAAGACTCATCAAGCCCACAGATAATTATCCCTTCTTGCTCATCTACATGGGAACAAATGATACCACCCAGCACAGCACAGAACGTATTAAAAGAGACTGTATGGCTCTAGGTTAAAAGGTGAAGGAATTTAGGGTGCAGGTTGTGTTTTTGTCAGTTCTTCCTTTCAAAGGCCGTGGCGTAGGAAGGGAAAAAAGAATACTGCAGAATACTGGCTACGTAGATGGTGTCTTCAGGAAAGGTTTGGATTTTTGTACCATGGCTTATGCTTTCATGATGAAGTTCTTCTATTGAAAGATGGTTTGTCCCTCACAAGGATAGGAAAAAAATGTGTTTGGAAACAGCCTGGCAAACCTAATATGGGGAGCTTTAAACTAAATCCTATGGGTGAGAGAGACAAAAGCAAAGCCTAGTGTGATGTCAATAACTGGAGATAAGAACTCTAACGTTTTGCAGGGAGTGGCACATAGGCTAGGTAACATTAACTCACAGGTAAGTACAGAAACGAAAACCTCAGAGTGCATAAAACATGGATTTTGATGTATCTACACTAATGCACAGAGTATGGTAAACAAGCAAGAGGAACTTGAAATCCTAGTACAAGAGGGGATTATGACCTAATAGGCATTACTGAAACTTGGTGGGATGACACTCACACTTGGAATATTAGGATTGAGTGGTA
This sequence comes from Gekko japonicus, assembly GCF_001447785.1. Taxonomy (NCBI): domain Eukaryota; kingdom Metazoa; phylum Chordata; class Lepidosauria; order Squamata; family Gekkonidae; genus Gekko; species Gekko japonicus. Next base: position 1,187,079 of record NW_015175985.1, read on the forward strand.
CAACTTATTTAAAAGGAAAAGACAAATAAGGGTGGAGGAGTCACATTATATGTCAAGGAAGTATATACGTGAGGAAATACATGAATCTGAGCATGGAAGTCCAGTTGGGAGTCTCTGGGTAAAAATAAAAGGAATAAGAAATAATAGTGGTATTATGGTGGGGGTTTGCTATAGACCACCAAGCCAGGCACAGGACTTGGATGAGATGCTCCTAGAACAGATTACAAAGTTCTCAAAGAGATGGGACATGGTGGTCATGGGAGACTTCAATTACCTGGATATCTGTTGGAAGTCCAACTCTGCTAAAAATGAAAGGTCCAATAAATTCCTGACTTGTCTTAATGACAACATTTTCTAGAAAGTGAAGAGGAAAACAGGGGGATCTGCTATCTTGGACAGGGAAGAACTGGTTGATGAGGTGAAAGTAGTGGGCACCCTAGGTAGTGGTGACCATGTAATTTTGGAATTTACAGTCTTGGGCAGCGGTGGCCAAACTGTGGCTCAGGAGCCACACGTGGCTCTTTTACACATGTTGTGCGGCTCCCCGTAGGGTGGCTGGGGAAGTGAAGGGGAGGCAGTCTTCCCTTCCCCAGCCAGTGTTCCCCTCCCTGGGAAGGCTTGAAATGGGGGGGGGGGGCAGAGAAAGAAAGCAACTTTAAGTATGTTCTCAGACCCCCCCCCCCGGCCAGTTGCACGCCCCCCCCCCCCCGGCCAGCTTGGGGAAAGCATTGGTCTCTTTAAATGTCATTATCAATATCTGTTTTTACCTCTTTTGTTTTTATTTCTGGCAGTCTTATTTAATGTTAATGCAGGAAATCTGCATATTTTCCAATAAAAATGTGTGTAATATTTGTTTATGTCTTGCGGCTCCCAGACATCTGATGTTACTTCTATGTGGCTCTTACGTTAAGCAGGTTTGGCCACCCCTGGACTCTTGGGGAAGGTAAAAGTTGAATGTAGTCAGACATATAGGTTGGACTTTAAAAAAAATTAGACTGTTTATTGAAGATTGGAATAAAATACAATACAGTACTTAGGAAAGCACGAATGAAAACAATTACAAAATGATCATTAAGTTTCTGGTAAAACAAGGATTGCCGTTACAAGTTATCTGCTAATTTTGATCTTATCATTCAAGTAATTAAAAATAAAAATAGAGTTCAAGCCAGTTTTAAAGATCCTTCAACTACTTAATGGTAAAGATACAAGGTGTGTGAACCAATTAAAGGTGCTTTTTGTAAAGTTCCTTCTGGGTCATCGAAAGCATCTAGCCATAATGACCATTTGGTCATAAAACTAATAGAGATAACCTGTCTATCTTGCTGCACAACCCAGTCTGAGGTCATGTCTAGTAAAAAAAATATTCCCATAACTTTTGGTACCACTGATGCATCGAGCAGAGATTCTGTAATTTCCTATTTGAAGCAAGCACATGTTTTGCTGCTGCCAAAAGGGTGGAAATGAGGTCTTTAGTATTTTGAGGAATCCTGATTCTTGGCCATAAGTCCAAAAGAACTAAGGTTGGGTATTTAGGGATATAATGTCCTGTTAACAAATGAATTTGTGATATGATTTCAACTAGGTTCAGATCTTCCTTTTTGTTGTTCTGTTCATTCAGGTGCATATAACACGGTTGACTGGTGCTATATATCCTGTTCCCTTAGGTAGTGCTCCACTTCCTTACTCATATACTCCCCCCCCTTGCCTGTGCAGAATGGTTGTGGCTTCCCTTTGGAACTCGCCGTCAGGTTTGCTTTCTTCTTCTTCCTTCTCGTCCTCAGCTGGTTCCCTGAGCTGCGTTCGCAGAAAATCACATGCCTTGAGAACAGAGTCAATCTTTTCTTTTTTATCGTGAAGTTTGAAAATGACGCATTCTGGGATTAACCATCTGTAACTGATGCCATTTGTTTGTAGAAAAAGGAGTAGTTCTATATAATTCTTTCTCTTCTGTCTTATGTCAAATGGGATGTCTTTTAAAATCCTGATGTTGTTGTCTCCAATTTTCAAGGGAGTTCCCATAGTTACTTTCAAGATAGAGTCTCTCACATGTCTCTTCAAGAATCTGACTACTATTTCCCCAGGCAGATTATTTTTCTTTATGTATAAGGAATAGGACCTATAGACCACATCCATCTCGCTGTAGAGGTATTCTGCTGTCAAATCTGTCATTGGGGCTATTGCTTCACTCAGCCGTTGCTTCAGATTCTCTCCTTTAATTTCCGGGACCCCTTGAAACCATAGGACCAAATTGGCTTTCTCCATTTGCAGCTGTAAAAGTTGTGACTCTTCTGTGGCTTGCTTCATTTCCAGCTTTTGCACCTTTTTCTTAACTTTTTTAATGTTGGCATCCATTTCCTTCACCTTCTCCCCCATTTGCTCCATTGCTTTTAAAGATTGAGTCAATTGTAGCTGCTGTGAAGCCAAACTCTGACCAATTGTTGACAGTTGTTGCTTGATATTAGTCATCTCATCCAGCAGAGAACGCAAGGAATCTGCCAACATTTTGGAAAGCTCAGTGGTCTCTTCCATTCGAGGACTACCCACTAGTTTCGCTTTCAAAAGTTTTTCTTTCTCCGGTTTCTTCCCCGCCATCTGCGCTCTTGTAAGTTTCTTAAAACAGATTCAAATGCTTATTTTTCTGCTCCCCCCTCTTTATTTCGTGTTTACGTTTATGCGTTTGGGAGGGGCCCCTCCCCCGCACGCTTTCTGTCGCTCTTTAAGGGGGCAGCTTTCTTTTAAAATCTACATGCTCGCTTCAACCCGACTCACAGTTTGTTGTTGGCCAACCGGCCTCGCTCAGCATTGTTTTTTCCCCGCCTGATCTCCAACACTTGTCCCGGTCAGCAACATTCATACCATGTGGTCACTCAGCGGCAGGACCTTCGAGGCAGAGGAGCGCCTCAATTCTTTGGCATCGCACCGTCGAAGAGGTCGCCCCTCAAAAGCCCCCTAGCTAGGAGCCTTTTGCCAAGTCTCCGGGGGGGTTGTGACCCGTCGCACCCCCTCCTACATGCTAGTGTGCAGTTTGCATCCCCGGGATGTCCAGGAGATGCATCTGCCTGCGTGTCGCCATAGACTAGAAGTCCCTGTCTCTGGCAGAATGTTAATGTCTCTGTCTCTGGCAGAATGTTGATGGGGTTTTTTACTGATTAATATTTAAACCTGCTAGGTCGCCAAATTCCTCAATGTTTTTTGTAGTGCAGGAAGAGTGGTAGAAGGATGTGTAACATAAATTGTCATGTCATCCACAAAAAGACTTGTTTTGACATGTGTATGGCCAATTTGAATACCCAATATTTGTGGATTGTGCCGAATGGCTTGTTCCAGCATTTCAATAGCAAGGGCAAAGAGCAATGGAGAGAGAGGGTATCCTTATCTTATACCCCTAAATAATGGAAATTCTGGTGACCTAAGACCGTTGATGTGTAGTGAAGCAGCTGGGGATGAATAGATTTATATTTTAATTAATTTATTTATATTTATATTCCATGCCTCCCCACCGAATATAAATATTGTCTGAATGGCTCTTTGGAAGATGGTACCAAAACACATTCTGCCTAGCAGATTTGTAAGGTAGCTAAATTCCAGTATATTTTGGAATTTACAGTCTTGGGGAAGGGAAAAGCTGTACATAGACATATAGGTTGGACTTCAGAAAAGCAAATTTTGACAAACTTAAAGCTATGCTGGGTAGAATCCCATGGTCAGAAATACTTAAGGAGAAGAGAGTTCAAGAGGGATGGGAGTTTCTTAAAAGCAAAATACTGAAGGCACAATCACAAACATTTCCTATGAAAATGAAAAATATGGGAGGAACCTGAAGAGGCCAAGGTGGCTCCATAAACAGCTTTCTAAAGACTTGAGCAATAAAAAAGACTCATTTAGAAAGTGGAAGAAGAGTCTTATAATCAAGGATGAATATCAACAAATCACCAGTGCTTGTAGAGAGAGAAAGTTAGGAAAGTTAAAGCTCAGTATGAGCTTAGGCTAGCGAGAGATGATAAAAACAACAAAAATAGTTCTTTTCTTATGTTCAAAGTAAGAAAAAGAGCAAGGACATGGCAGGCCCATTGCAGGTGATGAAGAGAGGGCAGAACTGCTCAATTCTTACTTTTCCTCAGCCTTCTCTTGCGATGGAAACAGTGCTCAACATGGCAAAAACAGAACACATGAGGAGGGAAGGGAGTTGCAGCCCACTATTGGCATTGGGCTAGTACATAAACACCTAGTTTCTTTAAATGAAGCTAAGTCCTTAGGGCCAGATGAACTGCATTAAAGTGTATTAAAAGAACTCACGGATGTAATTTCTGAGCCTCTGTGCATTATTTTTTTAGAATGCTTGGAGGACAGGTGAAATGCCAGAAGATTGGAGGTGAGCAAATGTTGTCCCCATCTTCAAGAAGGGGGGAAAGGAGGATCCGGGTACCTACCGACCCGTCAGCTTGATGTCTATACCTGGAAAAGTTTTAGAACAAATAATCAAACAGACAGTCCTTTAGCATTTAGAAAGGACAGCTGTAATTACTAACAGCCACTGTGGGTTTCTCAAGAACAAGTCATGTCAAACTAACCTTATCTTTTTTTTTTTTGAGAAAGTTATTACCTTGCTGGATCAGGGGAATGTTGTAGACATAGTTTATCTTGCTTTCAGTAAAGCTTTTGATAAGGTTCCACATAATATTCTTGTTGACAGGTTGGTAAAATGTTATTTGGATCCTATGTTTTGGATCCTATGACTGTAAAATGTGATTTGGATCTGTAACTGGTTGACAGCACCGAAAGAGGGTTTGTGAATGATTCCTCATCCTCTTGGAGAGGAGTGACAAGTGGAGTGCCTGAAGGATCTCTCCTGGGACCTGTTTTGTACAACATCTTTATAAATGATTTGGATGAAGTAACAGAGGGAATGTTTATTAAATTTGCAGATGATGCTAAATTGGGAAGGGTAGCAAATACAGTAGAAGATAGAGTCAGGATACAGGATGATCTTGACAGGCTGGAAAACTGGGCTAAAACAAATAAAATGTATTTCAATGGGGATAAAGGTAAAGTTCTGCATTTAGGTAGGAAAAATCAAATGCATAATTATAGGATGGGGGGAGACTTGTCTTGGCAGTAATATGTGTGAAAAGGATCTATGGACCTTAGTAGACCATACACTGAACATGAGTCAGCAGTGTGATGTAGTACCTAAAACAGCAAGTGCCATTTTGGGCTGTATCAACAGAAGTACAGTGTCCAGATCACAGTTTACTTTGCTCTAGTTAGACCTCACCAAGAGTACTGTGTTCAGTTTTGGGCACCACAATTTAAGAAGGATATAGACAAGCTGGAATGTGTCCAAAGGAGGGTAACTAAGATGGTGAGGTGTCTGGAGACCAAGTCCTATGAGGGAAGGTTGAAGGAGCTGGGTATGTTTAGCCTGGAAAGGAGACGACTGAGAGGTGATATGATAACCATCTTCAAGTATTTGAAGAGCTGTCATATAGAGTATGGTGTGGAGTTGTTTTCTGTTGCCCCAGAAGGTTGGATGAGAACAAATAGGTTGAAATTAAAGCAGAAGAGATTTCAGCTGAACATTAGGAAGAACTTCCTGACAGCAGTTCCTCAGTGGAACAGGCTTCCTCGGGAGGTGGTGTGCTCTCCTTCTTTGGAGGATTTCAAAACAGGCTAGATGGCCGTCTGATAGCAATGCTGATTCAGTGAACTTCGGCAGATCATGAGGGGGGGGCAGGAAGGGTTGCCTCAGTGCTTAGTTCTTATGGCCCTTTCTTACACACCCAGGGAAACGCTGATTGCCACTTTGGAGTCAGGAAGCAATTTTTCTCCCGGCCAGTTTTGTCTGGAGATTCTGGAGGTTTTTTGTCACCTTCTGCGCATTGAGCAGCAGTCACTGGAGGTTTGGCAGGGAGGTATTTGTGAATTTCCTGCATTGTACAGGGGGTTGGACGAGATGATCCCAGAGGATCTATGATTCTATGTTTCTAGAGGAAATGGTAGACTCTGTGGAATCATATCCCTGCTGAGCTCCCATCCCACCCCAGGGTCCTCCTACAAATCTCCAGGAATTTCTCAAGCTGGATCTGGCCTCCCTGGCCACAAACATAAATTACTGGAAGTTTCTGAATCAGGAAAGCATTTCAGTTATTTTAAAGTATAGTAGTACCTAATGGGGTATATAGACAGAAGCTCCTCTAGAAATAGAAATTCTTTTAAAAATTGTGCATTAAAAAAATTCTCAGAATCTGGAGTTTAAAGTCTATGGTCTCTAAAATTCTTGGGACCTATTTCGAAGTGCATGTATTCAAGGTGCAGTTTTGGCATTCATATTATTCAAACAAACAAATGTATGTGGCAGCCACTCATTTAAAACTTTCTTCATAAACTGGAAATACTGAGCTTTGCACGGAAAAAAATTAAAAATGTATTAACAGTATGTTTGAGTGGCATCAGACTTTTGCATCTGATCCCTGAGCCCACAGAAACCAGGTCATGCTTTCTGAAAAGCAAAGACCTTTGGCAGCTGCTTCCTCTGGTTCTCTGTATCTCTCTTCTTCCATGTTCTCCTGTTGAAGTGACATCCCTTAAGTGTTCGAGTTCCTGGACATCCTGATTAAAGCAGTACACAGATGCTTTAATCCTTCTATAGTGCTAAGCCTGTGCAGGCATAAACAAATCATGAGAGCTTTCAAGAGGGGCTGGTGCCCAAGAAAGCCATTTGTCTCTGGTGCTCATTTCTTGGAGATATTTTGCAGCCATCTGAGTATTTTTTTCAGTTCCTTGGAAGATCTGGTTTTGCTGGAGAAAGCAGATCCTTGTGTTCAGTTCTGTACTGATAAATGTTACTGGTAAATGTTTAATGTTAAGCCATTGATAAAGAAGCTGAATTAAGGTTATTAGACACTGCAAACAAATTGATTATCAGATACAGTGAGTACCAACTCACAACGGTTTGTGCTGGAAATTTTTTTTGTTAAAGGTGCCACTGGTCTCCTGTTTAAGTTAATACTCCATTTATTTCTGGATAAAGTCTTTAAAAAGGTAAAGGTTCCCTTGCTCGAAAGCCAGTCGAATCCGACTCTAGGGTTGCGGTGCTCATCTCCGTTTCAAAGCTGAAGAGCCAGCGCTGTCCGAAGACGTTTCCGTGGTCATGTGGCCGGCATGACTAAACACCAAGGCGCAAGGAACGCTGTTACCTTCCCACTGAAGTGGTACCTATTTATCTTCTTGCAATTTCTTGCTTTCGAACTGCTAGGTTGGCAGGAGCTGGAACTAGAGACGGGAGCTCACTCAGTCTTGCGGCACCCGGGTCTCGAACTGCTGAACTACTGACCTTCCACAGCCTGCAGTTCAGCGTCTTAACCACTTGAGTCACCGCAGCTCAAGTCTTTAGAGTTTACTAAAACTGAAACTGAAAGATATAATATTGTATGAAAGAGGAAAGGTATATATAAACACACGTTCATGTGCACACACACCCCAATATTCTTTGTGATTAATCGGCTTCTTGCATTAATAGGAGATGCAGTTAAAATTAGAATATTTACTCAAATGCAAAACAAGATTTTCCACATATGCCATGAAAAAAAGAGGGGATCACTGTACATTTACATATAAGCTGCAGTTATGTCCAGAAATTTTAAAAATATGTATACTTTTTAAAAGGGGGTCATCTAACATTTAGGGTCATCTTTTTGAGTAAATGTGGTATGTGTTGTAATTTTTCAGGGGGTATTTGAAAGATGATTTGTGCTCATCCATCCTGAAAGCATGTTTACAGGTTAAGGCCATTGTGTAGATGAAGGCTAATTTAAAACACTTCACATGGTAACTGCCTAAATACTATGATTTGGTGATAGCATGGTTGTGACATCACAGCAGTCGGGCTCCTCCAGCCCCTTCTTTTGCAGTCGGCTCACTGCCATCATGGTATTACAAATAGGGAACAACACGAGGTCTCAGAATGGGAAGGGAGGGGTTGCCTCTCTGCTGGTCTTCCCCTGAGACTCACCTGGAAACTCTAGCCGATCCAGAATGCAGTGGCATGAGTCCTGATGGGAACACCACGGATGGCACATATACAACCTGTGCTGTGCCTGCTACACTGGCTTCCAGTGGAATACTGAATCAGATTCAAGGTGCTGGTATTGACCTTTAAGGCCTTGAGCAGTCTGGGACCTGTGTATCTCCTGGACCGTCTCCTCTGGTATGTCCCTGGGAGAGTATTATGCTCTCCTGAGAGCAATCTGCTGGTGATCCCTGGCCCCAAAGATATCTGGCTTTCTTGGCCCTGGCTCCAACGTGATGAAACTCTCTGCCAACCTCCATCAGGGCCCTGTGAGAGTTAATGCAATTCCGCAGGGCCTGTTAGGCAGTGATGTTCCACCAGGCTTTTGGCTGAGGACAGCAATGGTTTTCCATCATAGCTGGCACCCTCCTCCTTTCTTCCATTCTGCCTGCTTCGGCTCCCTCTTTAACCTGCCCATGAGATAGAAGAACAGTCCAGAGGAGATTTTAGTTTAAATTATGGCTGCCATCTGGAGACTATTAAATTAAGAGTAACTGATCTGCTGATTTTAATCTGTATTTTGTATGTTTTTAACCTGTTGTAAATCACCCAGAGCCCTGTGTACTCTGTGATTGGGCGATTGGGAAATTTACTAAATAATAATAATAAATAATATAATAATAATGACTCCCCCTCACTCACCACCACCTCCTTCGAGAGCTTCACCAGGGAGTCATCCTGGTCTTGTGCCTCTGAAAACGAGGATTGTGATGCCACTGTTGTCCCGGGCCTTCCCCTCCTTCTTCTCCACCTGGTGCTCTGCTCTCCATTTCACTGCTTTGTTCATTGGCTGAGGCTCCGGTCTCTGTGAAGGATGTTGATAGCTCATGCAGGAACTTCAGGAAGTCAGGCAAGTTCCATCCTAATGGTATGGAGTATAGATGTTTTTATACCCTTGCCACTTGTACTTCTTCTATCTTCCCTTGATAGGTCATCCAGATCCTGACCATTGGGCAGAGTTCTACTTGCCCATAGAAACAGGCAATGGCAGTTTCTCACACTACCAGGAGGTTGGGAGGCCAGAGGTCCACTTTGATTATGGAAATTGAACTTACACTGTCAACCAGAGCTGGCGTTCTTTGCAATCCAGGTGTGGAAACTCCTACGGGAGTGGGGTCACACGTTTGCCTCCGATGAGCACCGTGTGGATTATGTGGGGTCTTGACTTCAAGACTGGGTCACAAACCGGTTTGTAGGCTTCTACAACATCCAAGCACCCGAGTTGAGAGATGTGGATTCTTTCATGCAAGCCCTGCACCACCAATTTGAGGACCTGCTTGAGCTTTTCAGGAAAAAGAAAGATACCAGGGGCTAAATGCTTTTTCTATGCCCAACACCTACCCCCTTCCTCTTATCAAAGACTTGTTGACTGCAGCATCCCAAGGGAATGCTGGGAGCGGTGGCGCAGGCAGTAAATGAAGCCTGCATTCCATCTGGCCCTTGGTTGGGATGGCAATGCTAGGCGTGGTATGAGTATGATGTGTGCTTGGAGAAGGGGAAAGGGTTGTCTTTGAATTTACTACATTAAGTTTGTACCCACCAAAATTTTTTAGTTCTAACACAGTGACTTTCTGGGTTTTGCATATACTCTAATAAACTTATCACTGTCAAAGAGAGAGTTGTTGAGTATAACTGGACCAGGGTCTGACAGGGGACTGCAAGGAGAAGAGAACAAGGAAATAGTGTGGAGAGGGGGCTACAAGGGTGCCCCTTGCAAGTCCTTAAGGTGCCCCTTGCAAGTCTACCATGCAACCAGGCCCAGCCTCAAAACCAGCACTGTGCAACTGGGCTATAGTTTTCCTGGGTAAAGGCTGCCAGAGAGAGGAAAGGAAGGAAAGCTGAAGACTAGGAAACAGATAAAGGTAGGTTGGCTGTTCGGAGTGAAGGAGAGAGAAGCAGGAAAAAGGAAGGGGTTAGGGTTGCCCAACTTCAGGCTAGGAAATTCCTGAAGATTTCGGAGGTGGAACTTGGGGAGGGGGGACCTCAGTGGGGTATACCACCATACAGTACACCCTCCAAAACATTCATTTTCTCCAGGGGAACTGATCTATATAGTCTGGAGATTAATTGTAATTCCAAGAGATCTCCAGGCCTCACCTGGAGGTTGGGAACCTATGGGGCTTTCAGGGAAGAGAACAAGGTGATAGTGGGGGGGAGGGAATGAGGATCCCTGGAAGTCCTTGAAGGTCCCCCTCTTGTTATTTATAATTTCTGTTGGTCCTCCAACGTAAGGAATGCAGTGGCTTCCTGGACAATCCTTAAATCCACTCTTTAACTGAAAGAGTCACATCTCAAAGTACCCCTGTCATCCCTATGCAGGATGGCTCACTGGTTTATTTCCTTCAATGTTTAAAATTTATTACTTTATACATCACTTTATTTTTAGAATTAAGAATTAAGTAAGAAATTCATTCCAGAGGATTATCCAATAGACCAGGTGGTTCTATAATGTTTAATCCTTTTTCTAACTGCCTATTCACATAAGTAGGCTCTGCACTCTAGGTTATCTCATTCCTTTTCCTTAATATCTTTTTTTTTTCACAGATAAGCCAATAGGACCACACATAACTATGTGAGCCATGTTTTCCAACCCTGAAATTCTCTCCTCTGAACCATTTCCCATTAACCTTAGAAGCAAAAGAAACTTGCAGTAGTTTTGCCCCCAATAACATGTAGAGAAGCAAAAAAAAGTTTCTTCTGCTACTACATAAATATCCCCATTCTTTGGGCCAACAAAAAAATCCCTGTTTTGCTCTATGCAGATGTTGTTCAGTCGCACAGTCGAGTCCGACTCTTCGCGACCCCATGGACCAGATCACGCCAGGCCCTCCTGTCTTCCGCTGTCCTCTGAAGTTTGCTCAATTTCATGTTCGTTGCATCTGTGATACTGTCTAACCATCTCGTCAATTTCATGGCTGCAGTCACAGTCTGCGGTGATCTGGGATCCCAGGAACGTGAAGTCTGTCACTACTTCCACGACTTCCCCTTCTATTTGCCAAGGAGTGATGGGGCCGGATGCCATGATCTTAGTTTTTTTGATGTTGAGCTTCAAGCCCACTTTTGCGCTCTCCTCTTTTACTCTGAGCAAGAGGCTCTTTAGATCCTTTTCACTTTCAGCCATTAGAGTGGTATCATCTGCATATCTGAGGTTGTTGATCTTTTCCCCAGCAATCTTAATTCCCGCTTGTGATTCATCCAGGCCAGCATTTCGCATGATGTACTCTGCATATATATTAAATAAGCAAGGTGACAGTATACATCCTTGTCGTACTCCTTTTCCTATGCTGAACCAATCAGTTGTTCCGTATCCGGTTCTAACTGTCGCTTCTTGGCCCTTATACAGGTTTCTCAAGAGACATGTGAGGTGGTCTGGTACTCCCATCTCTTTAAGGACCTGCCATAGTTTGTTGTGATCCACACAGTCAAAGGCTTTAGCATAGTCAATGAAGCAGAAGTAGATATTTTTCTGGTACTCTCTTGCTTTCTCCATAATCCAGCGAATGTTGGCAATATGATCTCTCGTTCCTCTACCTCTTCGAAACCCAGCTTGTACTTCTGGTAGTTCTCTATCCACGTACTGTTGAAGCCTAGCTTGTAGGATCTTGAGCATGACCTTGCTAGCGTGTGATATGAGTGCAATTGTGCGATAGTTTGAACATTCCTTGGCATTGCCCTTCTTTGGGATTGGAATGTATACTGATCTTTTCCAATCCTGTGGCCACTGTTGCGTTTTCCAAATTTGCTGGCAAATGGAGTGCAGAACTTTAACAGCATCATCTTCTAAGACTTTGAATAGCTCAGCTGGAATACCATCACCTCCACTAGCTTTGTTGTTAGTAATGCTTTCTAAGGCCCATTTAACTTCACATTCCAGGATGTCTGGCTCAAGGTCAGTGATTATACCGTCGTGTTTGTCAAGGACATTGAGGTCTTTCTTGTATAGTTCTTCTGTGTATTCTTGCCATCTTTTCCTAATCTCTTCTGCTTCTGTTAGGTCCCTACCGTTTTTGTCCTTTATCATGGCCAGCTTTGCATGGAACGCTCCCTTGATTTCTCCAATTTTCTTGAAGAGATCTCTAGTCCTTCCCATTCTATTGTTTTCTTCTATTACTTTGCACTGTTCATTCAGGAAGGCCTCCTTATCTCTCCTTGCTGTTCTCTGGAAATCTGCGTTCAGTTGGGTAAATCTTTCCTTTTCGCCTTTGCCTTTCGCTTTCCTTCTTTCCTCTGCTATTTGTAAAGCCTCATCAGAAAGCCACTTTGCTTTCTTACATTTCTTTTTCTTTGGGATGGTGGTGATTGCTGCCTCCTGTACGATGTCACGAACCTCTGTCCATAGTTCTTCAGGCACTCTATCTATCAAATCCAGACCCTTGAATCTATTCTTCACCTCTACTGTATATTCATCAGGGATGCGATCTAGGTCAAACCTGAATGGCCTCGTGGTTTTCCCAATTTTCTTCAGTTTAAGTCTGAATTTTGCAATGAGTAGCTCATGATCTGAACCACAGTCAGCTCCAGGTCTTGTTTTTACTGACTGGATAGAGCTTCTCCATCTTTGACTGCAAATTATATAGTCAATCTGATTTCGGTGTTGCCCATCTGGTGATGTCCATGTGTAGAGTCGCCTCTTAGGTTGTTGGAAAAGGGTGTTCGCTATGACCAGTGTGTTCTCTTGACAAAACTCTGTTAACCTTTGCCCTGCTTCATTTTGCTTTCCAAGGCCAAACTTGTCTGTTATTCCGGTTACCTTTTGACTTCCTACTTTAGCATTCCAGTCCCCTATGATGATGAGGACATCATTTTTTGGTGTTAGTTCTAGGAGGTGTTGTAGGTCTTCATAGAACCGGTCCACTTCAGCCTCTTCTGCATCAGTGGTTGGGGCATAGACTTGGATTACTGTGATGTTGAATGGTTTGCCTTGGAATCGGACCGAAATCATTCTGTCATTTTTGAGATTGTATCCCAGTACTGATTTTTGCACTCTCTTGTTGACTATAAAGGCCACACCATTTTTTCTATGAGATTCCTGGCCACAGTAGTAGATATAATGGTCTTCTAAGTTAAATTCACCCATTCCTGTCCACTTTAGTTCACTGATTCCTAAGATATCGATGTTCAGTCTTGCCATCTCATTTTTGACCACGTCAAGCTTACCTTGATTCATAGATCTTACATTCCAGGTTCCTATGCAGTATTGTTCTTTGCAGCATCGGACTTTCCTTTCACCATCAGACACATCCACAACTGAGCATCCTTTCGGCTTTGGCCCAGCCACTTCACTCTTTCTGGGGTTACTTGTACTTGCCCTCTGCTCTTCCTCAGTAGCATATTGGGCACCTTCCGACCTGAGGGGCTCATCTTCCGGTGTCATATCTTTTAGCCTTTTGATACTGTCCATGGGGTTTTCTTGGCAAAAATACTGGAGTGGGTTGCCATTTCCTTCTCCAGGGGATCACGCTTGGTCTGAGGTCTCTGCTATGGCCTGTCCGTCTTGGGTGGCTCTCCACAGCATAGCCCACAGCCTCATTGAACCACGCAAGCCCTCTCACCACAACAAGGCAGTGATCCATGAGGGGGCTATGCAGATGACATGGCTTTAATTTCCCAGACCAAACTTGGTCTATGAAGATTATTACACCAATTAGGTGTCAGGCTCAGTATGCATTTTGTAGCTCGCCTGCCAAAGAGGAAGGAGGAGGGGAAGAGGGGTGTGAAAAATAATTGCTTTCATTTTCTTTGTTTTGTGTGTTGTTGTTTTTTTGCTTTGATGTGTTGCAGAGACCTGTTGTTTTGCTTTATTTCTGTTGGTCCTTTCTGTTGGTACGTTGGTTTATTTCTGTTGGTTTATTTCTGTTGGTACGTGCTTAGTGTGGGGGGTAGTTGACAGTTATTTCTGGTGGGCAAATGCCATGGGCTGATTGGGTCCTGATTTTTAGTGCCTGTGCTTGAACACAATATACCTGCAATCCCCGCGCTTTCACCGTCAGTCCTAACAAAGCTCGTGTTCACTATGGTATTGTTCAACGTCTCAATAAACTAAACTTTCTTTGAAGTGAGTGGGGTTGAAAACTGGTTTAATCAGGATTCTGACAAATTGTTAGGACTCGCTTTTTCCTATGGTGGGTATGGCTGTTGGTACAGGGGTGGGAGGCTATTCATATGCCTAAAGCATTGAGGGGGGGGGAATCCTGACTTTGGGGCATGAAAATAAACTGGTAAGGCATTATGGACATATGAAAAACCTGCACCTCCTTCAAAGGCAATTCTGGTGGAAGCATATGAAGGCAGATATTTCCCAATATGTGAGTTCCTGCCAAACCTGCCTAATGGGGAAATGGAGGCCAGTAAAGGGAAATTACAAAGGAGTCATTACCGGCTAAATATCAGGAGAAACTTCCTAGCTGTAAGAGTGCTTGAGCAGTGGAACAGTCTGCCTCGAGAGGTGGTGGATGCTCCTTCGCCGGACATTTTCAAGTGGAGGCTGGATGACCAACTTTCGGTTATGTTGTAGGGTTATCTTTTGGCTATGCTCCTGCAAAGTGCAGGAGGTTGGACTAGATGACCTGCAAGGTCGCTTCCAACTCTAACATTCTATGATTCTATGAAAGCCCCCTGGGACCTTACAACCCCTTCAAATGCCAGAGAGACCATGGGCAGTGATTTCTATGGACTTCATAACTGACTTACCACCCAGTAAAGGTAAAACAGTGATTTGGGTGGTGGTCAACATATTCTCCAAGCAGGCACATTTTATTCCTTGCAAGCAACTGCCCTCGGCCAAGTCACTAGCCAAGCTTTTCATGCACCACATTGTGAGGCTGCATTCCCTCCTCCACAAGATCATTTCAGACGGGGTCGCGGTTCATCGCTAAGTTCTGGAAGGAACGGCTGCAAGTGTTGGGGGTGGAACATGGTCTCAGCAGCTCCAATCACCCGGAGATGGACAGGCAGACTGAGAGGGTGAATCAAGTGGTAGAGCAATTCCTCCAGTGCTTCATCAATTACCAGCAGGACAGCTGGGTCAACCTCCTCCCTTATGCGGAATACAGTTATAATAACTCAGTGCACAGTGCCACTGGCCTCTTCCCCTTTAAGGCTGTGCATGGGTATGAAGGGGAACCCCTCCCCAGTGATTTCTATGGACTTCATAACTGACTTACCACCCAGTAAAGGTAAAACAGTGATTTGGGTGGTGGTCAACATATTCTCCAAGCAGGCACATTTTATTCCTTGCAAGCAACTGCCCTCGGCCAAGTCACTAGCCAAGCTTTTCATGCACCACATTGTGAGGCTGCATTCCCTCCTCCACAAGATCATTTCAGACGGGGTCGCGGTTCATCGCTAAGTTCTGGAAGGAACGGCTGCAAGTGTTGGGGGTGGAACATGGTCTCAGCAGCTCCAATCACCCGGAGATGGACAGGCAGACTGAGAGGGTGAATCAAGTGGTAGAGCAATTCCTCCAGTGCTTCATCAATTACCAGCAGGACAGCTGGGTCAACCTCCTCCCTTATGCGGAATACAGTTATAATAACTCAGTGCACAGTGCCACTGGCCTCTTCCCCTTTAAGGCTGTGCATGGGTATGAAGGGGAACCCCTCCCCACAGTGACTACTCAGGAACCCAAATAAGGAGATTTGCAATCGTGGTGGTGGGACTTAAAGGATCGATGGTCCATGATCCAAGAGACTCTGAGAAAGGCGAAAGAGGACTACAAAAAGCAAGCTGATAAAGGGAATGCTCCTGAATGGTAGTTGCAACCTGGGGACTCAGTGTACCTCTCCACAAAAAATCTGAAGGGGCTCCAGCCGGAAATCGGGGTGGAAGTATAGGCCCATTCAAGGTGTTGAGAGTCTTGAACAAAGTGGCTGTGGAACTTGATTTACCTAAGACTCTGAGGCATATTCACCCTGTATTTCATTTTAGTTTACTAAAAAGGGATCTGGGCCCAAACAAGGGGAGACCTCATCCAGCTGCTCCACCTTCCCTAATGGTGGATGGTGAACCCCACCAGGATGTGGAAGAGATCCTCGATTCTAAGTTGAAATTGAACCAACTATACTACTTGATTAAATGAAAGGACTTTGATGAATCACATAATGAGTGGGTGAAATGTGAACATTAGAGCCTCCTCTCTTACCCGTGCATTCCATAACAAATACCCTCACAAGCCAAAGGGGTGAGGGGTCTTGGGGGGGCAGTATGTCAGGCTCAGTATGCATTTTATAGTTCTCCTGCCATAAAGAAAGGAGGAGGGGAAGAGGGGTATGGAAACCAAATGTTTTCATTTTCCTAAAGGCTTTGATGTGTCGCAGAGACCTGTTGTTTTGCTTTATTTCTGTAGGGGGTCTAGTTAACTGCTTAGTGGGAGGGTAGTTGACTGTTACTTTTGGTGGGCAAATGCCGTGGGGTGATTGGGTCCTGATCCTTAGTGCCTTTGCTTGAACACAATATCTGCAGTCTCCGCTCTTTCACCTTCAGTCCTAAAATAGCTCGTGTTCAGTATGGTATTCTTCAACGTCTCAATAAACTAAACTTTCTTTGAAGTGAGTGGTGTTGAGAACTGATTTAACCAGGATTCTGACATTAGGGCTTTATTGCAAGGAAGAAGCTCTTAATATCAACTTTTAAAAGACAAAAGTAGTAGTTTTTAGGAAAAGGGCAAAATTATCCTCCTGGAGTATCCACAGCAATCCAGTCATTCAATGTAGTTCTTTTAAATATCTTGGTGTTACAGTCAGAGAGACCATAAACTGGAACACCCATTTGGCAACAGTAAAATCTTCAATGCTAAGAATGGTAGGGTCTATTTTGAGTTTCTATTATTCAAAGGGTGGACATGTTATTGACCGAGTTTTGAAGTTATTTCAGAGCAGAATCGTTCCTCATCTCTTTTTTGGACTTGAAGTTTGGGGATGGAAAGAGGAAAATCTATCTAGTATTGAAGTAATTCAGAACCAATTCTTAAAACATATTCTAGCTCTCCCCATGGGGTCTCTGGCTGCCTTATGAGAGCTGAATCTGGCATTCCCTCCCTTAAAACTAGGGCACATTTGGCCATTATAAAATACTAAAAATAAGCCCCGTTGTGGAAATAAATACAACAAGCTCTAGAAAGAGGCTCATGGAGAGTGCCAAGGCCTTGGGCACTCAGTGTCAATGTGCCGTGGTGACCTCAGCAGGGTATAATAACACAGAGTCCACCATTTTCTCCAGAGGAATTTATCTCTGCTACCTGAAGAGCAGTTGTAATTTTGAGTGATCTCCAGCCCTCACCTGGAGATTGGCAACAATTGTTACCCAGGATGAAATGGAGCATGGAATCTATGGCATTGTACCTGTCTGAGGTCCCACCCCTCCTCAAACCTCACCCTCTCCAGGCTCCACCCCCCAAATTTCCATGAATTTCCCAACCTGGAGTTGGCAACCCTATCTCCTTCCCAGCCAAGCATTAACCTGCCATTATCTGCCCCTCTGATTTCAGCTTTGCATCTCTTCCCCCCTCCCTCCTGGAGATCAGTTGTAATTCTGAGTGATTTCCAGCCCTCGCCTGAGATTGGGAACAGTGGTTCCCCAGAAGGGAATGACTGGTTGGGAGGATGGTGTCTATGGCATTGTACCTGTCTGAGGTCCCACCCCTCCTCAAACTTCACCCTCTCCAGGTTCCATCTCTCAAATCTCCAGGAATTTCCCACCTGGAGTTGGCAACCCTATCTCCTTCCCAGCCAATCATCAACCTATCTTCATTTCCCCCTCTCTCTTCGCCCTGACTGCCACAGAGTCCACCATTTTCTCCAGGGGAACTGATCTCTGCCATCTGGAGAGCAGTTTTAATTCTGAGTGATCTCCAGCCCTCACCTGGAGATTGGCAACAATGGTTCCCAGGAGGAAAAGTTGTCTTTCTCTGCAATGGGGACCAAAGCAGCTTACATCATTCTCCTCTCCTGCTTTTGACTTGCACAACAACCCTGTGAGGTAGTTTAGGCTGAAAGTCTGTGACCAGTCCAAAGTCACCCACTCAGCCTCTACAGCAAGAACCTGGATCTAGCAGACCCTGCTCTGAAGCACTGACAACTACGCCTAAGGCAGCCAACCTCCAGGTGGAGCCTGAAGATCACCAGGTATCACAACTAAACTCCAGACAACAGATTCCCCCCCCCTCGGAGAAAATAACTGTTCTAGAAGGTGGGCTGTATGGCATTCTTTTTATATATATATAGAACTCTCCTAAAAAGGAGAGAATTTTATTGCTTTTAATTTCTAGAAAAAAGGAGGATATACAGAGGGATTAGGAATAGAGTGAATGATGTTCCTATTAGTATATTAATCTTTTGTTAGTACATATAACTTCTTTGGCTTCTTCTGTGTTTGACCGATCGTCTTTCATCTTGACCTGTAACAAATAAATTGTTAGATATATTAGTAGTGTCCTTTTGGTTTATTGTTAATATAGTCTTTTAGTGCGCTTTCCGAACCGATCTTCATGTTCTAGGTTGTCTTCCTTTTACGTCTCTCAGATTGTAAGATTGACCCTTCGCTGCTCCTTCATCTTCTGGATTCTTGTCTCCCTTCTCTGAGCCGCTGTCCTCATCATTGCTAAGTACTTCCCATTTAGCGAGTTCTGCTTCCTCCTCTGAACTGGCGTGTCTCTTCAAAAAGTCTTGAGCTTTGAAAATGGAGTCAATCTTCTCTCTTTTATCCTTAAACTTGAAGATAAGTCCTTCTGGAATCAACCATCTATAGCTAATTTGACGGTTTTGCAAGAATGTGGTCAATCCTTTATAAGCCTTCCATTTCATCCGTATTTCAAATGGTACATCTTTTAAAATTCTGATTGTCTGCTCTCCAATCTTCAAAGGCATTGATGATGATGCTCTTAAAATTTGATCTCTGGTCCTTTGCTTGGTAAACTTGACCACCACTTCTGCCGGCAAATTGTTTTTCTTTGTGAAGTTGGAATAGGCTCTGAATGCCAAATCCATCTCCTCGCTCAATTTATCCGCTTCATTGACAGTCAGTGGTGCCGAGCCTCCGCCAAAATACTTCTGAGATCTTCTTTTTCAGCTTCTTTTATGCCTTGAAATCAGAGAGTCAAATTTGACTTTCCCATCTGCAATATCAATAGCTTTTTATCTTGCACTTCTTGATGTTTTTCTATTTTGTTGACCTTCTTCTTGATTTTTGAGTATCTTCCGTTGAAACCAGACATTTCTTTGCGATTTCCTCCATCTTCTTAGCTGTATCAGTCAACTGCTTCTGTTGATTGCTGAGAACACTTTCCATGCTAGACAATGTTTGGCTTATTTTTTGCATTTGGTCCAGCAGAGGGCGCAGTGTCTCACTTTCTTGTTGATTGACAGCCGGCTCCACAAGGCGGGAGCTAGAACCAGAAGTTCCTCCCAGCTTCTTCAGCGGCTTCTCTGGGAACCTTTTTTGCCCTGACATCTTTGTTTTATTGTTTACTTTTAAAAGTTCGTGCCGCGCAGCCTGAGAATGAATCTTCCTGCCTCACAATAAACAATTCCCCAAAAGGTAACACTGCTTTTCAAAAATTTCACTCCCCCCCCTTCTTCTAGTTAATACAGTCTCGATCTATTCTGGGGGGGTTTCCACCCTCCTCCCTTGCGCTTGTTTGATGGGGGGTGGAATGCGCTTATATCCTTTTCCACTTTTACGATCATCAACTCACAGTTTGCAGCCGTTCACTTTCCCTCTTAAACGTTCTTTCGCTTCATCACTCGGCGAAGTCCGGTGGCATAACTAGTCCCCATACAGGGCACAGACGCGGCGGGGCCTCTGGGGCATGGGGCGAGCCTCAATTTCCAACTGTTGGGCCGGTAAAGAGGCACTTCCCCAGTGTGCCACCTGGTTCAGAGCCTTTTCACCAAGGCTCCTTAGGGTCTCCGCTTGTGCAGATTCCCCCCCCGGTGCGCCACCTGGTTCAGAGCCTTTTCACGAAGGCTCCTTAGGGTCTCTGCTTGTGCAGATTCCCCCCCCCCAACTGCCCATGGGAGCATCCCAAGAGTGCGACCGCCATTCGCGCTGCCAAAACCAGAAGTCCGCTGTATGGCATTCTGTTCAGTTGAGGCCTCTCCCCTCCCCAGACCTTGGCTTCCATAGACTCTTCCAGAAAATCTCCAGGAACCTCCCTACCTGGAGCTGGCAACCCTAGACTCAGGACTGGCCCCAATGATTTCCTCACAAAGGCCTGCAAAGGATTTCCTTCCTTTGTCTGAACCGAGCTTGGTTGCCTACTGTGGCAAAACGGGCTCCAGTTTACCACTCAGCTGTTTGCCTCCCACCCTCGTCCCGTTTGCATATCTCACTCCTTAAATTCGCTGCCACGACTCACTGAATCGTCACTGCCTTTTTGGAGGGACAGAGAGACCCCTCTGGCCAAATCTCCATATTTGGAGATGGAATCCCCAATCTTTGGGGGATCCCTGGAAAGTTGGCAACCCAAGGGTTTGCCCTTTCCTTGCCTCCTTGGGCTACCCCCTCCCTTTGTTATTGTGCAGAGCGGGGGAGACTATGTGGTCAGATCACAACACAGATTATTGGCCCAAATAAAATAATTTATCTAACTATTTACACAGTTATGGGGCGCGCACACTCACTGTAGGAGTGTATGAACCAACTGTATGAACCAACACAGCATAAACCCACAGGGGTTAAACCCCATCCTCTTTCC
>NW_015175985.1:1207873-1211341 GCF_001447785.1 Gekko japonicus
GCCCTACACACCGGCCTCTGGCTCTCTGCTCTAGCAGGGTTCCCCCACGTCTCTGGCCTGTGGTCTGGACAGCCTGGTCAGCACAGGCAGCAGGAGCCTTTCCTAACCTCCCTTAGGACAAAGACGGCCTCTTCCCTGGATGGGCTGCAGTCTCTATTGATGCCACCCCGTGCGTTGGGACAGTCCCGGTTTTCCCGCCCTTTTCTGCCTTGGGGCAGCTGGAAACTGTAGTCCAGCAGATGAGGAAGCCCCATTCAACCCAGTGAGTGATACCTCTCTGGAACTACAGCTCAATTAAACTTTATGGCGGAACATTTTAAACAAACAACCACAGACAGCAGCCCAGCAGCCATCTTACAAACACAGGTAACTGCCATTTTGTTACACCTACCAACAGCCACTGAGGGAAAAGTTAAGTCCCACACAGGAGGCACGCAGGAGAAGCGTCTTCGTCAAAGAGACAAAGCCATTTGCCAGGAATTCTGACAGGGCAGAGTGGAAGGGGGAGCCGGCGGGGAAGAGCAGCACACCCGGCCAATGGCACACCAGTAGTCTTGACTGGCAGCCGACGGGCCAATGGCTGGGGGAGAGCATGCAGTCTCGCCACCCCATAGGCCAGAAGCCATCACCATTCGGCAATTATATATAAGAGAGATTGGTTAAGGAATGGATGACAAGGCATCTCCTGCTTGAGCTCCAATCTGCAAGCATATTTTACTTGATTTTATCTGATTTAAAACTGTTTTATTTGGTCTTTTAGTGGTTATTAATCCTTTCTAGCATTGCAGGCTGTTGATATTATGAAGTGTGTTTTTCCTGGTTTTATCAGCCATAGGGTGGTTTGTTTTAGCAGCTGGGCTGGGTGGTGTTCTAGCCGGGCTCGGCTGCTTTTGTGGAAATTGCCTAGTGATTAGTTTGGTCTTACTGGTTTGCTTTTTTCCCCTTTACTCTTTTTAAAATTCTGTCAATTTGATCCTCAGCCTAGTTTTAATTTTTGCCGGTTAGATGAGGATGTAACTGCTAGTGGCTTTGTTTTGAGGAGATTTATTTTAAATCATGTTAATTGGGTTAATTTAGCTGTGTCATAATTAAGCTTGTTAGCCTGTTCTATCCTTTTATTTCTCCAGGCATTTCTGAATTATTTATTTTGCTAGTCTAAGGCTGACATTGGTTAATTTAGATAGCTCAGCTTTTTAGAAAATCTGTTGCTTGTAGGTAATTTCCATAAATACATAAAGAGAGACTCAGTGTAGGAGTTTTTAACCTTAAAATAAATTTTATAGAATTGCCCTCTTGGGTTTACTCTTTTATGTTTGACTTTTAGGTTTTAAATTAGGTTTCAATTATTATTAGCCTTGTTTTTGCTCCATAAGAGCCATAGTTAGTATTTGTCTAACATGTTTACTAGAGTACAAGCATAGTAGACTGTTTAGATTAATTAGACTAATCAGCTGATCAACTACAACAACTATGAGAAAGAAAAGGGCAGTACCCTTTGAGGGACGCATGCCTACTTGTAAACAGAGTAGAATGGAAGAGTTTTTTGAAACCCTCTCACCAACAACGTCTAAAAGATTTGACTGTTTAGTTAATGAATCCTCAGCTCCTTGTAATTCTGTCAAAAGGACCCTCCAATCGATATGGAAGCCTTTGAGGAGATTTTGAGGAAAAATGCTGTCACAAATAACAGATCAGAGACATTAGCATCTCAGACTCTTCTAATCTCAGAAACTTTACAAAAAATATTTGAAAGGACTGATCTACTCACTAAGCAGATTGGAACTCTTTTAGCTAAACCATGTTGGAAGGGATGCTCAGTTCCTGAAGTCAAAAGGTTTTCAGAACGATCATTACCACCTTCATCCTTACATAACACTGCTATTGGTAAAGGACTGACTGAAGAGAAAGAGGGAGAAAGGATGTGTGGAGCATCCAAGGGCAATACTTGTATCTCGCATTCTGTCCTCCCATTGTCAGTCGGAGCATAATAAAATTGCTTTGAACATCTTCCCCTATCAAGGCCGCATGATTAATTGGTCTACAAAGGCCCCAGTCACACGGGAGGATTTGCCCCGCAAAATGGACAGGTTGAAGGTGGATTAAATCGGCACGATAAGCTGCCAACATCTGGCAAGAGTCGCACCCCCACCCCCAACCCGTCCCTTCCAGCCGAAGATGCAGATCTAAAAGGGACTAGTGAAAGGGCTGATGCACAGCAACGGTGGCCGTGGGATCGCCGATGCGCGGTTATCCCGTGGTATGCATGGTAATGGCGAACTGCACATGCGCACAACTGCTGTGGCTGGCCCTGCTTGACCTTCTTAGAGTTGCTTCCCCTGCAGCATGTGATTGCAGCTGCCAGCAGAAGCGCAGAGCCTCGGGGGACCTGTCTGATCCCGCTGCCATGCTTCTGTTTGTTCCGGCTCTAAAAAGCCGCACTTCTGCCGCAGCTTTTCCTGCTAGTGTGACTGGGGCCAAAGCATGCAGCCTTTTTGTTACAAAGGCATTTCTCATCAATTGACTTGAAATATGTAGAAAGGTTTCAGGACTTATTAAGGGAGCAAGATTTAAATTACATTTCTTCTCCCCAACAATTCCCTCACTTATACTCACAAACCATAAACATATTAAAAATATGGAGTCTTTCCAGTCCAGACATATCTTCAAAAGGAAAGAATTCCCTTGTTAAGGGCTTGGCTCAAAAAAGAAGAGCTGAATTTAACACTATAGGCAACACCCTTTCAAACAGAGCTGTCCACTTGCCTCCTCAACCTCCCTGTTGATGGACCTTATTTCTCCTTTAGTAGAAGAGAAGGTGAATCTAGCTAATCATGTAGTATAGAACCAGCAAAACAGTTTTCCCATTATTAGAGATTTTTCTAAGTGTGATTCCTTTGAAGAGAATCTAATTGCCTCTTTTGGAGCTTTGTCCTCCCAAGAACAAGATAAAATGTTAGCCAATTTACAATCTCTTACTCATGCTCTAACTGATATAAAAAACCAAGCTCATTGGATTAAAGATGCCAAGCATACTCGTATAAAGGACCTGCCACCTGCTGAGAATGAGCCTCCGATGAAACATCTTAAATAGATTGCCCTCTAATACCATCAAGACTGAAGGAGAATGGTAACTCGAGCCCATGATCCTTCTACTTTCATCCAATGATAATGAGTTTGATCCCAATGCCATCCCATTTGAGAAGAATGACTGACTCAGTGTCAACATACAGAAACTGAAATTCCTGCAGAGTAGGATCCCAAGAAACCAAAAAGTTCCTAGCTAACGATGATATAGTCTTGCTTCAGAAACCTGGCAGCTTAGTAAAACATATCCTTCTGGCTTCACCACTTATTCTCTTGAGGCTTTCAAAAGAAATAAACTATGTTGTCCCTTTGCAGGAATTGCTTGCTTGATCTCTACTCGTTTATTAGTCAATGTTACAGTGCTGCTGACTGAACTGCCTTATA
>NW_015175985.1:1211375-1236534 GCF_001447785.1 Gekko japonicus
ATGCATATATTCCTCCAACCACATAAAAAGCAGCACTGATGTACCACTAGGGCAGATTGAACATCTGCATACAAAAAATTAGAGATACATATCCATCAGTCCTGCGTATGCTGACCGGTGATCTTAGTGCTTAAGAACATAAGAGACGCCAATGTTGGATCAGGCCAAAGACCCATCCAGTCCAACACTCTGTATCACACAGTGGCCAGAAATACCAGTGCCATCAGGAGGTCCACCAGTGGGGCCAGGACATTAGAAGCCCTCCCACTGTTGACCCCCCCAAAGCACCAAGATGACAGAGCATCACTTGCCCCAGAGTCCCTATCTATACCTTGTGGCTAATAGCCACTGATGGACCTCTGCTCCATACATTTATCTAATTCCCTTTTGAAGCCACCCATGCTTGTAGCTGCCACCAATTCCTGTGGCAGTGATACCCATGTGTTTCCTTTTAGGCCCACTATTTCAATCCATATAATTTCCAGAAGCGAATCCAATTCTCTTAGCCTCTCAATATTTCTGGACTTTATACCCTCTCTGACATACAGATCCACCCCACCTCCAACCCTTCCCCCAAATGCTTGGACTGGTGCAACCAAATACTTGAACTGGTGCAACCTATGAGGAGCTCCTCCTTAAAAGCTTTAAAGACTAATCAATAAATAACTTTTGCTTGGAGCCAAGAAGATCTAAAGACATCAAGATCATCAGTGCTGGAAAAAGGCTACCTTCTCTAATTATTAACAACTAGCCTGATACCTGTGCTTCACTACGGTATTTAAGTTCCATAAATCCAGTTTTAATACTGATGATGTGAAGTCTGAAATGTAACATTTGTTGTAGGAATTCTAATGGAGAAGATTGTAGTGTAAAAATGAAGTGAGACATACGTACGTTTTTTCCCTTCTACTGAAGGACCTCTCTGTAGACCACATTGGTAGTTCTGCCCTCAGGTGCTAGGATCACCAGGCTGCTTGGTGAGCTCACTCTGCAGCAGGCCACATAGAACTGTTCATTTAAGAAGCAATCATCTGTTAAGTCAACTCCTGCCACATTCCACAAAAGTGATGGCCTCTCTACTTGTGTTCCTAGATTGTTTTGCTCATATGGAGATTGTGTTGTTCTGAGTACCTCAGGGTGATCTCGCTGGTACTTGGTCTGTGCAGCTCAGTGTCCCACAGGAGTACTATGTGCAAATGTATTTGCCGCATTCCTAAGTTGCCTCCTCCTTGTAGCATTGGTGTATCTGGCTCGACATTTGCCAGGAGCTTTCTTGAGGGCAGTAAGAAGTGAGAAGTGTGAGGGAGAGTTGGTGTGAGGGAGTGGTGACGTGGTGGACATTTCTTCAGGTTCATGAGGGAGGCATGCATCAAAATGGCTCCTAGAAATGTCTACTATCTCCCCATAGCCATTCATTAACTCAATTGCCATGGTGGCTTTTTGAAAAATGTCTATTCATGAGTCTTGAATAGCTGATTTCTGTAACTGTCCTCAACTGTCTGCAGTCTCTTCTAACAGTGTTTTTACCACAGAACATTGAGATCCACAGCTGAGCAATCAGAGGGAGGTGGGTGTAAGTAGGCAGGTTTTACCTCAGAACTCTGAACTACACAATCAACGAATCGGGGGAGGAGGCAGCAGCCTGCCAGGCACATGGAAAATAATTGGGGGAACATATTTTGCCCCTTTTTACCCCCTTAGGGGCCATGTTTCTCAGACATCTCTTCATGGGGGTGGGTTTTGACATCATGGTAGGAATGCACTCTCCTTATTTTGGGTTTCTTGGTGCAGGGGTTTGGCCTGGGCATTGAATTGGGGTCGAGGGCATACCCCCCCTTTTTTTTTTTTACAAAAATGCTTCTCATTTATGTTACATTTTAGAACTGGGACATAACTCCATATTCAAAATCAGATATAAAACAAGTTCATATGAACCAATGTTCTAGAACCCACATTGTAAGAAGTTAAATTTGAGGTATATTTCCATTGTGGGTGGGAGTGTGGCTAAGCTGGGCCAGCAGCACTGCTAAGGTGATCCTGTTGGGGCGACATCCCTGATAGATTAAAGAACCCTATCTGGTGTGGGGGGGGATTATATTTAAAGGCATCAGGAATGTTACATTTTAGAACTGGGACATAACTCCATATTCAAAATCAGATATAAAACAAGTTCATATGAACCAATTTTCTAGAACCCACAGTGTAAGAAGTTAAATAACCTAATAAAGGAAACCAGATTTCTACAAATTTGAGGTATATTTCCATTGTGGGTGGGAGTGTGGCTAAGCTGGGCCAGCAGAACTGCTAAGGTGATCCTGTTGGGGCGACATCCCTGATAGATTAAAGAACCCTATCTGGTGAGGGGGGGATTATATTTAAAGGCATCAGGGAGGCTACGCCAGCAGCAGGGCTAAGGCAATCCTGCTGACCTCCTCTCCTACACCTGAGAGGCAGCTACCTGTCCAGTGTAGGAAGGGAGAGGAAGGAGTATTAGAAGCCACTGTGGAGGTGGGGCTGGCAGGATCACTAAGGCGTTACTGCTGGGGCAGGCTCCCCCGTGGCTTTAAGCACCCTGCAACCTCTGTTGCACCTGACAGACAACTGCCTGTTAGGTGTAGGAGGTGGGGGGGAGTGTGTTAGAAGTCATCAGAGAAACTGGGCCAGCAGCATTACTGCACCACTCCTGATTTCCTCAAATGTCATTAGCTCTGTGCAGTCTCCTGTAACTGGTTTTTTTTTTACCTCAGAACACTGAGCTCTGCAGCTGACCAATCAGAGAGTGGGGGGTGCAAGGAGGCAGCAGCCTGGCAGCCACATAGGAATCAATGGGGGGAGCACATTTTACCCCTTTTGACTGACTTATGGGTCGAATTTCTAAAAACTCCCTTCTTAGTGAGCATCTATGTCATGGTAGGAGTGCTCTCCCCGAATTTTGTGTTTCTAGGTCCAGGGGTTTGGCCTGACCATTGATTTTATGGTGTGGGGACTTTCTTTTATATAAATAGATGGGCTCCTAATTGTTAATTATTGCCCCGAGGGTTGATAGCAAGCGAGACTTTACTTGTATTAACCAGCGTGGAGCCAGTGTCATTGATTACTTTATAGTATCATCTAACATATTCAATATGATTGACTCACTGGAGACAGCAGAATACATGGGTGGTGATCATCTCCCTCTGCAGTTAAAATTCAACACTCTACCATGTAACTTTCTTCAATCTGCCATCCCTCTTCAGTTGAGCCCAAATCATGGTAAACTTAGGCCAGTGCATTGGAATAATGAAATCACAAAGGAAGTAATCAGTCTAAAAAACTGTCCTAAAGCCTGTCAATTTAAGGCTAAAATCTACATTCATTCTTCCCTGGAGGAGAACCTAGGTGTAATGAGTGAATTAATAATGTGGTTGACAGCCCCGTGGAAAGTATATGGGTGGAAATAAGGGGAGGTAGGACAAAGGGTATTGTTGTTGGAGTCTGCTACAGACCGCTGGACCAGGGACAGGAAATGGATGCTGCCCTTCTTGAACTCAGCCATACTGACTTAATATTAAACAATCAGGAAGGATTGGTAGATGGGGTGAAGGTGGTGTGGACCTTAGGGGGAAGTGACCATGTCCTCCTTGAATTCCAGTTGATGTGGGGGATCAAGGAAGTTCAGAGTCAGACTCATAGGTTAGATTTTTTGTAGGGCCGACTTCAACAAAGAGGCTTGATGGGAGTCATTCCATGGGGGAGTGTGCTGGAAGGGAAAGGAGCGAGTGAAGGGTGGGCTCTTTTCAAACATGAGCTTTTGCAAGCTCAAGCCCTCACTATTCCACCAAGATGGAAACATGGTAAGGGCTCCAAGAAACTGATTTTTATTTGTTTGATTTGGATGTGGATGTGGATGAACCTAGAGCTTCAGAATAAGCTAAGGGAGAAAAATAAAATGGAGGAAAATGGAGGGAAGGTCAGACCTCTAAAGAGGAGTATATGAGAGTTACTAGGTACTGCAGATCAGCCATCAGAGAAACCAAAGCTCAGTATGAGTTGGGTTTGGCCAGGGGGGCTCGCTACAATAAGAAAAACTGTGAGAAGCTAACACAAGGTAAAAGAGGCAATTGGACTGCTTTTGGGAGTAGAAGGAGAAACTCCGGGGGAGGACAGAGAAAAAGCAGACAGGCTTAATGACTTTTTTGCCTCTGTTTTCTCCCTGAAGAACTCAAGCCCATCTAGAGATGGTAGAGGACATGACAGGACACCTGAGTGTCCAGTTGACATTGACAGGGAGGTTTTGGAGAGGCACCTGGCTACACTGGACAAATACAAATCCACTGGGCCAGATAGTGTGCACCCAAGAGTGCTCAAAGACCTTTCTAAGGAACTTGCAGAGCCTCTGCCCATCATCTTCAAGGCCTCCTGGAGAACTGGAGATGTGCCACAAGGTTGGAGAAGAGCAAATGTTATCCCAATCTTTGAGAAAGATAAGAAGGATGACCTGGGAAACTACAGGCTGGTCAGTTTGAATTCTGTTGCTGGGAAGATATTAGAGCAGATTTTAAAGGGATCGATCTGTAAGCATCTGAAGGACCACTTAGTGATCCAGGGAAGTCAGCATGGTTTTGTGCCCAATAGATCTCGTCAGACCAACCTGGTTTCCTTCTTTGATCGTGTGACAAGCTTACTGGATCGTGGGAACTCTGTTGATGTGATTTACCTGGATTTCAGTAAAGCTTTTCATAAGGTTTCCCGTGACCTTCTGATGGGCAAACTGGAAGACTGTGGGCTGGACTATAGGACAGTTCGGTGGATAGGGAACTGGTTCTAGGACCACATCCAAAGAGTGGAGGTCAATGACATTTCATCAGATTGGAGGGAGGTTTCCAGTGGGGTGCCGCAGGACTCGGTTTTAGGCCCAGTACTTTTCAATATTTTTATCAATTATCTGGATGAAGGGGTAGAAGAGCTACTCATTAAATTTGCTGATGCTACCAAATTGGGAGGATAAGCAAACACCCAAGAAGATAGAGTTAAAATTCAAGAAGATCTAAATACTCTGGAGAAGTGGGCAGTTGTGAACAGGATGCAATTCAACAGAGATAAATGCACAGTATTACATCTGGGCCACAAAAATGTCAAGCACAAATACTGGATGGGGGATACATTTCTAGGGAGTTGTATATGCAAAAGAGATTTTGGGGTAAGAGTGGACTGTAAACTGAATATGAGCAGTCAGTGTGATGCAGTGGCAAAAAAGACAAATTCAGTCTTGGGTTGTATTAAAAGGGCCATAGCAGGTCATAGCCCCTCTGAATACTGTCTTGGTCAGGCTGCACCTGGAGTACTGTGTGCAGTTTGAGGCCTCACTTCAAAAAGGATGTGGGCAAAATCGAGAGGGTGGAGAAGAGAGTGACAAAGATGATCAGGGGTCTGGAGACTAAGCCCTATGAGAAAAGGCTAAGGGCCTTGGGAATGTTTAGTTTGGAGAAGAGGAGATTGAGGGGGGACATGAATGTGCTCTTTAAATATTTGAAAGGCTGTCATTTGGAGGAGGGCAAGGAACTGTTCCAGTTGGCAGCAGAGGATAGGACCTGAAGCAACTGGTTTAAATTGCATGCATAAAGGTATCAGCTGGATATTAGGGGAAAAATTTCATGGTCAGGGTGGTTCAAAGGTGGAATCAGCTGCCTAGGGAGGTGGTAAGCTCCCCTTCACTGGCAGCTTTCAAGAAGAGGCTGGATGAATTTTTGTCAGAGATGCTTTAGGCTGGTCCTGCATTGGGCAGGGGGCTGGACTTGATGGTCTGTATGGCCCCTTCCAACTCTATGATTCTATGAAAATTTTCCAAAATTATGTACATCTATGAACTGACCAGGGATTTTGGCCAGGGCAGGCAAGACAATTGGTTTGATACTGATTGTAGGGCACTTAAAAGGGCAATTCGCTACATGCATTGACAATTCAAACTTTGCAATGACAGTTAAATGGATTTTGTTGCTGTTGTTGAAATGTGAATTCAGAATGCTCTTCAAAAGGAAAAAAGAGCTGCTTTAATCTCCTCCTTTGGATGGAAGATTAAGCCATATTGGGATGAGAGCAGGCTGGATTCCATAGAGGTGTCAGTGGAGTTGACCAGTGCCACAGTCTCCAATTTATTGTAGATAAGTACACCAGCTTAAGAGATGGCATGTTAGCTATTGCCTTCATGGATCTCAGAGCAGCCTTTGACTCAGTACCTATACAAAGACTACGGGATAACCTGAACAAATTGTCTATGGACCTCCTCTTTCTGATCCCACAATCATATGCTTAGTCTACTGGTCAGGTGAAATGTGGTCCTGTTGGCGAACTGACCAGGGATATTTCACTGAACAGAGGAGTTAAGCTCCACTGTTATTCAATTTATACCTTAATGACTTAACTTCTTACATATCTGGAAATGAATTTCATCCACCTTGTCTGGCCCATGTTAAATTACCATGTGTCTTGGATGATACCACCCTTTTGTCAAGATCTGTGATTGGCCTACGTGAGTTCATAGGTTCCTTCTTGGAATATTGTTCCAGAGAGGGCTTAGTTATTAATGTTGCTAAGTCTAAGGTTCTTTTTGGTTAAAAAAAAGGAAGATAAAGAAGTTTAAGTGGTTGGTAGCAAGTCAACCTATGGAGCAAGTAGTAGAGCCTTTTCAATATTTAGGAATAACCTTTCAAGCAAATCTTTCCTGGAAGGTAGAACTCTGCTGTTAGAGCGGCTATGAGTACTAGGAATGCCATCTCAAGATTTATTTATTCCACAGGTGGCCAATAAGTTCCTGCAGCAGTCGAAGTATTCAATGCTAAAGTTGCTGGGCTGGGGTCTGGATCAGTGCAGTAACAGACAATATCAATAGACCTCTATTAAGATTCCTACACAATATTCTGGTAACACCTCAGTGTGTGTCTGGAACAGCCCTGAGAGCTGAAGTTGGGCAGATGTCTTATGAAGCAAAGGCCTGGGGAAGAGCATTCAATTTGAAAATTAGGACTCTAAAATCAAACCCAGATCCAAACCTCCTTGGACTAGTTAAGTCAGACCACCACACAAGTGATTGGAACAGATTACTGGACCGTTAACTATTATGTCTGGGTACTTTCATGTTCCCGAATTGGACTGAGGCATCTTTTACATCAGTGCTTGACCTATTGCAATAACAACAGGCTAAGACTGAATTATAGGAAAACAAAGATCTTAGTTTTTGCTAAATCTTGGAAACAGTTTGTATGGACAATTCAGGGAAATTCCATTGAGCATGTTAAATCATTCAAATATTTGGGGATCAACTTCTATTACAATGGGAGCTGGGCTACACACCACAAATATGCCTCCAACCTAGCAAGGAATAGTGCCACTGCCATCGCCCGTTTTTTTCTATCTGAGAGGCAATAGGTATGTTCCCATGGCTTTAAAAGCCTTTAATGCAAAATCCAGCCCACAATTCCTCTATGGAGCTCTCATATGGATAAGTGCAATCAATCAATCAGCTGAGGGATTACAATCTTTTTTTCTACAGAAAATCCTTGGTCTCCCTAACTGCGTTCCATACGCTGCGATTTGTCTTGAAACCAGCCAGATGTTGCTAGAAACTCAGGCCTGGTCCTTGACAATCAAATTTTGGCTTCGCCTTTTGTTTAATTCTGATTCGAATTCTCTTACTTTCTTAATGTTGACAGATTACCATGAATTTAACTGGTTATCATCTGCCTCAACAGCATTTCAGATAATTAAACATAGGCTGTTAGATATCCAATTGCAGTGCCTGACTGAGGCTGCTGGGAAAACTTGTTCTCCAATTCATCTGAAATTATTTCTGATACCCAGCCAGTTAGAGTCTGTTCAGACAGCTCTTTAGATCTGTGCCATGCACGAGTGCCTGGCGGATTTACATGTAATTTCCAGACAACAACATCTGGGAAACGTACCTCATCTGTGAGCATCCCATTTTGCCGCGTTTTGGAGCCGTATTATAAAGGTAGTACTTTAAAACTGGTATTTTTGGTTCCCAACGGGCCATTCACGGACTTTTCCCCATCTGATCGTTACAGCGTGCAATTAAAACTGGCGCCATTTTTAAAAATCTTGATTCCATGCATGCACGGAGAAACAAGGACACGATGTCACACCTATGCGCTTGCGTAAACTTTCTTTTTTTAAAAACCCCACCGCGCATGCCTCCTTCAGTGGACGCTGTCTGGACAATCCACAGCAGAGGCAGCGCACAGTAAGACAATTCATGGGGGGCTGTCTGGTCATGCAATGATGAATTTTAAAAATCAGGATCAAATTAGAGACGGGCTAATGGCGGGATTGGCTGCCCATCTGAACGCACCCTTAGCCTCTTATTTCTGTTCTTTAACTGATCCCCATCAAAGAAGGGCATTTATGCTGGCCAGATTTAACGTATTGCCATCGGACATCTTCCTCGGAAGATGTAAAAAAATCCCCTATGATTTAGACAATGCCCTGTAGCCTGGGTGCTATTGAATCTGTTCCCCATGTTCTATTAAATTGCCCATTCATCATTAAGATCCCAGAAAATTTTTGAACTCCCTTCTCTCTACATGGTGTGGCCTTCCGGACAGTGTCCGGGTTCAGCGGTTACTTTCTGGTTACAACTTTCTCGTAACCTCTAATGTCGCCTGTTTTCTCCAGTCTGAAATTCAATCCAGGGAAGCATTTAACTGATCTATTTCATTTTGGTTGGCCTCACGATCGATGTACTTAAAAAAAAAATAATGTACTTTTATTGTTCACATGCCAATAAAGGTTCTATCTATCTATCATCTATCTATCTATCTATCTATCTATCTATCTATGTCTGGGTATCACCCATGATGTAATAGAAGTCACGAGTAGACAAGAACTGTCACAGCTAATTACGCCTGAATGCCCTACCTTCAGCTGTGATGTCAGGAAGATTTAATGGAATTTCACACTCAGATCGACTCTGTATTTGCAGCAGCAGTAATCTATCTATCTATCTATCTATCTATCTATCTATCTATCTATCTATCTATGTCTGGGTATCACCCATGATGTAATAGAAGTCACGAGTAGACAAGAACTGTCACAGCTAATTACGCCTTAATTCAGCTGTGATGTCAGGAACATTTAATGGAATTTCACACTCAGATCGACTCTGTATTTGCAGCAGCAGTAAAATCAACTCTGTGGATCATAGTTTGTTTGATTGTCCCAAATTTTCAGCTCTAAGAGACGAACTGATTTCCCCTTTATTTAATCAGGACTTACTCTCTCCAAAAGCAAAATCATCCTGGATACTTAGAGACGAAGACAAAAAAAGTACTCTATGTGTGGCAAAATTTCTAGCAGTTGCTGTCAAATCTCATGACAACTTTTGCAATAACCATCTTTAAATTCTTCCATGTTTTCCTGTGGAGCAAGGTCTATTGTGGGATGAGGGTTTGCTGTTTATGACTCCAGTTGCAAAAACTGTAAAGACAATTTAAAAAAAACCTTGACCACTTTTGAACTCCCTATCTTGTTAACATCTCTAACTATAATCTTAAAGTGTCCTTTACTTTATTGTGATTTCAATCTATGCCCTTGGCAATATTGTCCTGTTGTTATTCTCAAATTCCAATGGCCCAAAGAGTCTGTATTTATGGATCTCACACATTAGAGGATTTGCCCGCCCCCCCATTCAGAATAAAGAGTCAGACACCAAGGCATGGATGAACTAAGGGCCACTTTATTTAACATATTAACTTGTAACTCAACGGCAAGGGCCAAGGGTCTTGTAGCACAGTACATCCTGACCCCTCCCTATCCGTATAACAGGGAGCCACCCTGCCCCGGATCAAATCAGTGTATCTGACTCGCATCTGTCTGGTCAACAAATGGGCAAAGCCATGGAGATCCCACCACCAAGCCATACAACTTAGATGGGGCTCAATCCATGCCGACCAGTGTTCCCTCTAAGCTGAGTTGGTGTGAGCTAGCTCATAGTTTTGTAGCCTCTGGCTCACACATTTTTGTCTTAGCCCAGGAAGGATGGCTCCAGAGCAAACTGATTCATGCAGCAGCCAAGTCGCTTGCTCACAACTTTAGTGCCAGTAGCTCACAAAGTTGAATTTTGGCTCACAAGACACTACAGCTTAGAGGGAACATTGATGCCGACCCCAGGCAGTCTGCCTTCAGAACCCCAGGTCACATAACTCAAAGGCTAATTGGGCCAGACTCCTAGCCCCCAAACTGGGGTTGTTAATTGGTGCTCCCCTAGCCACATATCACTCACCAGCCCTCATCTGGTCACAGCCAAGGTCAAGCCTCAGCTTAAGCCAATGCACCCACAGCGAGGCCCAACACCTCCCGCAGCACTTGCCATAAACCCGCCTGCCAAGGCTTTCTTGATATCTCTGTTAGCCTTACTCTGAGCCTGGTCAATCCCTAGAGGGCTCCAAACATCTTGCCACACTCTGCATGGCACCATGACTGACCAGACTATAATAACTCCAGACCACAAACCCTGTATGGCCGGCAAGTCCTCCAAAGCCTGCAGAACTAAGGCCTTACCCTTGATCAAGCCCAGATCATTACCACCTATGTGAATCACCAGCACATGAGGAGGATAGGCAGAGCTGCCTTGAAACAACAAAGGCATGAGTCCTGACCAGTGTAGGCCCCTGCCATTCAATGCTAGCCCACTGGCTTAGCCCCAGATGAGTGCCGACTGGAGTTCTCTGAGCTCGTTGAGTGGCCCAAAACACAAAACTATGGTCACAGATGAGAACCTGTCTCCACTCACTGAAAACAACAGCACCTACAAGGGAAACAACAGTTAACCACAACTTTCAAATCTATGGTGAAACAAAGGGGTGAACATAGGACTTACAAGCAGTTGAATGCCACATGCCCAACTTTTGAATATCAGGGGGAGAATACCCCATGGCCACAGCTGTGGAAGCCACCCTGATTCAAACTTCACCCCTGATAACGCCAGCTTTGCGAGAGCATGGGTGGTCACCACCCAAAATTGGTGTTTGGTCAAAGGACTACCATCAGAGTGGTGAAACAATAAACTAGCCCCCCATACCCAGACTGCTAAATAACTGGCAAGGGCAGAAACTGGGCAAAGCTCGAGATCAGAACAAGGACTTAACATGATCACATTAGCATGCTGGTGCTGGTCAGTTTTGGAGTGCCTAATCGTAAGATAAGCCATCCCTGAGGGCAATTTGAGGTCTGCAGCCAGGAGAGCCCGACCTGAGGAATCATTCTGAGATTCTGCAACCAACTTGCTAATTCGAAGGGCCCCCCAAAAGGCAACCAAAGCAGCCACGTGAAAAAGGCAGGCCTCGAATTCTGACGAGCAAACTCCACACCAAACCCCTCTCAGTCCCTTGAGGACCAAAGGTGACATGGACTTCTGAGTATCAGCTTGCTGACCTGACTTCCTGGACCACCCCAATATTCTCTCTAAGCTATGGAATCTTGTGAGCAAAAATTCTACCTTGTGAGATACTGGCATTAAAGTTGTGAGTGAGCGGTTTGGCTACTGCATAATTTAGTCTGCTCTGGAGCCATCCTTCTTGAGCTAAGACAAAAATGTGTGAGCCGGAGGCTAAAAACCTGTGAGCTAGCTCACACTGACTCAGCTTAGGGGGAACACTGGACCACCCCTCCAGCATCTTCTTCAGTCAGAAGTCATTTGTATCCTCCCAAAATCCCAGAAGGAGCTGCGGTGGCTCAAGTGGTTAAGACGCTGAACGGCAGGCTGTGGAAGGTCAGTAGTTCAGCAGTTCGAGACCTGGGGGCCGCATGATGGAGTGAGCTCCCATCTCTAGTCCCAGCTCCTGCCAACCTAGCAGTTCGAAAGCAAGAAATTGCAAGTAGATAAATAGGGACCACTTCGGTGGGAAGGTAACAGCGTTCTGTGCGCCTTGGTGTTTAGTCATGCCGGCCACATGACCACGGAAACGTCTTTGGACAGCACTGGCTCTTCGGCTTTGAAACGGAGATGAGCACCGCAACCCTAGAGTCGGATTCAACTGGCTTTCGAGCAAGGGAACCTTTACCTTTACCTTTAAAAGCCCAGAACCTTACTGGCGAAGGCCAGCACAGACAGCCATCCCTGAATGAAACGCACAACAAGCCCTTACTTTTAAGGTCAATGCAATAGTGGAGCAAGCGCTCCACATGTAGGGGTCACGGTACCTGGTACCCAACCTCTGACCTAAACTCCTTGAACTGCTGTACAGCACGCTCGTACGACCTCCTGGTGCTGGGAGCTATAGCAAGGCCTATCGCTCTGCAGGTCTTGGCCTTCCAAGCAGCTAGAGCTCCAGGGGGATCCTTGCCAGATGAAGATTGACTTGTGGGGCCAACTGATGAAACTTCTCCATCTGTTTATGAAAGAGAGTGTCAGCTACACCATTTTCAACCCCCCCTGGAACGTGCCTGACCAAAACCCAGATGTTAAGACGAAGGCAATGCAGAGTGAAAGCCTGAACCAAAACCATAACTCGGGGGGACCTGGATGAAAAAAAATTGATGACATGAACCACAGCGAGGTTGTCACACCAAAAGTGTACCCTATGGTTTACCAAATCGTCCCCCCAAAGCTTAACTGCCACCAGTATCGGGGGGAAATCAAGGAAAGTAAGGTCCCTGTTGAGTCCTGCTGCCACCCAAAATGATGGCCAATCTTCCACGCACCCATGTCCATGAAAGTAGATCCAATGAAACCACAGCATCGGAGGTAACCTAAAGCTGAGCTTCAAGTCTTAAATCATCTCTCCAAAAAGATGCACCATTGAAAGACTCCAAAAATTAATGTCAGACTGTGAGGTCCTCATGCATGCAAGCCGTAATTCATGTCCTATGGTTTAAGCCAACCATGGCATCGCAGAGCCTTCGCAAAAAGGCCCTCCCTGGAGCTACAACTTTACTAGCTGCTGCAATTCCAGCAAAGTTGCTTTGCGCTTAGAGAGGAAGCTGGAGACACTAGCACATAAGTCCGGCACCTTACTCTCAGGTAAATGAGACAATTGCACCACCATGTCCAGCTCCACACCAAGAAATGTCAACTGCGAAACCAGACCTTTAATATTTCCATGAGCCAGGGGGACACCCAACTCGGTAGCCAGCCCAAGGAAACTCGAAAGAAGCAGACCACTTTGTCCAGAACCAGCTGGGCCCACAAAGAGGAAATCGTCTAGATAGTATGTGACGTCCCAGAACCTTACCCATTCAAGAAATGAGCTAAAGCATTCGAAGGCAGCACATGACATGGAACAACCCATAGGCAGGGCTCTATCCATGTAGAACTTACCCTCAAAGGAGAAGCTCAGTAATTCAAAGTTGTTGGGATGCACCAGGAGAAGGCGAAAGGCAGACTTGATGTCGCATTTAGCCATCTCAGCTCTGGGCCCATAGCGCCGTATGACCTGTACAGCCTGATCAAAGATCATAAAGCACACAGAACAGAGGTGGTCAGGTATACCATCATTCACTGATCCTCCCCGTGGGAAGGAAAGGTGATGAATTAGATGGAATTCACCAGGAGCCTTTTTAGGCACAACACCGAGGGGGGGACACCCACAAATTAGGTACAGGCAGGGAAGGAAAAGGTCCTAGCACCCTACCTTCAGCCCTTTCCTTGTCAATCTTTTCCCGAACAACATGCTCCAGGCCCTGAATAGAATCAAGGTTCTTAACCATAAAGGGAGCCCTTGGCCCCATAAAAGGAATCCTGAAACCAAACTGAAAACCCTCCAACAAATATTTAGCATTGCTTGTCTTCGGGTACTTAACCAGCCAAGCCTCCAGCACCCTTACCAACACACTTTACTTATCATCTGCCTCCACAATATTTTATACAGTTAAACGCAGGCTTCTAGATATTCAATTTCAGTGCCTGATTGAGGCAGCCAGGAAAACCTGTTCCCCAGTTCATCTGAGATTATCCCAGACACTGGGCCAGACAGCTACTTATTTTTGCTCTCTAACTTGATCACCATCAAAGAAGGGCATTTTTGTTAGCCAGATTTAATGTATTGCATTTGACATCTTCTCTGGAAGATGCCAAAAAATCCCCTATGAATTTAGGCAATGCCCCTGTGGTCAGGGTGTTATCGAATCCATTCCCCATGTTCTTTTAAATTGTCCATTTTATACTAAGATTCAAGAAAAATTTCTGGACACCCTTCTTTTTACATGGCGTGGTCTTCCTGAGAGCGTCAAGGTCCAGCTGCTACTCTCTTGGCAAAACGCTTCTATAACTTTTAATATTGCTTGGTTTCTTCCATCTGTAATTCAAACCAGGGAAACTATTAATTGATCAGTTCTTTTTTTGTTGGCTGTTCGACAGCCATACTTTTGATGTATTCCTAAATTTTAATGTAACCTTATCTCTTACATGCCAATAAAGGTTGTCTGTCTGTCTGTCCCACTGAAGCATAGAGTTCATGGCTGCTCGCATGCAGAATTCCGGAACTGCCGGGCCCTGAGTAGGATAACCAGCCCAAGGTGGTGGAGGCCAAACTGCCCTGAGGGCCAAGCCCACTGATGGGGTGAGATGGGAGGTATAAGCCTGATTAGAGGCTGGGGGACCTGAGACAGGTGGCTGACTCCATGGTCCCCAAGGCCACACAGGTGATGGTTGCAGAGTGGAAACAGACTCACCCAACAAGCCCTGAGCCCCTGAAGATGTTGTTGCCACTTCAGATCCAGAACACTGGTCAGGCTCAGTGAGCCCAGGAGCTGCATCTGACTTCTCACCCATCTTCCATCCTTTGCCTGAGCCACCGGGCTTGGTAACCTGGCCTTCAAGAAGAGATAGACGTATTAATACAGAAGCTTGAAACTGAATTTTAGAAGCAGATTTTGTCTGTTTTTTGGGTCCCTTGTCTGTAGCAGCAGGTGCCACGGGAGCTGTGACCCCGAAGGCCTGTTCAAGAGCTAATAACCTATCCAATATGGCCTGTTGGACGATGTCATCATTGTCATCATCCGAAGAAGAGAGAATAGGTGCAGGCTGCTTTGAAGGAGCCTTAGGGGCGGGCTGCTTGCCCTTAGACTTCCCCGCTCCTTTCTTAGGGGCCATGTCCCTGGAGTCTAATGAACAATTAACCCTCAATACCATTTCACTAAATGCCTCACCCCAGGACACCTATTACCAACAGGAGTTAGGGTGGGGGAAAGGGCATAAAAGGGGGCAATGCTGCCCCCCTCTATACCTGGATCGGATGATAAGCAGATTACCCACCACCAATGTTCCCTCTAAGCTGTGGAGTCTTGTGAGCAAAAGTTCTACTTTGTGAGCTACTGGCATTAAAGTTGTGAGCAAGCAATTTGGCTACTGCATAAATTAGTTTGCTCTGGAGCCATCCTTCCGTAGCTAAGACAAAAATGTGTGAGCTGGAAGCTAAAAAACTATGAGCTAGCTCACACTCAGCTTAGAGGGAACACTGCCCACCACCAGCAGAAAAGGCTATGTGGTGCAAATATACCAAGGGATCCCCCCAGGCAAACATATCCACCCAGAACCAAAAGAGAAACCAGGTGGGGAAGGAGGAAGGCCCACGGCCCAAAGCCCCCCGATGCCTGGTGCCACCTGTAGCCCATGCTCAAGGCTGGTCCCAAGCCTGACTACCGCAGACCTTTATGGCCCCCCCCCAAGGAAGGGTGCCTCCTCTATTGTGCGGTTCTCAGGAAACTAGCCATGTCGGGGCTGCACCTGGCCATGAGCCACCAGCCACTGACAGGCCCAAAAACCCAGCCCCAGACAAGCCACAGCTGCAGCACACTCCCGGCACCACTCCTCACCCCAAAGGAGCCCCAGACACCACCCCCTTGATGACGATGAAGGCCAGAAGCCCAGGAGGGCCTCGTGGCTGCCACCAAACATTGCCCACACACCCTGCAGCAAGGCCAATGCTGAGGGCACTGCCCTCGATGCCGTAGCCACCGTCCGCCGAAGCCAGTCACTGCTGCACCGTCCGCATGCTGCCATTGCCGCACCCAAGAATGGGCCCTGTCGCAACCACCACTGCTGCTGAAGCTAGGCCTACCACTGTCGAGGGGCCCTGCAGCCGTGGAAGTCCAACTGGCCACCTTCAGCAGCCCTGGTCCATCAGCCCGAAGGTAAGCAGCTCAAGGCGAGCCTACCTCACTCATGCTGCCAGGCCTTCCCTCTAACAGCCAAGGCTCGAGGCAGGAGCAACAAGGAGCTCCTGCCTGACCAAGGAAAATGTGGCAACTGAAGAGGCAGGAGCGTAGCTGGCCATTAAAACATGCAGGCTCCACCACCCAAGGTCCCAGATGCTAATAGCATCATGCTCGCTCGCTCTCCTACAGGGGCAGCAAAGACGGCCCCCCAGCAGCACAGCCATTGGCCGTCTGCCGTGTGTGGCCAGATTACCTCATTATTTCCTCTTCTGTCCTTTATATTCTGACCCTAGGCCTAAGTTTTTGGTGGGAATTTTATCTGGCTTAACCTTGTATACCAACACTGAGAAAATCATATTTTTGCTTTCTGCTACTGATGCATATATTATGTATAGAGTCTCACTTTTTGCCATTGCTGCTATGAAGATTAGGTCTAATGCTAAAAAGGTGAAGGTTTCCCTTGCTCGAAAACTAGTCGAATTCGATTCTGGGGGGCGGTGCTCATCTGTTTCCAAACCGAAGAGCCAGTGCTGTCCAAAGACATTTCCAGGGTCATGTGGCTGGCATGACTAAATCCCGAAGTGCATGGAACACTGGTGCCTTCCCACCGAACTGATACCTATTTATCTATTTGCAATTTCTTGCTTTCGAACTGCTAGGTTGGCAGGAACTGGGGCCAGACACAGGAGCGGTTAAACACAATAATGACTGATACTCCATAAATATTTATTTATTTATTTATTCGATTTATACCCTCCCCTCCCCGCCAAAGCAGGCTCAGTGCAGCTTACAAAGGATAAAACATAAAAACAATTATAACATAGGCAAAACCATATAAAACCATCTATACAATCTGATATCATAAAGTGCTAGCTAGTTGTAATTAATACTTAAAGATGGCGGCAACAGTTATGTTAGTATAATCTCTGGTCTCTGGTCTGCCTTGCTTATCAGTTTCACATTCTTTATCATATATATGAGGCAAGCACAGGCACAGGTTCTGTCTTTCTCAAGTATCGTTAATGATCTTTAGTGATAATGTTGTTGTTGTTGTTGTTGTTAATAATGGTGGCAGCTCCTTAACCAAAGGCCTGGTGGAAGAGGTCTGTCTTGCAGGCCCTGTGGAACTGTAACAGGTCCTGCATGACCCTGATCTCTTCTGGGAGCTCATTCTACCAGTGCAGAGCTGCCACCGAGAATGCCCTGGCCCTGGTTGTTGCCAGTCTGATGTCTTTGGGGCCCAGGAGGGTCAATCGATTTTGAGACCCTGAACGTAGTGCTCGCTGGGGTACATATGGGGAAAGGCGGTCCCTCGGGTATGTCAGCCCCTGACCATATAGGGCTTTAAAGAACCAGCACCTTGAAGCGAATTCAGAATGCTATCAGCAGCCTTTAGCACAGGCTGGATGTGCTCCAGCATAGGGAGACCCATCAGGAGCCTGGCCGCTGCATTTTGCACTAGCTGCCACTTTCAGATTTGTGACAAGGGCAGCCCCATGTAGAGAGTGTTACAGTAGTCCAGTCTCGAGATGACCATCGCGTGGATCACTGTTGCCAAGTCGTTGCGGTCGAGGAAGGGAACCAGCTGCTTGATCAGCCGAAGAAGGTAAAAGGCTGACTTGGCAGTGGCTGCTACCTGGGCCTCCATTGTTAGGGAGGTGTCCAAGAGCCACTCCCAAGCTCCTAACCTCTGGCACTGGCACCAACAGCACCCCATCAAAGGTCAGGAGTGGGATCCCTACCCTCGGACCATGTTGATTCAGGCACAGGATCTCTGTCTTCATCGGATTCAGTTTCAGTGGGCTCATTCTAAGCCAACCAGCCATGGCTTGTAATGCCCAGTCTAGATCTTTCAGTTTAGAGTCAGACTGGCCACCCAACAACAGATAGAGCTGGGTGTCATCTGCATATTGGTGACAACCCAGCCCATGCCTCCGGGCAATCTGGGCATGGGGGTGCATATGGATGTTAAATAGCATCGGAGACAGCACTACTTCTTGAGGCACTCCACAGTTCAGTGGGTGCCTTTGGGATAGCTGTTCCCCTAGTGCCACCCTTTGTCCCTGACCTCGGAGAAAGGAGGCAAGCCATTGTAAGGCAGACCCCTGAACTCCCATGTCAGCAAGGTGGTGGATCAGTAACTGATGGTCAACCGTGTCAAACGCTGCTGACAGGTCCAACAGTTGAACCACCCTGATCCAGATGCCTCCGGAGGTCGTCCATGAGGGTGACCAGTGCTGTCTCCATCCCATGGCCCGAGCGAAAACCAAACTGGAAGGGATCTAAGATGGAAGCGTCATCCAAAAAGCTCTGTAGCTTACCATGTATACCATGTATAATGTATATTTTTGTGCCAAGCATAACAGGAACATTAACTTTAACAAGCAGCAATAAGCAATAGAATTAAAACAACTCAGTACTTTTTTATATCTGTTCTCTAGCTTCGCAAAAACCAGTTACAACTTAAATTGTGTGTTTCTGCTATGTTATAAAAGTATTACGGCCAACCCCTTTCTGCATGTTGGCATATCCCTGAACCTTACTTC
Organism: Gekko japonicus; assembly: GCF_001447785.1. Classification (NCBI taxonomy): domain Eukaryota; kingdom Metazoa; phylum Chordata; class Lepidosauria; order Squamata; family Gekkonidae; genus Gekko; species Gekko japonicus. The sequence continues at coordinate 1,230,068 of NW_015175985.1, forward strand.
TGTAACTGCAAAGCCCAGGGTCTCAGATAAAAGGTGTGCAGTTGTATGTGGCAAAAGCTAGAGGTCCTTTCCTGAAAAACACACTCTCTCCCAGTTTTACAGTTGCGGCTGCAGCAGCGACAAAGCCGAGAGCAGCTCACCAACCAAGGAGACATGCCACGTGAGTACTCTGCTGTCTCGTTCTGTCTTTGCTATGCCAGGGAGCTCAGGCAGCCTCTGCTGAGGGTATCGCTTTCTGCCAAGATGATAACTGCAGTAGTAACAACCATCTCCAGATCTGGAAAGGGCAAAAGATACCTCTATGAGGCCCACCATTCTGGCACTAGGGAAGCCGTTACAGAAAGAAAGGGAAAGCTGTGGCAGAAGTACCCCCTCCTCTGTAGTTCTGTGTCTCAAGAGGGCTGTAAAGCTGCAACAATTATTTCTTCATAGGATACCAAGAAATAGATTGAGAGAGACAGCTTGTTCAGCACTGTATGGGACACATCTTTAGTGTATTGCTGCCATTACTGTTAAACCTCAAATACTTAGGGATTACGTTTCAATATAACCTTAAACGGTCAACCCATAGCTCCTGTAATATTTCTTTAGTTAAACGATCTGTTTCACACCTTAAACAATTCTTTTATTCCAGAGGGAATCAATATTTACTGGATGCCATAAAGATCTTTGAAACCAAAATTCTCCTTCAATTATTATATGGCATTCTCCAAAGATTTCATAGCAATCTTGAAAGACTACAGGCCTGTCTTTTTCACCAACTTCTAGGCATTTCTTACAGTATTCCATATTCCTCTCTTTGTTTAGAATTGGGCCAACATTTTATAGATACTAAATGTTGGTTATTAACTTTTAAATATTGGTTGAAAATACACTTCAGATCGCCACCAAATTCTTTAATCTCACATTTTAAAAATGAGTTTATAGCATAACCTGGTTGGCATATATTGAGAAGAAAATTAGTCAAATTGGCTTCTCCTTAGAATATTTCGATTACTGGATGAAGTCTCTATTTTTCAGATTATCAAACGGAGACTGCTTGACCTTGACCTCCAAATGTTATGTCCTGTGCAATTTCGCATATTTTCTTAGGCTCAGTTAAATCTCCCAATTCAATGTGGCCAGATGACCCATTATCTCCACAACTTAGTTCAGCCTTCTCACTGTAGAGCCTTTACATTAGCCCGTCTAAATGTTTTCCCTATAAAAATGCTCTCAGATCGGTTTAATAAAATCCCCCTACATGAAAGGTTATATTCTTGTCCTTTAAAATCTGTGGATTCAATATATCATATTATTTTTGACTGTCAATTTCACTCAGCCATATGCAAAGAATTGTTGTCATCTTTATTTCCTCCGAATTTTAGTTCTAGTAGGGAAAAAGCTATTCAGTATCTACTAAAGGATACTAATCCTAATATTACAGCTTTAGTGGCCAAGTTTCTTGCCGAAGCAGTCAAGGTTAGATCTGTTCTCATAAAGGAATGATGCATACTGTTTATTATGTTCCTAAATACCCATACTGTGTTATTGTATATCTATGTATCTTACTGCTATGCCATTAAAGGTATTTGAATGTGAATTTACTGTTAAACCTAAGGTCTAGAAATTTCATTTAGTGAACAAAGCTTAAAATCCTAACAAAATGGACGGTTCCACCAAAGAGCTTTTGGCAGGTTATAGTCCTAAAGCACATATCACTTCCATAACCTGTTTAGGGTGCACAGGACACTTCACAACAACACTACAAGGTAGGTCATTGTTATTCCAATTTTTTGCAGATGGGGAAACTGAGACTGAGAGAGATAACACCTTGCCCAAGGCCACCCAGTGAGTCCATGGTCAAACTAGGATCTGAGTCCAGGTCTCCCCGCCCAAACGCTCTGTCTGCCAGATCACGCTTTCTCCAAGCTGCCCACTATTACTGCATAAGCCTTTGGGTGCAGCACGCTGCTAGCATTTGCTGTTGCTTCCCTATTCACTCACCTCCTGTGCAAAGTTCTACATTATTGTATGAAATGTCTGCTGCTTCCATACAAATGGTGCATGTAGCTTTTTGGCATCTGCATAGGCCCTTTCAGTGTATGCAGTACAGGTACAGCTTGTGAAGTATTACAGAGTGGATTTGCACAGACTGTTTATTTAATGCATTGCCTGGGATTCTTGGCAGTTTCATCCCTATACTGCTATCAGAATTAACTGTCATGTTCTGCAAAAATGAGGTGTTGTTAGGGTTTGCCAACTGTCAGGAGATGATCTGACACCCCATAAAAATTGTTAGTTTACCCCCTAAAAGGCATTTTATTTCTCAGACAGAGGCTAAAGGAGAGTGACAAAGGGTATGGAAGCAGGAATAACAGCGTTAATTTTAGGCCACAGAGGTAAATGGTTCTGCACAATCTCCGTGAACTAACGTGATTTTTCACCTTAGTAAGAAACAAGTTTGCATCTTATAGTCTTACAATCTTTCAGGGGCACAATGCTTGCCTGTGGGCTCTCTTCACAATAAAAGTAAAGGCACACAACCAACTTGTCTTTTATGTAGGAAAGCAGCCAAGGAATTGGGAGAGATGTGTATTTTTAAAAACTGTCAGAATGGCCAATCACGTGTATAAAATACATGAACTCTTTGTCCAGTTTATCGCAGATCTTCAGACACTTCTTATTCTGTCTCTACATGAATTTATCAAAATGTATTCAAGGAACATATAATGCCTGTGCAATCACAGGACTGAAATAATATCTTATTTAAATATCATGTTGGTGCATCACCACTATCATATCTTCTGAACACCCACATATTCATCAGGAGGATGTGAGGGATGAGGTACACGGTAGACATGGAGGTATTTAAACCCATCCATATCCAGTCTGCTGTCACTGCCAAGTGAATGGCCTGAGAACATCTGATTCTTTATTTATTATTAAGTAAGATCAGTGCCTGAATGGAGGATCACTGGGAGGCCCACTTGAAGGAGGATTTTTTTAAAAAAATGCTTATCAGTAAGGTAGGCAGTAGTAGATCTCCCAGCTTTTTTCTAGCCTCTTTCTAATGCTTTGTTCTTCTACCTTTTCTGTGAAGTCACCATCTTTCTGTCTCCCATACATAAGATGACCATAGCAATACTTACATGTAGACAGAATGAGTTTATGGTGTTACTACCATTTTATCACACACATAAAACCCACGTATGTATCTATAAACAAATCCAATAAGCCTCTCTACCAGAGCTCCACTGAGACCCTCTTTCTTGAACTGCACATGCAAACTTCATGTCAGTTCCATAAAATAAAAAATGTTTTTTAAACTCTATGATTTTCCAAAGACTATTTAGGCTTAAGGCTATGGGAAGGAAGGAAAAGACAATTTGACTTTTGCCCCCCCCCCCAATCTGGAATAAAGAGGCATACAACAATGCTGCGAAAACTAAAAGGGCCACTTTATTAACTGTTAACAACAACTCAAGACAGCAAGGGCTGAAAAGGTTGTGACCCAGCCAAGGCCAAGGGTCATCCTGATCCCTCCCTTTGCTAAGTAAATAGGGTGAGCCACCCAGCCCTGTGTCAGAGCCCCATTCAAATCACTCTTCGCACACACAATTTCTTGATTGAAAGTTTTATTAGAAGACATGAGATGTTTAGGGAATGACTTCTTTTGTCAGAACTGAGGTAGAAAGGCGGGAAAGGTGCATGTAGTTACAATCACACATTTCATTCATACATGTCAGCAATCTACTTGGACCATAGGAATTAGGGTCCTCCTCTAGCTAATCAAAGATGTTTCTCCAGGGACATCTTCCCGTGTGAAACGATGTCTTGTTGGTGCTCCATAGAAGAATTACAATAGCAAGCCGTCTACTCCTACAGATACACTTTCACTCTCACTCCCCTCCCCTTCAGAATGCTGTGGCAGGCGAGGGTAAAGATAAGACCACTAAAATACACTCTGAGGAGGAAAAGGGTAAGCCAGGTTAAAGCAGGGGAAGATACATCAGGGAATCTTGAATGGCAATAAAACAGCTACATATGATCAATCAACCCAAGCCTGACACCCTGGCTGGGAGCCCACATGCTGTAGCTCCCATCCGGTCAGCACGGCAATTGGACAATCGCCGTGGCCCTCCAACCCCCGAACCACAGGGCTCAAAGGGAAGATCCAGGGCAATCCCACGGGCAGTCTGCTTTCCCTGCCCCGGGCCTCAGGGCCCAAGGACTGTACTCACAAGACCCCAAGACCCCATAAGGGGGTTGCCAGCTTGTGCTCACCAAGCCACAATCTATTTTTTAATAAAACTCTGCCAACCCTAAAAGTGACCAGCCTATTTGCTACCACACCCAAGCCAATTTCCCAATCCACAACTACAGTATAAGGTAGGTGAAAACACCCCCACCATGGAGTAGGCTTGCCAAGTCCCCCCGGGGGCGGGGAAAACCCCGCCCCAGAGGCCCGTTCCCCGCCGCTGGCAGATCAGGCCCCGGGGGGTACCCCACCCCGACGTGCGCGTCACCAAGAAGTGACGTTAGGACACCGGGCACGCTGGGGGCGGGGTCACAACCATCAGAGGGAAAACTCTATGGTTTTCTCTCCGATGGGGGCCTCTGGGGCGTTTCTGGGTGACGTGCGTCCAGTTGCCACCTGGGAGTCCCCCACTGTGGCTGAGAAGCGACTTGGCAACCCTACCATGGAGCCAATTTAGGAAGGGGCAAAAAATTCCTACCTGGCCCCCAATAGGGCAACCGGCAACAAGACTGTACTGCAAGCAGGGTGGGAGGGATGGCAGCGAGGCAGGGCGAAGACTGGAGGAAGGAGGCAGGGGTTGGCCCAGGAAAACTCTGGCTCCACCCCCTCTAAATCCCCATATGCGGCCAATTGCCATCAACAGCTAGCCTCTCCTCCTAGCAGGGAGGCAAAGGTGGCACACCAGCCGCACGGCGTGAGGGGCCGGCAGCCGGGTGAGCTGGATTATAGAAAAGAATTACTTCCTGATTTAACTTTCTGCTTTAAAGTAATGTTTCATTTTGTCTGTAACCAAGAATGGTAGAACTTACCAGGGAAAAATAAAAACATGCTCAGGTGTTTATTGCAAATGTCATTATTTTGAGCATTTTCCAAAAATCGCTCAAAACTTGGAAGTCATGCAATTTTGCCACCTGTAAAGTCAGGAGCAGGGTTTCTCTGAGTTGCATGTGTGTTCTTTCCATCTTCTCACTGTAAGTGACCTCCTGTCTTCTGTTATCACCCCCCCTTCCAGGAAAGGTGATCCATTCAGCCCAGTATGGACATTAATATTTTCTCAGAATTTACCCATACCTCTTTATTTTTTCAGAGACTTGCCAATGCTTTGTATTTTAAAGACAGCAGAATCCACACAATTTCTCTTGGCAAATGATGTTGTTTTCTGTTCATCTTTTCTTATTGGACCCTCCTAACTGTAGAGCTGTACATGAACTGGGCTGCACATAACAACTGCTTTGGTTTCCTTCCTTGACCATTCCTTATTGCGGTTCTATTTCTTCATTATATACCTCCTTTACATATAATGCAACTCCTCCACCCTTCCTTATTTTTCTGTCCCTTTTAAATAAGTTATACCCCACTATCCTAATATTCCAATTGTGAGTGTCATCCCACCAAGTTTCAGTAATGCCTATTAGGTCATAGTCCCCTTACTGTATTAGGACTTCAAGTTCCTCCTACTGCATTCCCATACTCTGCACACTAGTGTTGAGACATCAGAATCCATGTTTTATGCACCCTGAGGTTTTCGTTTCTGTACTTACATGTGAGTTAATGTTATCTAGCATACATGCCGCTCCCCACAAAACTTTAGAGTTCTTATCTCCAGTTACTGGCTTTGCATTTTTGTCTCACTCCCTCACAGGATTTAGTTTAAAGCTCTCCTTATTAGGTTTGCAAGGCTGTTTCCAAACACCTTTTTACCTAGAGCCAGTTTGGTGTAGTGGTTAACTGTGCAGACTCTAATCTGGGAGAACCGGGTTTGATTTCCCACTCCTCCACTTGCACATGGCTGGATGACCTTGGGCAAGCCATAGTTCTGATAAGAGCTGTCCTTGAAAAAGAGCAGTTTCTGTCAAGAGCTCTCTGAACTCCACCTACCTCACAGGGTGTCTGTTGTGGGGAGGGGAAAGGAAAGGAGTTTGTAAGCTGCTCTGAGACACCTTTGGGTAGTGAAGGGCGGGGTATAAATCCAATCTCTTCTTCTTCTTTCTACCCTTGTGAGGTGCAAAACATCTGATAGAAGAGCTTCATCTTGAAAGTGTAAACCATGGTTGAAAAATCCAAACCTTTCCTGATGACACCATTTACGGAGCCAATTTTTGATCTGCAGTATTCTTCTTTCCCTTCCTAAGCCACAGCCTTTGACAGGAAGAACTGACGAGAATACAACCTGCGTTTCCAATTCCTTCACCTTTTTACCCAAAGCCACATAGTCTCTTTTAGTACG
>NW_015175985.1:1236587-1243449 GCF_001447785.1 Gekko japonicus
CCTCTCGAGATGACAAGTCCAGTCGGCACACCTTAGCTTCTACTCCTCTCAGTAGGGAATCCCCAATTACCAACACATGCCTTCTCCTATACTGGGGAGCAGAGACATGAGTCCTCTCACCCACAGGGGTCTGAGAAATTTTCTTCAAGTTTTGTGGAGGCTGGGGGAGGAGCCCTTGTTCCAGTGGTTCAGAATCAATATCTGTGGGGAGATCCAAGAACCGATTGCTTAGAAACAGAGGCTCAGAATGTCTCTTGATCTTCCTTCTCCTGTGGATTATATTCTTCCATGTGCCTTCCTCTTCAGTTGGGTGCTCCTCCAGTTGCTGGGATACTTTTCCCTCCTCCTCCTGTTGCCCTCTCAGGAGCACTTCATGTATTCTGTCCATGAACTCTTCACCTTCCCTTATAAACTGGAGTGTGGACAAGTGTGCCTCAAGTCCCTGTATCTTCTCCTCCAGTATGGCTACCAACTTACACTTGCTGCAAGTGTAATTGCTGTTACCCTCAGGTAAGAATACAAACATGCCACAGACTTTGCACGTCACTGCCTCAGCTCCCTCACCAACCATGCTGTTGCAATCCATTTCAAAATTAGTTCAGTTTAACAGACACTTCTTTGATAACTCCCCTGTCAATCTGCCCGTCAAGACTATTTGTGAAATATTTGCAGAAGCAAAAACTAACTTAAATATAGAATGTAAGATGTATTCAGCCTTCTACAGGGGGCCCAGGTCAGACCCACAGGCTAAAAGCCACAGGCCAAGAGCCCTATGGGTCATGCCAGTGGCTCATGCCTCTGGTGAGGTGCAGCCTTAAATAGAAGCCTCACCCAACAGAGGGTGGGGCCAGAAGCTATTCAAATTACACCCAGGCAATCCAATTACTGCCAGGTCTCCCAGTTAAAACACTCTCCACAACACACTTAAGCAGTGGTAGTTTATTGAGATATGCTTACTTTTGGAAACATGCTCTGTGTCAGAACTGAGGAAGGGCATGAAAAATCCCCAGTTATAGGTAAGAGAAACAGCACCCCACATCCCATGCACACGTCATCATCCAGCCCCTATGTCACTATGGCAACCCTGACAGATATATGGAGCCTTATCTTATTCTAGCCCAGCAAAGAAGACTCCAAGGCCAGCTCCCTTGGGAACCGGCATTAGGGCACAGCTTAAGAAATGGTTATGGCTTCTACAAGCATACACTCCAAACAACCCATGCACTCCCATTAGGAATTCCCTCCCTTCTAAAGTATGGCAAGCAGAGAAGTGAATTACAGAGAAACAAAACTAAGCTTGATGTTCTGCCCCCTCCAAGCCCACTTAACCCCCCTAGCTTGTGAGGATTACATTTATGGAAAGCACGAATAAGGGAAGGGGCATTGATGTTTGTACTTTCATTGTGTTCTGGACCAAAGTCCCTCCATTTAATCAAGTAAAACAAGAGGCACCTCCTGTTGGGGTTCTCCGTCGATCATAAGAGGGGAAGGAGCAGGATGATGAGTCCAGGGCAAGGGTCCAGGATCTTTCTTCAGTAAACTAAAATGAAACACAGGTTGCACGTGATGCAAGTTTTTTGGCAAGTCAACTTCAACTGTCACCTTATTGATCAACCGGGTCACTTTAAAAGGGACAATATATTTCCACCCCAGTTTCCCCCCTAGTTGCACCCCCCCCTTCGGTGCTTGGTGGAAATGTACACTGAGTCTCCAGGGGCCAGATCCCACTCTGGGCCTTGATGTTTGTCAGCATAATGTTTATAGTCCTCTTTATACTTGGCCAATGTTTTCTGAAGGGTTTCCCAACCCCTTGTCACCGTACTTGGGCATCTCCAGTCGCAGGCTCCTCCAAATTCAATGTTGGCTCCCCTCATATCCATGGACTGCCATGAAAGGGGACATTCCTGTTGAGCTGTGCACCAAATTATTGTAGCTATACTCAGCAAAAGGAAGCAACTGCACCCAATCGTCTTGTTGGTAATTTAAAAAGCATCTGAGGAACGGTTCCAAGACCTGGTTGGTGCGCTTAGTTTGACCATCTGTCTCGGGGTGGTAGCCACTACTTAAGCCCTGTTCCACCCACAGGACCTTCAACAATTATTTCCAAAACTTGGCCACGAACTGTGAACTCCTATCGGAGATTATCTTTCATAGTACGGCAGGTAATCTCACAATGTGTTGCATAAACATTTGGGCCAGCCTCCGGGTCAAAGGCACCTGCTTACAAGGGATGAAGTGTGCTTGTTTTGAGAACAAGTCTACTACCACCCAAATAGCTGTTTCCCCCTGACTCGGGTAGATCTGTGATGAAATCCATAGAAATCACTGACCAGGCTCCCTCTGGGGTCTCCAGCAGCTGGAGTAAACCCGGAAGTCCCCCCTCCCGGCGTTTACTCATGAGACAAGTCTGGCACGACCGCACATACTTTGAAATGTCCCCCCACATGCGAGGCCACCAAAACTGTCATTGAATCAGATGTAGGGTCTTTAAATACCCAAATGTCCCAATAATTTACTGTCATGCCCAATTGAGAGAACTTCCCCCCACAAAGCCTCTGGCATGAACAGCTTATCTCCTTTGTACCAACACCCATCCTCTCGTTGGATTAGAGTGACCTCCTTTTTTATGGCTTCCAAGTCCTGTGGGGAATAAGCAGCTTTCAGCTTCTCAGTCCATTCCTCGCCACCCTTCCCCCCCGCCTTTGCCTGGGCTCGAGTCACCACCACCCCTCCCAACTGTGTGGGTGTGATAATGGTGTCTATAACCTCATGACACTGGCTGTCATGTTGTAGTAGGCAGGATAGGGTGTCAGCCAGGAAATTAGACTTGCCCAGGAGGTGCTTAAGTGTAAAATGAAACTTAGAGAAGAACTCCGCCCAGTGCAGCTGTTTTGCATTCAGGTGCCTCGAGCTTTTCAATGCCTCTAAGTTTTTATGATCTGTCCACACCTCAAAAGGAACCTGAGCCCCCTCCAACCAATGTCTCCATGTAGTTAAGGCTAGCTTAATTGCAGCCACCTCCTTGTCCCAAACCACGCAATTCCTTTCTGCACTGGAAAATTTCTTTGACACATAGGCAAGGGGGTGCAGTTTATCATCTGGGCCATTCTGCAATATAGCCCCCTCCCCATTGCCACATCTGAGGCATCCACCTGGACAATAAACAGTTTTGTTTCATCAGGATGGTGGAGAATGGGCTCAGAGGTGAACATTAAGTCTATCAAAGGCTTGTTGGCACTTTGGGGACCACTCCAATTTACAGCTGCCCTTTTTACTCTTTGGGGCTTTTCCTTTACTCTTTAACAAATCAGTCATTGGGAGAGTCACCTGGGTGAAATTCGGGATGAACGGACAGTAGAAATTCGTGAATCTGAGAAAAGATTGTAACTGTCTCCTTGTGCATGGGGGCTCCCACATCACCACATCCTGGATTTTCTTGGGATCCATCCCCAGACCCTCTCTTGTGATGCAGTACCCCAGGAAGTCCATCTCCTTTTTGTGAAACTCATACTTTGACAGTTTGGCATAGAGGTGGTTTTCATATAGTGCTTTAAGAACTTCTCTCACCAATTTCACATTTGATTCCTTATCTTGTGAATATATCAACATATCATTTAGATAAACAACCACCCCCTTGAACAAGTGCTCATGCAAAACTTCATTGATCAGATTCATGAATACCTCTGGGGCCCCAGCTAGTCTGAATGGCATGACCAGGTATTCAAACTGTCCCGGTGGCATGTTAAACGCAGTCTTGTGTTCATCCCTCTCTCTTATGCGCTCTCTTAAATAGGCATCTCACAAGTCCAGCTTAGTAAAGATATTTTCCCGAGATGCCTCAGCTAAGAAATCCTTAATGAGAGGGAGGGGGTAGGCGTTGGACATGGACACTGCATTTAAACTTATATAGTCTGTGCATAGTCGCAAGCCCCTGTCTTTCTTTTTCCGGAACAGTACAGGTGCAGCAAAGTGTGAGGTAGCCGGTTTAATGAACCCCCATTCCAAGTTTTTATCTATGAACTTCTGCAATTCCTCCTTCTCCGTGGGGCGCATAGCATACAATTTTTCCTTAGGTAACTTATGACCCGGCAGTATTTCAATTGCATAGTCAGTTTTATGGTGGGGAGGTAGCATTTCCCCTTCCTCAAACACCCGAGCCAAGTCTATATTCTGGGGGAATGTCATTCAGCTTCTCCTTTGCTAAGCAGACTCGCTCAAGTGCAGGCTGAGGGTCCTCCCCCTCTCCGGTCACCATAAGTGTTCTTTACACCTGGGGTCTAAAAAACAGTAAGAGTTCCCACACTCCTGTCCGATCCCTCACAGCTATAAGTCCAATACACGTTTAAGCAAAGTAGTATTTTATTAAAGCCATGTTAGAGCAGGAACAAGTGCACTGTTAAGAATACCTGGGACGGGCTGAACAGGGGATAATGAAAGACATTCAAACAGATAATAACCAATAGGCTTGGTTCCCGCCGCGCGGGCAGACTTTCGTATTCGCACTCAAAAAGCCTGAGAAGCAACGTTTCTATAAAGATAAACAATTGAAGCTTCACATGGTCCAGCTCATTATAGTCTAAGCTAAGCGGCTCCTTCTCCACACCTGTTAATCTTGCAGATAAGCATACACTAGCGTTCATAGAATGGAATGCATGACACAGGGATACACACAGAACACACAGGAGGCATGCGCAGATGCCAGAGGAGAGATGGGGGGGTTTCCATCCACAGAGTTCAATGGCAGCTAGCTGACAACTCCACTGTATGTAGGGATCATGGGCTTGCAGCTACAGACTGCCTAGCAGCACTGGGAATTGCACTGACGGATTCACTATAAAGGATCTCAGTTCCCAATGTTAAACTAACTTAACAAATATAAAATGTAAGATGTATTCAGCCTTCTACGGGGGGCCCAGGCCAGACCCACAGGCTAAAAGCCAAGAGCCCTTTGGGTCATGCCAGTGGCTCATGCCTCTGGTGAGGTGCAGCCTTAAATAGAAGCCTCACCCAGCAGAGGGCGGGGCCAGCAGCTATTCAAATTACACCCAGGCAATCCAATTACTGTCAGGTCTCCCAGTTAAAACACTCTCCACAATACACTTAAGCAGTGGTAGTTTATTGAGATATGCTTACTTTTGGAAACATGCTCTGTGTCAGAACTGAGGAAGGCCATGAAAAATCCCCAGTTATAGGTAAGAGAAACAGCACCCCACATCCCATGCACACGTCATCATCCAGCCCCTATGTCACTATGGCAACCCTGACAGATATATGGAGCCTTATCTTATTCTAGCCCAGCAAAGAAGACTCCAAGGCCAGCTCCCTTGGGAACCGGCATTAGGGCACAGCTTAAGAAATGGTTATGGCTTCTACAAGCATACACTCCAAACAACCCATGCACTCCCATTAGGAATTCCCTCCCTCCTAAAGTATGGCAAGCAGTGAAGTGAATTACAGAGAAACAAAACTAAACTTGATGTTCTGCCCCCTCCAAGCCCACTTAACCCCCCTGGCTTGTGAGGATTACATTTATGGAAAGCACGAATAAGGGAAGGGGCATTGATGTTTGTACTTTCATTGTGTTCTGGACCAAAGTCCCTCCATTTAATCAAGAGACACCTCCTGTTGGGGTTCTCCGTCGATCATAAGAGGGGAAGGAGCAGGATGATGAGTCCAGGGCAAGGGTCCAGGATCTTTCTTCAGTAAACTAAAATGAAACACAGGATGCACGTGATGCAAGTTTTTTTGGAAAGTCAACTTCAACAGTCACCTTATTGATCAACCGGGTCACTTTAAAAGGGCCAATATATTTCCACCCCAGTTTTCCCCCTAGTTGCTAGTTGCTCCCCCCCCTTCGGTGCTTGGTGGAAATGTACACTGAGTCGCCAGGGGCCAGATCCCACTCTGGGCCTTGATGTTTGTCAGCATAATGTTTATAGTCCTCTTTAGCCTTGGCCAATGTTTTCTGAAGGGTTTCCCAACCCATTGTCACCGTAGACCACCGTACTTGGGCATCTCCAGTCACAGGCTCCTCCAAATTGAATGTTGGAAGAGGGACCCCCTCATATCCATGGACTACAATGAAAGGGGACATTTCTGTTGAGCTGTGCACCGAATTATTGTAGCTATACTCAGCAAAAGGAAGCAACTGCACCCAATCGTCTTGTTGGTAATTTAAAAAGCATCTGAGGAACGGTTCCAAGACCTGGTTGGTGCGCTTAGTTTGACCATCTGTCTCGGGGTGGTAGCCACTACTTAAGCCCTGTTCCACCCACAGGATCTTCAACAATTCTTTCCAAAACTTGGCCACGAACTATGGACCCCTATCGGAGATTATCTTGCATGGTATGACATGTAATCTCACAATGTGTTGCATAAACATTTGGGCCAGCCTCCGGGCCAAAGGCTCCTGCTTACAACGGATGAAGTGTGCTTCTTTTGAGAACAAGTCTACTACCACCCAAATGGCTGTTTCCCCCTGACTTGGGTAGAACCGTGAGAAATCACTGACCAGGGTCCCTCTGGGGTCTCCAGCAGCTGGAGTAAACCCGGAAGTCCCCCCTCCCGGCGTTTACTCATGAGACAAGTCTGGCACGACCGCACATACTTTGAAATGTCCCCCCACATGCGAGGCCACCAAAACTGTCATTGAATCAGATGTAGGGTCTTTAAATACCCAAATGTCCCAATAATTTACTGTCATGCCCAATTGAGAGAACTTCCCCCCACAAAGCCTCTGGCATGAACAGCTTATCTCCTTTGTACCAACACCCATCCTCTCGTTGGATTAGAGTGACCTCCTTTTTTATGGCTTCCAAGTCCTGTGGGGAATAAGCAGCTTTCAGCTTCTCAGTCCATTCCT
>NW_015175985.1:1243584-1289570 GCF_001447785.1 Gekko japonicus
CCTCCAACCAATGTCTCCATGTAGTTAAGGCTAGCTTAATTGCAGCCACCTCCTTGTCCTAAACCACGCAATTCCTTTCCGCACTGGAAAATTTCTTTGACACATAGGCAAGGGGGTGCAGTTTATCATCTGGGCCATTCTGCAATATAGCCCCCTCCCCATTGCCACATCTGAGGCATCCACCTGGACAATAAACAGTTTTGTTTCATCAGGATGGTGGAGAATGTGCTCAGAGGTGAACAAAGCATTAAGTCTATCAGAGGCTTGTTGGCACTTTGGGGACCACTCCAATTTACAGCTGCCCTTTTTACTCTTCGGGGCTTTTCCTTTACTCTTTAACAAATCAGTAATTGGGAGAGTCACCTGGGCGAAATTCGGGATGAAGGGACAGTAGAAATTCGTGAATCTGAGAAAAGATTGTAACTGTCTCCTTGTGCATGGGGGCTCCCACCCCACCACATCCTGGATTTTCTTGGGATCCATCCCCAGACCCTCTCTTGTGATGCAGTACCCCAGGAAGTCCATCTCCTTTTTGTGAAACTCATACTTTGACAGTTTGGCATAGAGGTGGTTTTCATATAGTGCTTTAAGAACTTCTCTCACCAATTTCACATGTAATTCCTTATCTTGTGAATATATCAACATATCATTTAGATAAACAACCACCCCTTGAACAAGTGCTTGTGCAAATCTCAGTTCCCAATGTTCAGATGCCCCCACCTGCAATAGGACTGTGCGATACTGGCATGCTTGCATCGTAGTACCATCCATCTGAGTGAACACTGCCAGTTCTTTTAGCTTATGCACTTTGGCCCCCAACCCATAACTAAGTTGGGACTTATCAGGTCTCTTGTACACCCAGAGTCTATAAGGGCCCATACTTGGATGTGGTCCCCTCCTAGGTGTTTAGCATGGTGATAATCACAAAGAAAAGGGAGGAAAAAGATCTCACCAGTTCTCACACTGGGAACGTTTGTATCTGCTGGTTGGCACCCTTCACAACACGTCCTGGCCTTTTCCTGCCCCCTGAGGCCTCTTGGAATCACTGGAAGAAGTACTCTCTGTGGTACTGAACTCCACAGATTGTAAAGCCCTGGGAGATTTCGACCATCTCCATGACAACTTTGGTTTCTTCTCCTTGTGCTCTTCCCAGTGCTCCCTCTCTTCACTCCAAGGTCAGTTGCACTCTGCTGCGAAATGGCCAGCCTTCCTGCACCACAGACACAGCCCCTTCCACAAGCGGTGCTCCTGATCCACACTGGGCAGTGGTCCTCTGCCCCGAGTTGCCTATTGGCTGCCTGCACCTCGACCAGGCACACGTTACTGGTAAAGCTTCACCAGGTTATGCCGATTCTCAGCCTCGCAAGCCAATTGGATCCATCCCCCCAATGTGAGGGGGTTGTCTTGAGCCAGAGCCTTCTCCAGAATCACAATATTCCGCCCACCCCGATAAAATTTGATTAGCACCTCTTCTGGCCATCCCTGCAGTTTAGCAGCAGTGGCTTTGAACGTGTTGGAGTATTCTTGCACCAACTGAGTCCCCCGCTGGAGGCCCTGGGGGCAGGTGCAGGCCTTCTCTAGTTCTAGTGGGTCTTCGAACTAGTGGCATAAGGCTTGCATGAATGCATCCACATTCCGCAGCTCTGGGGCAGCTACATTGTAAAGTCCCATGAACGGGTCCGCTGCTTGGTTGTGGAGCCTCAACCCCACATAGTCAACTCACTGTTCATCAGAGGCAAATGTGTGATTAGACATTAGGAATTCCCTCCCCCCCCTAAAGTATGGCAAGCAGTGAAGTGAATTACAGAGAAACGAAACTAAGCTTGACAATTACATGCAAACAATCACCCTTTCTCAAGCAGCCAGGACTCTGCAACAACTTACAGCTCTCCCACACACTCCCAAACACAGTCCTCCCACACAGTACCCTCAGGTAAATCTCCTCAGCTGAAAGCAAATAAAAAATACTCACCCCTCTACTAGCTCTGTCTCCTGCTGCTTCTCAGAGCTCATCTATGACTTAACATCACATAAGGTTCCAAATATTTCTCAAATATACAGTAGTATTCAGTACATGAAATACAAGAAATACAATAGATAGGCTGAAGATTTAAAGCAATATCTAACATTTACTATTTGACACTCCCAAAAGAAAGACTTCACAGATTCCAATTTCACAATTTCAATGGTCTGAAAAACATGATCTTCGAATGTCCATAAAGCAAGTACATCCACTTCTTAAGACTTAAGATAAACAATATAAAGTACGTTGCAATCAGCAAGTAGATCCAGTTCTTAGGACTTGAGACAAACAATAAGAAATAGGCTGCAGTCCACTCATCCTCCAGATTATTTAATGAGTTTTCGATCCCTTCATCGGGACTGCAAACGGGAACTCCCAAAGAGGCACAGCCACAGGAACTTCTCAGTCAATAATGCCTCCAAACTGTCTTATTGTACAGCAATGTCTCTAAAGTAAAATTATATACAATACATGTAAACATCAAGATCGCCTTGCCAATAAAATTTGACTTGCCGATAAAGATTACATATCTTACCAAAAGTGCCTTATTTTCTTTTATTCATGATGGATACATATAGCCTGACTCTGTAGGTGCTCTTCCATCTAAATAAATGTAAAGACGGCTCTTGAGAGCTATCATGTATCTCCCAATACTTAAAGCCCATTCATGCCTTCCAGGTGCAAATTAACTAATCAGCTTAATAGTGGTGTCAGTTAAGTTGAGTCCCAAAGGTTCACGTGCTCCTAATTTAAAGTTGAATTCTGCTTCCTTTTGTAACAGAATCCTTTGTACATTTTCTTTTCTAAAATATGCAACATTTTATATCTTCTATGTTGTGCTTCTGTTCCTGCCAAGATCATATTTTTCAGTCCATTGAAATCGTGAAATTGGAATCTGTGATCTCTTTCTTTTGGGAGTGTCAAATAGTAAATGTTAGATATTGCTTTAAATCTCCAGCCTATCTATTGTATTTCTTGTATTTCATGTATTGAATACTATTGAATGTTTAAGAAATATTTGGAGCCTTATGTGATGTTAAGTCATACATGATTTATATTTACTCATCTATTTCCTTACATTATAGTTAGCTTCTCAGAGGTCAGCTGGGTCAGCTCTGCTTTGTAGAAATTTTGTAGAAAATCAGGAGTTTCAAGATCAATTTGGCCTGTTTTCTTCCAAACAAAGGGTTTTGAAGAATTATGAGGGAGAAATTTCTGTCTGTCTCTCTGTCCAAGATACCAATATTCTCTGCTACGACCAAGAAATGGGTCCCAGGGTGAGGCTATGCAGATAGAAAGAGGCTTAATTCACAGTGCTTTTCCTGCCCAGCCCTTTACTTCCTCCCATATAAATGAATGACCACCATTCATTCTTATGCATATAGCAGAGAGGGCAAAGCCTGTCTCCTGCTATTATGGGCTGTGTGGACTAAATGAATGACCACCATTCATTCTTATGCGAGGGCAAAGCCTGTCTCCTGCTGTTATGGGCTGTGTGGATTCCACTAACAGGGAGCCCAGGTACATGCAACATGGTGCAGAGATGCACTCCATATTACATAGATCATAATGGTGGGCATATTGGTATATAACAGTATAGCAGAGAATATTTATTTCAGTTTTTTTCCACTCTTCCTCCAAGGATACAGTAACATGTGGCTCTTCTTTCCATTTATCCTTGGAATAACATTGTCAGGCAGATTAGACTAGGTGATGAGCCTAAGATCACATAGTGGGTTTCGTGGTGAGTAGGAATTTGAGCCAGGGTCTTTCCAGACTTTCCGACCATATCCATGGTGGCCCTCAATAAAGCAAACTGATCAGAATTTACTAGAGAAGTTTTATTTCTTGACAATGAGGAGATTATGTTTTTTGGATTAAGCAGAAAGGAGGCAGCACCTTGCTTGAAGAGACTGGAGGAGACTATGGGGAAGTGAAGAAAAGGCAGCTCCAGTATGCACTGTATGCACTGCGGGTACCTACAGATACTACTCTGGCAAAATAAAGCTTTGGACCAATTTGCATATTTTGTGGGAGATTTGTGATTGGATCTCTCAAAAGCTTTTTAAAAAAAATGAAATGTAGGGGCCACTGATCCCAGCAGTGGGGAGAAATGGTTTTTAACTATTTCTACCCCATGCTGTATTTTTCCCCTATCAAAAGTTGCCCCCCTCCATGGCTGCGAATTGTTCTGTGCACAAACAATAGCCTTATGTGTAATTTCTGTAGCAGAAAGGGTTAAACACCTCCCCCATGCACATATCCACACACACTACTCTTATCAGATTTTGCCTGCTGCAAATATATTCACAGTTTTGTTTTGTTTTGAAAGCCAGGAGATCCAGTCATGGGTGTGAGTTTTAGGCTGAAGTTTGGTTAGTGAGTTAACTTCACAGGAGTCCATTTCACAATTAGATTCTCACTGACTATGATCCTAGATGTACTTTAAGTGAATTCTGCTGAAATTAGTATGATCAGTTCCCAAAAATACATTTAGAATAGATGTCCAAGACTGTTTCTCTCCCACCAAATGTGTTCAGTGCTGAGAAGTTGGTGCTTTTTTGCAGTCTTCCACATATTTCCCAAGAGAAGAAAGGCTCCTTTTCTAAGATATTACCACACAGTTCCAAATTAGGTTTCTTTGCTCTGCTATGCCTTTATCTTCATGTCTCTTGCCACAGTCTAACATGTGATAGAGAATGAAACTGTCTGCGGCATTTTCTCATTTACTTTCAATTAATGTAATAGAGAGTGGCTTATTTGTGTGGCTATTTTTTAAGAGAACTTTGCTGCAGAGGTGTGTCTGTGAATGCATTAATTGTTCTATATGTTTCTTGATTACAGCGCTGAAAAGCCCCTCTGCCTTCCATGAGCAAAAGAAGACTTTGGAGAGAGCTAAGGTAACACCCGAATAGGCATCTGAGTAGAGGGGGATGAAGCTAGCTTCACATCTGTGTAGAATGTAGCAGATCCAGACACATCATAGCAGGAACTGAAAGGACGAGAATAATACACTCACTAGATATGTTTAATCAGGCTGTCCTTCTCTAAACGCAGCAGCGTACTACTGTATAGTATTATTGGAGGTTAAAATGCTGGCAAGTGTCCCAAGAGAAATTAGATGCAGGTTCTGGATGCTGTATTTTGCAGACCTTGAAAGAAATCTCAGAATGAAGCCTTGAACCTAACATCTGTAAGCACAATACTGCCATTTCCTTTTCTTGAGACGCAGCAAAGTGCCTTTGGGCTGTTGACCTGTGCTCTGTCTCTTGTTGGCACCAGTTATCAAGCATAGTTTTAGGCATTGTTAATCAAAGCTAATAGGGAAAGATAAGATTAAGAGGCCACTCCCCTAAAGTAGACCATCTGGTGATCGGGTTACATTTAGAGGAACTAGAGCACATTCCCAAGACTTCTTTGCAGTCTGCAGCCACCTGGGAAAGTGAATTTTCTGTCTTGCTGCTACTGTTGTACTGGGCCTCAATTTGTCTGGATGCTGAAGTCAAAGGTTCCTGTTTTCATTAGATGAACATTCTCCACATTCCACACTGCACAAGAACTGATGGCTGTGTAACACTTGTGTCTGGAGGTTCCAAATCATGTATAGAAAGAGCCCAGCCCCATGTGACAAAGGCTCTTTCTGTGTTTGGGATGAGACAGTTTATCCTCCAGATCCAGGCCAGTAGTGTTTATCTTATCTTCAAAGAAAACAAATGGTTCCCTAGACAACAGGGATAAGAAAGATAACTTCTACCTGAGATTGCTTCCAGACACCTGATGGAAAGAGGGGACAACAGAGTAAGGATTGTGTGATGTTTCTTTTCTATTCAAAGCAGACAGACACTTTTCTTGCCTCTGCTGATAACCAGCAGAAGGAAATTGAAGAACTCTGTCTGCTCAGAGCAACTGGGACAGACAGGATTGACCTAGGTGGACAAATAGTTTAAAACAATTTCATGTGTTCATAGATGCCCCTGTTGGCTTAAACTGCTAGGAAATGGCAGTTATAGTTTACTTCTTAGTTCCATCTAAGATGACATAGTGTCATCTGGCAATGTCATAAACAATGTCATCAGTTTATGACACACCATCATCTGGCTAATTTGCACAGGGTTAGGATGAGGAGGAAAGTCATAAAAGTTAGGACGCCGGACTTTGGGATCTTCTTTTGGCACTGTGATTCTAAATCCACCACAACATTTTGTGAATCAGCTTTCAAAATGCTGCATGTAAGGATGTAGGATATTTTTAAAAACCTATACAGATTTTAAGCGAGCCCATATCACAGTATTTTGTATGTATCCTGGAGAAATCCATGGCTATAGGAGGCATTACAGACCCTTGTGAAAAATGAATGTGCTTAGAAGATTTGAAGTATCTTTGAAATGCTGTACATTTTAGCTGAGACATAAGTTAATATCTCAGTATTTTCCTTCAAAGACTTCTACTGGCTGGTTGCCTGGAAGAAAAAGGGATTATATGAGTCAAAAGTTCCAAACTGGATTCATTCACATAGCAGGAGTAGAACCAACTATTCATACCAAGCGCTTGCTTAAAGTGGTGGATGGGTGAGGGAGGACAAAATCAGAACGTGCCCTAAGTGG
Source organism: Gekko japonicus (assembly GCF_001447785.1). Lineage (NCBI taxonomy): Eukaryota > Metazoa > Chordata > Lepidosauria > Squamata > Gekkonidae > Gekko > Gekko japonicus. The sequence continues at coordinate 1,250,212 of NW_015175985.1, forward strand.
TTTGGTTCTGAGGGACAGGAAAGAAGCAAATTTTAATCTACATGAAGCTCTGCCTCAGTTTAATTCAAAAGATTTTAAAATGCAGTTAGCTAAAGAATGCACCTGAGTTGATGTGGACAAAATACAGCATCAATTAAATTCATGCTAATGAGATCAGTGAGTTTGCTTTTCTGTAGCTTTGTATGTGGGGCTGAAATGCAGGCTTTCATCTGTGAGCTGTGTTTAAGAAAGACTCAACTGTGCTATTTGTTCAGTTTGGGAGTTGATTGTGCACTGTGTATTGGCTAGTCCAGGTCTGAAGTATTGCCTAATGCTCTAAAGACAAGCCAGTGATGTAATATTCTCTGTTCTTTTGTTCTGTAGACTGAAGGTTATTTAAAACACAAGATCCAAAACAGACCTGCACACTCAGAGCTGGTTGATATGCACATTTTGCAGGGTAAGACTGGAACTGCTATTCTCCCGCGTTAGCAGATTTCCTCAGTGCTGTTGTCTCCTGTGTGGTTCTGTATTCTTTCCATTTGTTCTTTGGGTGCTGCCTGTAGCTGTGGCAATCCAGCTGACATAATTTTCACAATTTATCTAGTTCAGCACTGAACTAAGCAGCAGATTGTCCATCTTCATCCTTGGAGCTCTTTTAATCCCTGCTTCAGGAGAAACAAGTAAAAAAGAGAGAAGAGAAGAGATTGGATTTATACCCCGCCCTTCACTACCCAAGGGAGTCTCAGAGCTGCTTACAAACTCCTTTCCCGTCCCCTCCCCACAACAGACACCCTGTGAGGTAGGTGGGGCTGAGAGAGCTCTTGACAGAAACTGCTCTTTTTCAAGGACAGCTGTTCCAGAGCTTGTGACTGACCCAAGGTCACATCAGCAGGTGCAAGTGGAGGAGTAGGGAATCAAACCCGGTTCTCCCAGATTAGAGTCCGCACACTTAACCACTACACCAAGTGACAGAAACTGCTCTTTTTCAAGAACAGCTGTGCCAGAACTATGGCTTGCCCAAGGTCATCCAGCAGATGCAAGTGGAGGAGTGGGGAATCAAACCTGGTTCTCCCAGATTAGAGTCCACACACTTAACCACTACACCAAATTGGCTCTCGTTCCTTTAATGCCTGTGTGATGATCCTTGTAATCAGAGGTGCATTATTCTGTAATTCTAGAACAGGAGCAGATAACCTTTTCAGCCCAAGTGCCAAAAACAAAAAAAGGAAACCAAGGGGTGGGGAAGAGACAAGGAGTGTACTTGGACACACTTGGAGCAAGCCAAGTCCCAGCATCATTGCCAGGATTTCAGTTATATTTGTAGTCTTTCCTCCCACCCTGGCCCCAGCATTACTGCCAGTGCCTTGGTCCCTTGTACAGAGATCTGAACCTTGGTGCCAAGAAAAATGGTCTTGTGTGCCATTGTCTGCATATATGCCAGCATTGCCTAGAACTGCCACCTAAGAGGCGTGTTCATAGTGGGTTTTTGTTTGGATCCAGTTGGGACAACATGAATGCCATAGTCTGTGCAGGCGGAACTCTGAAACACATTGCCTTATTTTCCTGGTGCTGCCTCTTCTTGCATTTTTGATTCACACATTACAGCGCACACAGGGGACATATGGTTTTTTCCCGGCAGGCCAAGTAGCAGTGCCCCCCCCCCCGGCAATTTTCAGACTGAGAAAATAGCATAGGGGAGCATGCTGAAGTTTCTTTTCATACACGAGGGTTTGTGTTCAAATCAGACCATACAGGCAGGACCAAGGAGAATTCACAACTCATGTCTGACTGTGACACAGGGTGGGGAACCCAGACCAAGCCTTCATGATCCATTAATTCTTGAAGTCTAACTTAAGCAACACATTGGGCTGCTTTCTTGCATAGAATTCTATTTGGCCCAACATCATGTTCAGAGTTGAGAACCTGTGTGTCAGTGTAGTGTTCATACTTCAGTGAAGCCACACTCTGCAAACAATTAGCACCCTTTAAATGTGCTGTTGAGCAACCTGCAGTACTGTACAAACAAGTACTTTTAATAATTCAGGCATGTTTAAACTGAATAAAACTTTCAAATCAACCATGGGAAGAAGTTCCCCATACAGGCACATCTTTCATCATTGTTTTTTGTGGCAAGTGGTTAACTTTGGTCAAATGTAAGCACCTGTCACTATTCTGTAGTTCAAGTGGAATGCTGTGTGTCACAACTGCATGCAGGTTTGTTCTGGGAGAAGAACTGTATCATTTTTGTATAACTGCTGTAACATGAATATCTGTGAAGGCTATTTCACATTGTTTACCTGTAACACAATTGGCTAGCTACTGTTGTCCATACTGCCTTTGCAGATTCAGCCACAGAGGGGTCCATTCAAGCTACACAGATGAAACTAAAAAGAGCCCGTGTTGCAGACAATCTGAATGAAAAGATTGCTCTTAGGCCAGGTCCTCTGGAGCTGGTGGAGAAGAATATAATTCCTGTTGACTTAGCTGTGAAAGAGGCCATCAAAGGTAGTACCATAAAAATCACCTGCAGTGTCTTGTTGCCATCCTGGCACTCTATACTAGGGATGTGTACCTTGAAAGAAAAATGATATTTTTCAGATCCAGATATCAGGGAATAAAAATATATATAGTATTCCAGGTTTTCCAGGTTCCAAACACCACTTTGATGTTCAGATCCCACTTTGGTGTGCTTTTTTGGGGTGGGGGTGGGTGGGTGGGAATTCCAATATTATTCAGCTCCATTATTCTTTATGGGAAATCTTTATGGAGGGCTGGATGGGCTGTTTTTTAACAGATAGCCCAAAGTTGCAGCACAGCTGCTGGCACCTGACCTTTAAATAGCCCCCAAGTTTCAACTGAAATAGACCAAGAGATGTGGCCCCTGGACAAGGTGACCCCAGCCATCCTCCATTGTTTCCTATGGGGAGGGGATTCCATTCTTTCTCCAGGGCAAAGAATAGCCAGGCACAAGAACAAACAATGCAACCCTTAGCCAAAAGCTTCTCAAAGCAGACAGAACCAACAAGCCCAAAGTACTAATGCAGAACCAGGGTGAGACAATGTGGCAAACCTAACACAGCAAATGTAAAACCTGAAGATCCATCCAATGTCAAACCAAAGAATTGCCCAAGTCAAACTGAATAGGAACATTGTTGCAACAAATGTAAAACCAGAGAATCTGAGCCGATGTACAACACAAGAATCAAAGGCAACATTGAACCTGAGAATCCACTGCAAACTGCAAACCCAATACAACCCAACTTGTGCAAAGAATACAGTGTTGCAGAACCAACAAAACCAATTTCAAAGGACAGACTCAAAGCCAAACCAACATGGCAAGCAGACACTAAGCCCAGGGAAGACACAGACAGAAAAAATAAACAGTCCTGGGAGCCTTAGAACACTGACTCCTGATATTCCCAGTTACCGCTGAATATTTCTGGGATTTTTGGGGGGACACATTTCCCAATATCCCCCAAAATCCCAGATACTATCCAAAGACTCACATATATCCAGAAAATATTGTTAAGGATGTATATTTGGACTGGATATATCCAAATGCACATCCCTACACTGTACACAAGAAGCATTTCTGGGAAGAGAGGCTCTTTCAATGTATTTTTTCTTCTTCACTGAAATTCCTTTAGAGTCATTCCCATTAAAAAAAAAATCCATGTAGAAGAGCTACCAGGACTCTAGTATCCTTCTCATGGTTCATTTCAGCCTGCCTCTCTACACACACACACAAACACACACACCCCATGTCTCTTAACTAGCTGAACAGGAAGACACTTGATCAAAGACAGACATGGGCTCGGGAAATATTACACCGGGCATCAGAAATCTTCCTGCCTTCCACTGCTCACCCTCTGCCTTTCAGCCTTTCTGGGGCTTTTGTGATAGAGCCTATCTTTCCCAGCACTCTACTTATCAACAGAAGGCAAGGGTCAAGCATTTTTGTCTGCTAGATTACAGGATATTGTGCTGGAACATTTTCCAGAACTCCTTGAGTATGTTGAGTGGCAGAGAGGCATCATCTGGCATAACCCACACAGATTCTTGAGGAAGCAACACTGGTCCCATAAAGAGACCTTCATGGAATTTTTCTAGTAGGTTACTGGATGAAAATTTCAAAAATAAAAATGTTCTAGATCTGTAAAATACATTTAGCATAAATGAGGAGTTTTGGGGGACATGTTCCTGCTAAGCCCCTGAGATATATTCTCAGCTGTGGCAAGCAATGTTTAGCAATTACCCATGGCTTTAAGCATATAAATTCAACTGAAACAGAGTTGATGTGTCATGAAACGAGGGATACCAATTACATTCCTTAGCGCTCTGAAATTATTGAATAAAAATAAGAAAAATCAAATAATGTGTCCAAGGGAAAGTTATGCTTGCAGTTTGTGGATTCTTTTGGGACTCTGGGACTTCATGGGTGCAAATTTATGAATACACGCTAAGAATATGTGTGCAGCTTCTACTGAAAGATCAGAATCCAGTAGGAAATTTAGCAATACACCCAGTAAGCAGAGTTTAAGACTGTGGGTTGGATCCAGCACAAAAATTCTGCTTGCACTAGAGCTCTTGCACAACAGTTTTTGGGAGCTGCTTTCACTAAATCACTGATTGGATTCCCATTTGCATTTCTGCTTGTGTAGCCAGTTTTCGAGCACTATAATAGGGAGGAAAGTGCCCGGTGTTTGACAACATCATGTGCAAGTGGAGCTGCATTAACACCATTTGTTTGTGCTTGCACATTGCTGGATCCAAACCCTAGCGACCAATCCTAAATAGGTCTACATGGATGTAAGTCCTATTTTATTCAATGTTGCTGACTCCCAGGAAAGTGTTTTTAGGATTGAATACTTAGCATGGTTAATCTCAGCTCTCATTACAGCCAGAGAATTGTATTTTATTTTATTCCAATTATTGGGTTTAGAATTTTTTTAGCACCCAGCATTATGATCCCTTCTTCCTCAATTAATACTATGCTATGATAGCTGACTGTTCAGGTGTCATTTTCAGCTTTATTTCAGGGATGCTGGGCAATTACTTTGGGGCTTGAGTAAATTATGATAGATTGTGACTTCTTATCTGATATTTTGTTAGAGGAGGGATGTACACATGTATATACTAACATGAAGATCACTCAGTAACTAGTCTGCTATTTCTACAGTTGTGGGAAACTCTTTGCAACACTCTTGATAATGCATCACTTTTTTTCTACTTACCTTCTTACCTAAGATACCCAGGTGACTTTCTCAAAATCCTCAGATACCTTTGCCTTTGAAGAAGACAGCAGCAATGATGGGATGTCCCCAGAGCAAGCCAGAAGTGAGGATTCTGAGGGATCCACAGAATCAGCAGCAGGAACCAAAAATTCAGAAACAGTGTTCCCCTCAATGTCAGGGTCAACTCAGGTAAAACGCTGAGGATGTCCAGATCGATTACATAATCCCATACTGGGAATGTGAGCCACCACACTGTATTTTAAAGAGCACAACCCTTTTATGAAGTTACGATGGATGGCCCCATTCACTTCCCTCCCTCAGAGGCAAGATTTTCCCTCCATTTTTCTTTCCCTGTACTGACTGAGCTGCCCTAGTCATGTGTTTTCTTCTGTGCTGAAGAACTCTGGCTGTCCTACCCTGTCACAGTACAATATTTTGGCTGCTTGCTCAGTCCAGGAACCTGAGGGAAGGATGAGGAGCCCACTTTAACTTAAACAACTTAAATGGCACTTGAGGCTTTTTGAAAATCAAAAATAACAAAAAATATTTTATTTAACAGAGAGGAAAGGTCAGGTGAAACCAGGGGTTGGAATTTCTGAGGTGAAACCAGTACATGCACAGATTTAGGTTTCAGGTTACGGAGAGTTTCTTAAGCTTTTCAGAGGCTGAGAGGCTTTTGTTCCAGTGTTTCCCTCCTAAGCACTTCATAGAATCATAGAATGTTAGAGTTGGAAGGGAACTTCCAGGTCATCTAGTCCAACCCCCTGCACTCTGCAGGAGCATAGCCAAAAGATAGCCCTACAAAATACTCGAAAGATGGTCGTCCAACCTCCGCTTGAAAATGTCCAGCGAAGGAGCATCCACCACCTCCCGAGGCAGTCTGTTCCACTGCTCAACCACTCTTACAGTTAGAAAGTTTATCCTGATATTTAGCTGGTATCGACTCCCTTGTAATTTCCACCCATTAGATCTAGTCTTACAATCCGGAGCAAGAGAAATAGATCTGCTCCATCTTCTGCATGACAGCCCTTCAAATACTTGAAGACTGCAATCATCTCCCTTTTTCTGCTTCTATGGTACTTCCAGGCATGGAAATATGCCAGTGCACCAGCCACAAACGTCATCAGTTCTCAGCTTTTTGAAAACTGTAACTTTTTGTTCCTTCTGAAAAGGGTCAAACACTTGGTTAATGAAATCAACATCCACTACTGAAGATGGCTTCAGCCTCTTTTCAAATGTTGCTGCCGCTAGGACTATTCTAATAAATGACATTGCGGAGGCAGGATGTCAGTTGCTGAGTGACCTTTTTTTGCTGACTCCCCCTCCCCCATATCCATATTTTTATTTATTCTAAATCAGGGCTTAATCTGAAGCCAGAGGTTAGCAAGGTGCAGCCTTGGAATTTGTTTTCAGTATCACAGTCAAGCTGAAAGAAGCATTCACATGGAAATCCCACCATGAGCTGTTATGATGGCCCGGCCCGTCCACTTCTCTCCCTCAGAGGCAAGATTTTACCTCATTTTTTTTCATTCCCATTTACTGACTGAGCCACCCTAGTAATGTGTTTTCTTCTTTGCTAAAGAACTCTGGCTGTCCCACCCTGTCACAGTACGATACTTTGCCTGTTGGCTCAGCCCAGGAACCTGAGGGAAGGATTGGGAGCCCTCTTTAACGTCACTTGAGACATTTTTATATTCCGAATTAACAAAACATTTTATTTAACATAGAAGGTCAGGTGAAATCAGGAGTTGACATTTCGGAGGTAAAACCAGTACATGCACAGACTTTAGTTCTTATGTTTCAGGCTAATAAGAGTTTCTTAAGCTTTTCACAGTGACTTAAATCTTTATGTTGTGAGGCTTTTGTTCCCATGTTTTCCACAAATACTTCAGTACACTTTCTTTGAGTATTCTCTGACCCTTTTGGTTTCCAGAAGGCTGGTCCGCTCTTTCCAGTATGCAAACCCCTTCTCTTGAAACACCAATACTCATTTTAAGGCAGTTTCTAACCACACCAGACCAGGGATCTCTGCCCTCTTCAGAGATAACTCCCTGTTTGACTGGGTAGGGAATTTTTCTCTCTCTCTCTAGAAGATCTATCCCCTTTCCTTGGCCCAAATGGGAGTCTTTGGCTACTTCCCAAACTTCCTTGCCAACTTTATCCCAGTTCCCGTGTCTGTGTTAAACTGCTCTCAGCTAAGGCTGAAATCAGACTGTCAGTACTCCACTCAGTCAAGGCAGAAATGTGACTGAATCTCTCCTCAGCATGCAGCTCTCTCCGGACTTTCTCTGGCCAGCTGATGCTAACCAATCAGATTTCTTGGAGCAGCCTGTCACTCAAGGGTCTCTGTTTCTGTGGAGAATTAACCCTTTATAGTCCTTCAGCTGTTTGCACAGCACTTCTAAGATTTAAGAAGTGCAGTCCATCACAGAAGTCAAGCACAGAATGGAAATAAATTACAATTTACTGATTGTGTGGATGGGTTCAGGTTGTGCAGTGAGTTGACTGAGAATGTTCCCTTCTTCTGCATATTTCCAAGTGATCACAGAAATATGATGACAGAACCCCCTGGAGGATCAGTCCTTGGTGTAGTTAGAGATATTCTCAAATTCATGACAATTGTCATTGGTCATTGTTTCTACCTGCAATGTGTGGAGGCAGTGAGTTGACTGAGAATGTTCCCTTCTTCTGCATATTTCCAAGTGATCACAGAAATATGATGACAGAACCCCCTGGAGGATCAGTCCTTGGTGTAGTTAGAGATATTCTCAAATTCATGACAATTGTCATTGGTCATTGTTTCTACCTGCAATGTGTGGAGATGTCCCCATTTTGTTTCTCTGAAAGCTTTGTCATGCTGGCATGACACACAGTGCCATCTTCATAAAACCGTACCTGTCATTATCAATATGATAATGCTTCACTGTATCACAGTGGTTGAACATTTGGGAATTCTGTTGTTGTGAGGTGTTGTTGCCATATCCTTCATACTTCAAGGGAGTTGTCAGGTTTTTAGAACATTAAAAAATATTTTTAAAACATACGCATCAAATGTATAAGAAATGCTTTTAAAGGTGACATTTGTCCATCTATCATTGCCTTATTAAGGGGGAAATAACTTTATTAAAGTGAAAAACTGCATGAGATGAAGGGGTTCTTGATGACAGTGTAGGGTCCAGCCAATCAATGACATGCACAGCTCATTACAAAGCAGACCTGCAGAACCAGTATTCTGTAGCTCAGCTGTGGAGAGGAATGTATCCCTTTTCAGACCATCAGTGTGGGAGCTCTTTTTTGGAAAAACAGTAGATCCAGGAGGAGGAAGAATTCTTTCCTCAGGGGCAGTACAAGCTCTAACAGTGGCTAAAAGATAGAATTTATGCCAAAATCCCACTGAGGGCACTGTAGAGGAAATCAGGTATAAGGTTAGCCCCCTGGTGGTTACATAAAATACTGGGTTGTCCTGCAGAGGATCCAGGTCCGTTGTTGACCTGAACATGACATATTTTTGGCTTGGGCTCCCTTCCTCCATTCTGCAGTTCTGTTACACAGTGTACTTGGCATGGGGCACCTCCATTTTCCAAGCATTTATGGCAGAGAGCCCCCAAAATAGTCCATTTGGTTTCCCTAATAACACTGACCTGATAAATACATTTGCCTGAACTGTGTTGAAACATTATGACAGAGAGTTCTAAACTACCAAAAAAACATTATGACAGAGAGTTCTAAACTACCCCCAAAAAACACTGATTGATTGTGATGAAGACTGAGAAATCAGGGGCCTCCAACAGTTTATATTGTATTTTTCTTTTTCTTTTCTTTATGTGTGTGCTAGAAGAAAGTTCTACATGCAGATTTAGGGTACCAGAGTACATAGTGTGTTCAAGATATTCTATGATGACATCCTTGCAAGAATTCACAATCCCAATTGGGAATAAGCAACATTTCTGTTTCTTAGAATATTTTGCCTATTGGGAGACTGGTAGTGCAATCCTGAGCAGAGTTATGCCCTTCTAAATCCATTGAAATCTATGTGCTTAGTATTTTAGTGTGAAAGCTAGAGTGTTTGCGTATTAGGGTAATTATTTCATATGCTGACCACACATTTTATTCTAGCTAGTGCAAACACTACTTACCTCATAATGAATGGAGTGTGTAAACTGCAGTTAGATCTGATAGCTGAATTATGACACTACATTTAAACCCTTCTGTGAAAAGTTGCCACAAGTCATTGATTCTTATACTGAAATTCTTCAAAAATGCCAGTCAAACTAAGATATGCTGGGTGGCCCACTAGCTCCAGTGGTTTTAACAAGCAAGCTCACGCTAGATTAGTCTCCTAGTTCCTGTATGTGACGAAATGGGTGATTATCTAAAGATCACTTTGGCAATCTCAGGGATGATTTCTGGAGACACACATAAAGGCATCTGTACATGGCAGGCTATTTGTGTGGATTCTCATGTGGCTTGGACAATTTTAACCATGCTCATGTGAAGTCTCTTTTCTTGCAGTTTGCATGAGTGTGGTTAAAACTACCAAAACTGCCCAAGAGAAACTCATACCAGTGGCATGCAATGCTGAGCTGTCTCCACAAAGTTGTATTTCAGATGGACAATCATGCAACTTGAGCATGTGAATTTCTGCTAAATCTCAAACCATGGATCTTGTTTTTTCCAAATCAATATAATCTTTGGTCCATCTGGTGGGTATAGTTAAAAGTAAGCCCACCACAATCTCTAGTATGGAGAAAACAAGGGAGCAGTAAGGCTGCCTTGTCTGATGGTATTTCCCTTTTTCCAATGCAATGAACATAATCTCTTTATCTTGGTGAACAAGATTTAGCCGTCTATTTTAAAGAATGTAGTTCATCGCTCTCACTATTTCTCCTTTCTCTTGCCTATCCAGTTTAGCCTCTATTACTTAGGAAGGTCATTTCTGCTTGGCAACACTCTGTGGCCTAGTTTTAACATCTGCCATGGCTTTTCATATGCATCTTCCTGATCCCATAGGGTACTTTCACTTTAGGAATGTTTCATTCAAGCAAAGTAACAGTCCATGTTACAAGCTGCACTAAGCAATGTATCAGGATACTGAAGTTCCCTCTCAAACAGGATTACATAATTTGTAGATCAATTTTAAGAGAAAGGGTTGAATAAAGCATGCAAGGACAACTGGATCTGAACCAGAGGGACTAGTATTGTGGGCCATTTCTGTATATGTCTCTTAAAGTGCTTATTGATAGACATCTTGAATGTGTGCATACTAATGGTCATTATTTACAAAATGTACATTCAGTGGGCTTCTGATTTCAGGATCATTCCAATGCTTCTGAAAATGATACAACTAATGTGACATCTCAGCAGAGTAGCCAGCCAAAAAGTCCAAATGAGTTGAATGGGCAACAAACACCTCCTGTCCCTATTGCCACAGCAGCAAAGGTACGGCATTGCCCTCTTACTGCTTGGGAAGAAAAGTTGTAAAAATACACAATGCTTAATACCAATCTAGAACACCAAAAACTGCTTCTAAGGAGATCTGGGGAAGGCAAGACAAAGACTATAGCACTGTTGGCTTTGTTTGGAGTTAGGAGTTATTGTACCTCCTAGTGCATCACAAAAAAGGAGTATAGCTGAAACTTGTGGCAATGGAAGTACAACTGAATCAACTAAACAAAAAGGGCAAGTTGGCAGTCCAATAGTGTGTGGTGCCTATATGCACCCTAAGTTTTTTTTAGTTGGTCTTGGCAATGGGGTGGAGAAGATATTGAGTCTAATGAATCACTGCTCTTTAACATTTTTGCCTTGAATAGGGAAACCCCACTATAAAATCAACATTTAGGCAGTTGTGAGGAGGGCTTTTTGTATTATTACATGCCTGTGCCTTTAAAATAGTGTGGCCTCTCTTATGTTGTCATGCATGATCGTGATGCTGTCGCTAGCATAGCAGCCAGAGAGCTTTATTCAGAGTCTTAAAAATGGGATAGGCTTCAAAGAGATGCTGACAGATTGATCAGTGTAGCTCACTCAAATGGCTAACTGGTTGGGACACCTTAACTCACCCATCCAAGTACATATAAGGCTAACTTCTGTATTCTTACTTGTGCTGTTGTACAGTCAAAATCATCAAGTGACAGCAAGAACCGCCACAAAAAGCCTAAGGAGACAAAGCCCAAAGTGAAGAAGCTTAAATATCACCAGTACATTCCTCCTGACCAGAAAGCCGAGAAGTCTCCTCCGCCCATGGACTCGGCCTATGCAAGGCTCCTTCAGCAGCAGCAGCTCTTCCTGCAGCTCCAGATCCTCAGTCAGCAGCAGCAGCACCAGCACCAACACCATCAGCATTTCAACTACCCTAGCTCTCATTCTAGTCATCTGAAGTGAGTGGTAATGGACGCAGTCCCTATACCCCCACCCCACCTGCAATTTCTTCTTGTTGTTATAGAAGCTGTGATTATTCTCCCAGAACACATCTTGGCCAGAATTAGGCCACTTTTATTGAGCACATTGATTAAAGGTGTGCCGTTGAAATCCATAAGATTTATAAGTGTCTCCATTTGTTCTGCCTTCAAGTTTCTGGAGAACTTAAGGCACAGCCAAACAATAAAAAATAAGGCAAATTTAACAGGCCTGTCTTCATGGTCCAGAAGTGTAGTTGATTTATTAGATTTCTTCAAGGAAGTCAATGTGGCAGGCGAGAGAAGATTTATACCCTACCCTTCGCTACCTGAAGGAGTCTCAGAGCGGTTTATAATATCCTTTCCCTTCCCCTCCCCACAACAGACACCCTGTGAGATAGGTGGGGCTGAGAGAGCTTTTTCAAGAACTGCTCATGAGAGAACAGCTCTGAATGAACCTGTAACTGACCCTAGGTTACGCCAGCAGCTGCAGGTGGAGGAGTGGGGAATCAAACCCAGTTCTCCCCCAACTTTCTTCTAAGAGCCCCTGAGTTTCCCTGCATCCCAGGCTCCCCAACACTCTGGGCCTCCTGGAGTACTCCCCCCCCCCGCTGCCACCGCCCCTTCCCCAAGTGGGGCTTGTTCCAAGCGACTTCTCTGCCTGTCAGCAGCCCTGCTGGCTCCATCCCGGGCTGGTGGTTGGGGGGAGGGGAGGGGCTGTGGGTCCTGAGCTGGCGGTGGCTGTGCTCACCTTGGCTGAGCAGGCGAGCGCACCAGCGTGTTCCTTCATCGCCTTGCCTTGCTGCCTGCCTTTCCTACCTGGAAGAGCAGCGGGAGGTTGGTGCATGGCACACCTGTATGGGAGGCTGGGCTTGCACCTGGCTGACAAGGAGAAAGAAGAAAAGTGGCCGCCGCAGGAGAGGAGACACCACCTGCCTTTCCAGCATACCTGCCAGATTCCAGCCACCCTCCATCTCTGGGGAAGGTGTCTGTCCTGCCTGCCTGCTGGCGGAGAGCTGGGCCAGAGAGCCGTAGGAGGACCAGACCCCAGCCAGCTAGGGGCATGTTGAGAAGCTTCCCTTTGAAATTAGTAAATGACTGAGTTGGTAGGGGGGAGGGGTACAAGCTGGGGAAGCTTTGACTTCAATCAACTTGGTGCCCCCTAAGAAATTTAAATGCCCCCTGAAAAAGGAAATCCTGGCTATGGGCCTGGTCCGCGCTCCTAACCACTACACCAAAACTGAGAGGGTAAATGTATGCTTATAGATTAAATATAATCTACCTCACAGTGGCCATAGCCTGAAAAGCTTTAACGAAGAGGGGCAGCATTACCATTTCTTGAACAAGTTTTATTTTAGATATCTTTAAAGTAGAAGCAGCTGGATGAGGAGAAGATGCCACGTGGGCTGCAGTCTTCCCTTCTAACAGCACAAAAACACACAAACAGGGATACTGGTTTTATTTTTTTTAATCCTGTCATTTTCTTTTTCAGGCAGCCCAATGAGCAAGTGGCCAAAACCGCAAACTCTTCCCCAGCAACTGTTGCTAACAGTCCTCTTTCTCCTGTGAAAGGCACCTTTTCAGGACAGCCTTGCAATTCTGCTCTTAAACCGGGTCCTTTGCCATCCAATCTGGATGATTTAAAAGTGAGTGTTGTTTGTTGGACAGTAAGTAAAACTTTTCATGAGAGGAGGTCACATCTAAAACCACCATTGCAGCCAATCAGCAGTCACTGGGAAATCCAGGAAAGTGGTGGAGTGGTAATACTGTGCCAAACCCTGCAGTGAAGGTTAAGGATGGCCACCTCTCCATCGGCTGCAGACAGCATTGCAAGCCCGATTTTTAGGTGGCTACCACATTGTTTCCTGATGTCTGCCGTGCTGTAGAGCAGGAAGATGTAGAGATACACTGTGACTGACGTGAAATCAATAGGTAATTGGCTGACTAGTTACAGGAATCAAGTATGGACCTTACAATGGGATGACATCTGTTGGTGTAGTGGTTAAGTGTGCGGACTCTAATCTGGGAGAACCGGGTTTGATTCCCCACTCCTCCACTTGCACCTGGCTGGATGACCTTGGGCAAGCCCTAGTTCTGATAAGAGCTATTCTTGAAAAAAGAACAGTTTCTGTCAAGAGCTCTCTCAGCCCCACCTACCTCCCAGGGTGTCTCCCAGGCAAGTGATGCTCTGTCTTCTTGGTGCTTGGGGGGGTCAACAGTGGGAAGGCTTCTAATGTCCTGGCCCCACTGCTGGACCTCCTGATGGCACTGGTATTTCTGGCCACTGTGTGACACAGAGTGTTGGACTGGATGGGCCTTTGGCCTGATCCAACATTGGCGTCTCTTATGTTCTTATGTTATGTTGTGGGGAGGGGAAGGGAAAGGAGTTTGTAAGCCGCTCTGAGACACCTTAGGGTAGTGAAGCGCGGGGTATAAATCTAATCTCTTCTTCTTCTTCTTCTTCTTCTTCTTCTTCTTCTTCTTCTTCTTCTTCTTCTGCCTTCAGAGACCAATACTGGTAAAAATGTTATATCTGTCTATTCTCTTGGGTTTCTATAATTCTGTACTAAAAGCTCCCAGATTCTGCATGGATAAAACTTGATTCTGCTACTAGAGTGTTATGTAACAGATATGCACAAAACAGCACAGCTAAATATTTCTTGTAGTGTTTTCTTTTACTGGTGCTAAAAATGGTGTACAATTTGATGTTTTTGTCTATAAGGAACTTGGGCAGGAGCGCAGGGCTGGAAAGGCATCTAGGTTTCAGTTAGGAAACCACAGGAAGCTGAAGAAGCTAGTGGTTGCATTAAGTAAAGGAAATTATTTATTTTAACAATGCATATCAAGATTGTTTACATACCCCCCCCCGATGTATTATCAGCAGTTATTAAACATACCTATATTCATTATTTGGAACATGGGCTCGCAGCTGAGCACAGAAATATGATATTTGAATTTGTTTTATATCTCTGCCATTTCTACCACGGAACTGAAAGCAGCTGACATACGACTTCTTGGAGGTCTCCGATCAAGGCACTGGTCGGACCTGCTAAGCAAAATTTCTTCATGCCTTCCAGTCATACCCCTAGAATTTAAAAACTGTTCTGGCTTAATCTCCCTGCTAACTCAGATAATAATTTAAAGTAATCACAGTTTAAATATCAAATAATGTAATCTAATGTTAATTTCAAATGTTCAAGGTTAAGTACTATTTTTGCAACACCTGAAAATGTAACCCACATGTGGTTTCTCATCTGGGGCTCTAGTGACAGTTATTTCTGTACTAAATTCTACAATAACTGAGCTAAACCAGATTCAATGATTACATAGTTCAGAATGGGCATTGACTTGTGTTGGATAAGTTAGCAGAGTAAACGGAAACCACACAGCACACATGTGTAAATTAGCTAAAAGAAAGTTTACTAAAGAAATTAGGAAAGGTTACATGAGATGATAAAAACAATACACTGTCTATCTAGCTAGCTACATCTTTCAAGTTACTGGTTACTTAAAGATGGATACTCTGGTCTGATCTCACTTCTCATATCGTTTTAAAGCATCTGATCTTAGAAGAAAGAGAGTAGGAAGAAACTCCCAAAATGCCTACATGCAAGATCTCAGGTAATATCACCCCACTATGAATTGACGAATGACCAGGCTAAAGGTTACTTCATTATGAATAAGACATCCCTTTTTAGCACAGGAACTTCTACTTGACATCGCATAGGTTCTAAGCTAACTAGCTAACAATTAGCATACATAAACAAACAGGTTAACTCTTTTATGACATCAGGAAGTAAGCTTGCAAATATCCCAACACCCCTTCTGTGGGTCCTGACACCTTCTCAAGTTCATCTACTGAAGTCATGAAGGTTCAGCTACTTGTACAGGCATTCAAACTTCCCCCTTGTGAGTGGCTTGGTTAATATGTCACAACCATCTCTTTAGAGGGACAATACTTGATCTCAGTCAGTCTCACAGAATAATACTTGGCAACAATATGCTTGCTTCTTACTTTGATGCTCTTACTCTTGGATAGAGCTATGCATGCCTGACTGTTCTCAAACAAAGTAATTGGTTTAGATTTCTCAACACCAAAGTCCTTTAGTAGACAGATGATCCATTCAAGTTCACTGCAAGCATTTGCAGCAGATATGTACTCAGCCTCGGTTGTTGATTGGGCCACTACTGGTTGCTTTTGGGTAATCCAGTCAATCAGGCTGTCTCCATTAAAGAACAAGTAGCCACTTGTTGACTTGTAACCAGTCTTGTCTTCACCTCAGTCAGTGTCCATGTATCCAACAAGTCTCAGGTTGTCACAAGCTGAAATCTTAAGTAAGCTGTTTCTATGAGGTATCTAGCCAGTCTCTTTACAGCATTCCAATCGTAATGATTTGGTGAATCAGTCTTTCTGCATGCGATTCCAACAGCTGCAAAGATATCAGGTCTTGACACTACTCAGATAAAGAAATTTAATAATTGCTTCTCTGTATTGGTGGGTGCTCTCTAGCAACACCCCATCTTCAGGTTTGAGGACGGTAGGTTCCGGAGGAGTACTGACTCCTTTGGCATCATTTAGCCCCATGGACTCAGCAAGGTCCATAATCTTGTGTCTTTGGTTCAGGAGAAAACTCTCATTCTTTCAATTTGTATTCCAAGGTAGTGGTTCAGTTCTCCCAACTGTTGGACTTCTAGCTCTTTGCTCAAGATATCTGCAATTTCCTGAACATCTTCTTTGGTTTGACAACATAATAACAGTCCATTCTTATGTGCCATCACATACTGATACAGTCCATCTTTAAGTCTGGCAAGCAGGCAGGTGTCTGCCTTTCCCTGTTGAAAGCCTTGGCCTTGCAGCAGCATAATTAATTTCTCAGTCCATGTCACAGCAGCTTTTTCCTCAGATAAATCTTCACAGAGGAACACTGTTCCAATGTCCAGGTGCTGAACATGCATTCTTCTTGATGCTGCTATACTTAGTAATGTCCTGAAGGTGGCATATTTGACAACAGGTGTAGGCTGTTCAATCACTTCTTTGCAGCTTCAGGTGGTACTCCCTTATTGCTCCTCCCTTATTGCTCTTCTCACAGGAGTCTCTTCTCTAGCCCAGTTTGCCCTGCCTCCCCTTCAGATTGTGGGTCTGCCTGTGGACAGGTGGACTGCAGGCAGCCAAACATCCATATCTGTAAAAGAGACTCCAACCTCAGCTTCCTGGTTGATTTACACTGTGGATTCTAATTGCTTTGAAGCTTAGAGCATATTACTTTCATCAATATGTACCACATTGCATTATTTAACCCAGAACATTTTTGGATTTATAACTCTGTATCCTTTTCCACCTCTAGCATACCCAACAAGGATTCCCACTTCAGCTCTAGGATTTAGGTTCCCCCTTCTTTCCTTGGGTATATGAGCAAATACTTTGGACCCAAACACCTTCAAATGTCACCTTTGAAGGTGTTCTGTTGTATAGATAAGTTGCTGTAGTTACAGCTTCTGTTCAGCAGTGGTCAGACAGGCAACAAGCTGTCTCTTGAATGCTCCTGTTAAGATGTTCAACAGAGCCCTTTTGCTGGAAAGAGTATACCACACTTGTATTATGCTCAATCCCCTCCTGCTCCAGGAACTTTTGGAACTCACTGCAGCAGTACTTAGTCCCATTGCCAGTAAAGAAAACCTCTGGAGCCTTATTGGATTTATTTTTCACAAGCTGCAACATAGCATTTAAATTTCTTCAGCATCTGAGCTTTAGAGCTTATTACATAAACATATACATAATGACTTCCAGTGTCCAAGAATGTCAAGAAATACTTGTTCCCCCCAAGAGAAGGATAGAAAGGGCCAACCAAATCTGAATACACCTTTTGCAAGAGTCCTTCACTGGGAATGCTCTGCTGCTTCTTGTAATTGGGAGCAGCAGCTTTGGCCTTTAAACAAATCTCACAGCAAGCTTCCATTTCCTCATTCAGTCACTTTAATACCACAGTCTTGCAACAACCCTTTCACAGACTGGAAATTTCTATGTCCAATGTTCCAGTGCCAGCCCAAGAGACAGTCTGAATGCTTACATTTGCCTTGTCTTGTATGATATACGGGTTCAGCATCATGTCTCAGGTAAAAGAAGCCATCAGTATTTTCTGCCACTATTTCAATATTACATTCTGGTGAAAGATATGGCACATATCCCCTTTCATCACAAACTTATTTCCTCCTTTTACAATTCTTGCAACAGACAATAGATTTTGACCTGCTTTTGTGGCATACACACATTCTTTCAGAAATGCTCCTGCAGCATCCAACACTCTTAGTCTCACAGCTCCAACACCACAAACAATTAAAGGGGTACCGTCTACCTGTAGGAGATGCTTTCTTTTTCCTTCATCCAATTCAACAAAATAAGCCTTATCATTGCACACGTGTAAAAAAACTTCCAGAATCAAGAAGCCAGAGATGTTTCATTTGTTATTCTTTACTAGAAATAACACATGCAAACTGTTGAGGAGATTTCCATTTAGCATCATCTCTCCTCTTGTTTTGAGTTCTATTGTTTGGTGCAGCATGGCTTTCCCCTCATGGCTCAACATCCCTTTTCATTCTACAAAAGCCCACGGCATGCCCAGTTTTCTTACAGTTAAAACAAACAGTCTTTTCATATGCATGCCTCAATTTATGAATTCACGGTATCATTAACAGACCTCTGCAGACCTTTGTTCCTTAAAAAACCCCAAACCCCTCAACATAAATTCCAGATCTGTCTTTTCTTTCAATTCCAGAACAGCCTTTTGATTCACATATGAGGCTGGGAGACTGATCAGAATAGCAGTATTATTTTCTTCCTGAAACAGTTCTACACCAGCAGTTTCAAGCTCTGAATATCACCATTATTGCATACAAATGCACTCCAATATTGCCTCCCTCCCACAATTTGAGAGTGTATAATTTCTGCCTTAGAAACAAAGTATGCTTTTGGGATTGATGTTCCTATTTCCTTTTGAGAGCCTCAAATAGATCTTTTGCGGTTTCACTCAAGGCCCTTAGCTACTATGGGGCCAAGGGGGCAACACCCCTCCCAAATCTGCCACCCCTCCAAGCAGCTCTGGACACCGGTCTCCCACTGCATGTGGGGATGGTCACTGCCCAAGAGACCCTGGGCCTCATCCTGTCAGGCCCTGACCAGCCACTAACATGGAAGGTCAGAGGGAGGGGCAAAGGAAAAAGGAAGAGAAGGAAGAAGGGGAAAAGGAAGAAGAAGAGAAGGGATTGGATTTATACCCTGCCCTTCACTTGGAGTCTCAGAGTGGTTTACAAACTCCTTTCTCTCCCCCTCCCCACAACAGACACCCTGTGAGGTAGGCAGGGCTGAGAGAGCTCTTTCCAGAACTGTACTTGAGAGAACAGCTCTGACAGAACTATGGCTTGCCCAAGGTCATCCAGCAGCTGCAAGTGAATGAGTGGGGAATCAAACCAGGTTCTTCCAGATTAGAGTCCACACACTTAACCACTACACAAAACTGGCAATGACTTCTGCTTTGGAGGCCCTGGTTTTCTCAAAAACCTTGCTCAGCCCTGGGTAAGAAGAGACTCTCTCTCTCTCAGCTGTCCTTGGCCTGGGCTTGTGGCTCGCTCTGGGCCTCATGGTCTTAGAAAGTGGCACTGTGGTGGGTGTTCTGCTCTGCCCAGGAGCTGCTGGAAGCCCTACTAGCTCTTAATTAAAGCACCACTAAGCTGGTCACTAATCTAATTAGTGTAAATCTAATTAAGCTCCCTGCTTTTGGTCTTTGCTCCCCCACAGACAACCTTCTAGCTATGGGGCTGGTTTTTCTTTTCCCCACAAGTTTTTATCACTAATTGAGGTAAGAATGATGAGCTGAACCCTGGCATCCATTTTTAAAAAGACTTGTTTTTCTGCTTCATTTAGCGTCAGACTTTTCAATTGCATCCATGACATCTTGCACATGTAGTGCACATAAAACCCTGGTCTTCCACATTAAATAGTTATTTTAAGTTGACTTTGACACAAGGAACAGGGAGAGGCTTTGATTTGAATCATGGAGCATTGAGCTGTTTGGCTTCCTCCATACCTTCCCTGGTTGCTGCTACCTGGCTGACTGTCAGACATTCTCTCTGGTAGCCTAGTGATTTAAAATCCACTTTGGTGATACAGCTCCTCTTCCTCTGTAGACTGCAAACCACAGAAATGCCTCTGCTGTCCAAGCTGTCAAAGCTGGCTTTAGAAGAAGGATTCTTTGTTTTGTAATCCAACAGGGAAAATGCCCAAGAAAACAAAAAGTTGATTTCTACTCAAAAACACTTTCTGATTTACATGCTGCATCTCAACAGAGGCTCCCTGGTTCCCATAGCACAGGGGGAACATGCTGGAGGCCATAACCTTATGATGGATAATTTAGCAGAGTAAAAGGGAACCACACAGCACACATGTGTAAATTAGTTAAAAGAAAGTTTACTAAGGAAATTAGGAAGGGTTACATGAGAGGATAAAAACAATAAATAGTCTATCTAGCTACATCTTTCTAGTTACTGATTACTCCAAGATGGATACTCTGGTCTGATCTCACTTCTCATATCATTTTAAAGCATCTGATCTTAGAACAAAGAGAGTAGGAAGAAACTCCCAAAATGCCTACATGTAAAATCTCAGGTAATATCACCCAACTACAAATTGACCAATGACCAGGCTAAAGGTCACTTCGTTATGAATAAGACATCCCTTTTTAGCACAGGAACTTCTACTTGTTTGGTGTAGTGGTTAAGTGCACGGACTCTAATCTGGGAGAACCGGGTTTGATTCCCCACTCCTCCGCTTGCACCTGGCTGGATGACCTTGGGCAAGCCGTAGTTCTGATAAGAGCTGTTCTTGAAAAAGAGCAGTTTCTTCAGAGCTCTCTCAGCCCCACCTACCTCACAGGGTGTCTATTGTGGGGAGGGGAAGGGAAAGGAGTTTGTAAGCCGCTCTGAGACACCTTTGGGTAGTGAAGGGTGGGGTATAAATCCAATCTCTTCCTCTTCTTATTCATAGGTTTTAAGCAAACTAACTAACA
Organism: Gekko japonicus; assembly: GCF_001447785.1. Classification (NCBI taxonomy): domain Eukaryota; kingdom Metazoa; phylum Chordata; class Lepidosauria; order Squamata; family Gekkonidae; genus Gekko; species Gekko japonicus. Next base: position 1,270,882 of record NW_015175985.1, read on the forward strand.
ATTACAAACAGGTTAACTCTTTCATGACAACAGGAAGTGAAATTGCAAATATCCCAACAACTTGCCTTCAGATAACACTGCATGGATGAAGGTTTGCCCTAACTATACCTGAAATGTTAGAAGATTACCCTAGAAGATTACCCTACACCCACCTGGCCAAAAAGATTTTGAGTGTCAAGTTCAAACTCATGGTCATAAACTTTGGTTTATGCCAGAAATTAGGGTTTAGAAAGCTTTATGTCCCAAACAATGCCAAAACAATAGATATCAATAGGAATGCCTATTTGATTTAATGATACACAGCACAGTTTAGAGTTCGAGTTCAGTTAAAACCTAAAATTTACTCAGCACATAATGCTATAACTCTGTCAGCACATGAAGCTGCCTTGTACTGAATCAGACCCTTGGTCCATCAGAGTCAGTATTATCTGCTCTCTCCAGGGTCTCTCAGGCAGAGGTCTTTCACATCACCTACTGCCAAATCCTTTAACTGGAGGTAACAGGAATCGAACCTGATGCTCTGACACTGAGCCATGGCCCCTCCCACAAATAATCTCAGACTCCTTTTTAAGATAACATGGGGAATGGAGAACCATGTATGCTGCCCTGAGCTCTTTGGAGGAAAAGCAGGGTAAGAACATGCTAGATGAATAGGCCAGCTTGCTACTTTCCCACAAACCTGGAGCAAATTGAGATCCTAATGCTTTCATTTCAGGTGTCAGAGTTGAGGCAACAGCTCCGAATAAGGGGCCTTCCTGTATCTGGAACGAAAACAGCCCTGATGGAACGTCTGCGGCCTTTCCAAGAATGCAGTGGGGGTTCAGTGCCCAGCTTCAGTGAAATAACTACTATCACCTTCCCAGTGACCCCAACAAGCTCTCTATCCAGCTACCAGTCCCAGTCCTCAGCCAGTCTGTTATCCAATGGCTTTTACCACTTTGGCAGCACCAGCTCCACACCACCCATCTCCCCAGCTTCTTCCGACCTTTCAGTGAACGGTTCCTTACCAGACACTTTCAATGAAGGACCGATGTCTTCCCCACAGTTTGTCTTACACCCTTCTCCTGTGCAGAGTGGGTGTGAAGAGAGTTTGATAGGGAGCATTAATGGAACTGGCATCCAGCTTGAAGTGGAAAGAATCGACACAGAGAAAGACAAGATGCTGGTGGAGAAACAAAAGGTCATCAATGAGCTCACCTGGAAATTGCAGCGAGAGCAGAGGCAAGTGGAAGAGCTGAGGATGCAACTCCAGAAGCGCAAAAGGAGCCATGGAGCGGAGGAGAAGCAACCCTCCACACATTTCTTTGGCTTTCCAATCAAGCAAGAAAGCACAGTGTCCAGCTGTCCATTTTCATCCAAGCAAACTGCCTTGAAAGGACAAACCAGCAATTCTGATACACGGAATAACTGTGGGTTACCTCAGCTTCCCTGCATTGTAAATAGCCATTATATGGAATCTTCAGGGCAAAATGGCATACTGTCCTCCACATTCCTAAGCCCACAGTGCTCTCCCCAGCATCCACCACTAGAGACAGCAAAGAGCCCTCAACACATCAGCCTTCCACCCTCACCAAACAGCCATTACCTCCTGTCTGTGTCCCCTAACACTCAAGGTGAAGGGCGCAGCAGTTCTCCACAGGCTAACAGCCTTCTACACACCACTCCGGTAAGGAAGCTTGGAGGGTATCTCCTTTCATGTGTGCTTTTTACTGGGTTGGTGTTACCGCTAATAAGGGGATGGAGATTCACACGCAAATTCATATCATAGAACCAGGCAGAGTACAGCATAAGAGCAGGGAGATTCTGAATTCTCCTGAATTCCGGTGGCCCTAGGAAATGCATAAAACCTTATGTAGGTCCCTCTCTTGCTAGCAAGTGTAATGTTACTTTGGTATTGGTATTACCCACCTTCACAGCATTTTAGAACTCAGGGATATGAGAAGGCATTGTAGAAGAGTGTGCAGCTGTGCCTGAACATGTTATAGCTGGAAAAGGTTTCTCATCCTATCCCCTAAAGCTTTACGTGCCAGAGGGGGAATCCAGTAATCACTATGGTTTACAGTATCAGAACATGGTGCCTTACACAAGAGCAGGTCATTTTCTCAAAACACAGGGCATCTCAGTTTTCACTTGAAATACAGCCCTGCTTTACATGCCAGAGGTGGAATCCAGTAATCACAATGGTTTACAGTATCAGAACATGGTGCCTTACACAAGAGCAGGTCATTTTCTCAAAACACAGGACATCTCAGTTTTCACTTGAAATACAGCCCTGCTCCCCAAACACCTTTCTAGGCATACTCTGGCTGGAGGCGGGACTTCTATTCATAAGCTACACAGCTCCTGATTCCTTGCAATGTAACAAAGTCCATGTCTTCTCACATTCTCCTACACATCGCTGCCTTCAGCCTACTGGCATTTATCACCATCGGTCATCTTTGTAGAGATAGGTTATTGTCTTGATGCCCCTATGAGTCTTTCCCATCCACACAAGGCAAGAACCCCCAAACCAGGCAGCCTATCAGAAGTAGAGGAAAATTCCTCATATTTTCTATTAAGCATTCTCTTATGAGACTGGGAAGCATTCCTAGGTAAAAGTTAAGGAGATGGGTTGCACATCCTTTGCTGTTTTCTCAAGTTTCCATTCATTGATTGACAGTTCAGTCTCATGGGCAAGAGATAAACTCAAGTCTAGGGACTTTTTGATGCAATTATAAAGCTGCACAGTCTCTGCTCAACTAATTCTTAATTTCTATGATTAACTTGCCTTCTCTGTAGATGCCAACACAGGGAGGACAGAAGTATTCTATTCTGTCACCCAGCTTCTGTAAGTCAAATATTGCCCTTCCAGAAGGAAAACAGCCTCCACCATATGCTGATGCAGTGAAGCAGGTAACTGTCCAGTGCTTGCTAACCGATGCTTGACTGGGGTTTATTTGATCTAAATCCTGCTCATGCAGCAAAATCCCTTGTGGTCTATGAGTGAAATCAATTCATTGCTGCTGGCTTGAAAGGTGGATTCACCACTGCAGAGAGACAATTCGAGATGTTCAAGCAAAAACTCAAATTCCGTCAACCTTTGTTTTGGTCAGTGGTTGAGTAAGAGGTTGAAATGAGACTCAGCAGTTCAATCCTGGCTAAAGCAGGGGTTCTTGACTTCTGTTTTCATCACTGGATAAATAACTATGTAAGCAACAGCAGGACTGTGACTTCTTACCAATTTTAAAGATTTTAAATGCAGAGATCTGTGAATGACTCAGCTTTGTCTGAGCACCTAGAGAATATCTTGATCAAGTGGGCACACTTGAGAACATGGAAGATTAACTCCCAAGGACACAAAGTAGGAGACTGCAGTCCTGATCATACATGTAATATTAAATTTTATAGGATTTGAAGATGAACAAATATAATTAGTGACAGTTTGAAGCACAGAGTAGGGAGCTGCATTTCATTCCATGTTAGCAGAGCACTTGAGGTTGCTTCTCAGACTTTTATGCAGCTAGAAGGCACATTGAAAGATATATTTGAAGTGCATAATAATCTGGTAGATTCACTAAACTACTCTGGTATCTTGTCAGAGATAACTACAAAGCTACTAAGGAACTGACAAGCCAGACTAATTCTTCCGGATAGCTCTGATCTGCTTCCTTCCATCCAAGCGGAATTTTTTGCAGCATGTAGGCTCAAATGGCTGACTTGTGCAATTTCCCGTGTCAGGCCCCAGTTGACACTCTCCATCTACCCTATTGGCAGTGAAATACTTTATTAGAGATATGCTCACTGTAGGAACAAGAACTTTTGTTAGGACTGAAAAAAAACCGTGGGAACATACAGGTTACAGGTAAAAGCTTGAAACTCCCTACATCCATACGTCACACCTACCCCTTAGCGTTGCTATGGAAGCTCAGACAATGTTGCCCTATCTAAACTAGCCAGGTGAAAGAGTCTCCAAAGTCGATCTCATGAGAACCAACTCTTGGGGCCCAATTTGAGAAATGGTTATGGCTACTACCCCCCTCAGGAATTCCACCCCCTTACCTTATGACAAGTGAAGGGAAAGAAAGCAAAACTTAAAGAAAGAAACGTTAAATTGACCTGAACTTGACACCCTGCTTTTCTTGTTGCAGCAGATGACCCAAAGTCAGCAGATGGATGAACTGCTGGATGTGCTTATTGAAACTGGAGGTAGGCAGTACCCAGAGGATGATTCAGGACTCTGCAGACACTGAGTGTTCTCCCTGGGCAGTCAAAGACTATAACCCTTATCTGTCCACTGCCTGAAGCATGGTGCCTATGATTGCTATTTCAGAACACCAGTTAGTCACAATGAGCACTATTTGAGCCAAATGCCTGCTGCCTGTGCCAGCTAGTTACAGAAAGACTAAATGTAACCATAGCCATTCTCTGTTGCACGAAGTGTATTTACGTGCCCATCTATTTCGATGAGTTTGTTTTAAGCAAACTGGATTCACTTGGAAGTTTAAACTGTGTTTAACCTTTTCCACAGTCAAAAAATGAGCTGATTATACTGACATATTTAGGCTTTAAAAAGAGAGGAATTCTAGAGTTTGTATCCAGACTCACTCTTTGAATGACCAAGACCAGAAATTGTGTCATGTGTACTGGAACTAAGGCTGTTTTCTTGTGATACCACAAAGTCTGGTAGGCAGTAGGAAGGCCAATGCCAAATAGTGGCCAAATATCTTGCATGAACTGATACAGAACTTATACGTAACATCACTGCCCACAGCACCCACTTCCATCACATTCTGTCCTCTTCCACAAGCTCTAAAATAACACCCGCTGAAAGTACTGAAAACCACAAACATAGACAAGTGGTAATAGAATGGCACTCAGAAATTCTGTATTTTGGTTCTCACTAGACTGCATTAGCTCCCTCAGATTCCAGTAACCCACACCACTTTTGATGTTGCTGGCCTTGCGGTACTACAAACCTTTGCCCTACACACACACAACTGTGATTTTGTCCGCATTAGTCCTTACACATCAGCTTTTGAATCAATACCATTGTCCTGTCTATAATGAAAACTTTCCCTCATATTAACATTTTTCTTGTGAGTTTCAGCTGCTAGCACTTGCATGAATTTCCTTTTCCTCTTATACCAGGCTCACAGAAACTACAAGAACCGTTAATTCTATGCTGGTTTAACCCAGTAAAGTATCACATGTAATTTTATTTACCTAGGGCTACAGTAGTTTATCTGCTGCCATCCTCGTAAAACCATGACGTGTTTCACACTGTTTTGTTCCAGTGACCATCCCAGTACTGCAGAGAAAAGATAAAAATGACCATGGAGATGCTCAATATTTTGTAATATTGAAAGCTATGAGGTAACCGGAGTTGATGGTATAATCCACACTGTTGATCAGTTGTTGTTTTCCTGTTACTTTTGGTCTGCAAACAGAAATGCCTGCAAATGCCAAAGATGACCACCCTTGTCGTCAGAAAGTGCCTCAGATAACAGTGTCTTCAGGGACCTCTGGTACATCCTCCTTACTAAAAGCATCACCTGCTTTTGAGCAAGGCCCTTCAAGTCAGCTATCCTTTGAACATGGCCCTGGTAACAATGAGAGTCATCTTGAAATCTTGTTAAATTCCCACAGCCCACTGGGGCGAACAAATGAGATCACCCTTCTGAAGGGAGGTGGCGAAGAGCCTCACTTTGAAGGGGTGATGGAAGGATTTTCCAGTAAAACTGCTGATGAACTGCTCACACCTCATGAGATCCTGCCAACACCCCTCTCACCCATGGAGACTCAACTTTCTCCTTCTTCTGGTGAAGGATCTGCTTTGCACATGAGCTTCACAGAGTCTCCTTGGGAAACAATGGAATGGCTGGATCTCACTCCACCTAGCTCAGCCAACGTTTTTGGTTCCCTCACCACTGCAGGACCCAGCATCTTCAACATTGATTTCTTAGATGTTACTGATCTCAACTTGAACAGCACCATGGACCTGCAGTTACAACAGTGGTGAACAAAATGATCCCTACACATGGTGATGTAGCCAGTCATAGATGATTTCCACAAAAGGGACAGACTAAACTAGAGTTCTGGTACCATCCAGGGAAGAGAAACTGGAGTCAGCGTTTCTCTGGACATAAACAAACTTTTTCTTACAAATTATCACAGATCCCACTTACAAGCAACCCCAAGCAAAAGATACTCCTCCTTTTAATTAAGCAAATGCATACCACAGAAATCTTCCAAATGGTTTCCAAGTTCCCTTTGCAGTGGAACTACACTTGGTATGTATCTGCCCATTTCATCCCTAACACATAAACCAGCCCTTATCAAGTACACTATATTAACATCACTATTTACTGTAGGCAGACCATAGTGTACTGCCAGCAGGCCCTTTGTGACTCTCAGCACAGTACTTGGAAAGCCTTTGTCCTCGGCATATTTATGAAAGCCTTCTTTCTCTAAAAACCAGCCTGCTTCTAAGCACTATGTGCCTTAATTGATGGCTTTTTTTCATTACTATCACCATTGTTTTCCTGAACACCTATCTCATTCTCTGCCTTTGCATCAGAATTGGAGCACTATGATTTATTCTACCTTAAAGGATCCAAGAAATTAGGGTGTTATGGGGTGTTTTTTTGGCAAGAGAGAGAGTTCAGAAATGAGGCATCCATAAAAAAATCTGTAAATGGGCATATTTGGTGTTCTATTTTTAGTAAATGCACAGAATGTGGTTTCATGTACACTCCTTTCCTTAGTTTGATCATTTTATAAATACAATGTTTATCATAGAAAGCACATGTAACCTTAGCTACAGCTGAGTTGTCTTGCAAAGGGAAAAAATACCTCTCATGGTACAAGGTATCCCATCCTAGCAATTATGTCTAGGAATGAGGATAAATAGGTAGAGTGCATCTCCAAACACTGCTAGTGCTTAAGTCACTTCCACTTCCTGAGTCCCTGTCTTCCCCATCAGAAGCAGGGCAGTTGCTAATACCAATGCCTCAACAGAATCAACTGTGTGATAAGTTTCTTGGTGTAAATTAGGCTAGTGAAAAAACCTTCTAAAAACATTATCTGTTCTGTTGTTTGTGGCCCTTCAGTTTACATTTACTCCATCTGCTTCTATGCTGTAAATTAATGTAGCTCCAGCAGTTAAGTCTGAAAGTGGAAGGCAAGCATAATCCTTCTTCTATCATGTCTGTCAACATCATTTACAGCAAGACAAAGCAGAACAAAATTCAAGAGAACTGCAATCATATTAAACAACCCCGCTGAATCTTCTACCTGTATCTCAATAACACAGCACTTGACTGAAGAATTTCTGCTTCCTGTGAGATGAACCTTAGCATTGTCTCTTAGGGCCTGTATCTGTTTTTCCCCCTCCTCCTTCAAACTGAAGTCAGACCACAAATCAACCCATCCTTAAGGACACCTGTGCCATATTCTATGCCAATGCAAAGAATGATGTCATCAAAATCACGTTTAAATGCCTGTTTTCCTCAGCTGCTGGGAAAAAAACATTCCAGTATTATGGACTGGAAGCAGCTATACAGTACAAGACTCAAGTTCATGACATTCTAGTGCCTTAGCCATTACTCTGTACTGGGCTTCCTGATCAGTTGAGACTGTCATGTAGGAAGCTAGATGGTGTCCCTTGCAAAACCTCCTGAAGAATAGCTTTGAATCCACAGATCAAGGAGGAGCATGTTCTTCTGAGTCAAGCACTTTGCGATAATAACAACATTCACAAGTGTGTTTATTTCTTCTGTAAATCTGTGCAATGTAATTCAGAAAGGTCTGTCAACACTGAGGGGGAGAAAGACCCCCCCCCCATCCATCATTAAATTTCTATCAAAGCTTAAGCAGCTTGGGGCAGCTTTCTATATATGAACCTACTCTGAGAAATTTTGTGAACAAATATAACCAAAGAATGTTACAAAAATATATACCGATTGACTGTGTTTAATACTTGTGTTACTGGAAGGATCATTTGTTGAAAATCAAAACAGCTCAGAAAGGACTGTGTACCCTTAAGTATCTTCTTGGCTGAAGGTCAGCTTGAACTGTACCAGGAGCAGGGATTCTGAAGACCAAATATGTGTGAAACTCCAGCCTCCGTAAGAAAGTGAAACTCCTGAGGCTTGATTGGGGAAAGAATCACAGCTGGCTTTAATATTGCTGAATGTTGTATAAGAAAGTTGTGTCGCACTATTTAAAAGCATGGTTTTTCTATTGTACAAATGTTCACAGTGCACTGGTAGGATAGAATAATCTTTCACATGCTTGTTTTTCTTTACTTTTGAATGTTAATATGCACAAAATTTAGAAGTCATTCCATGGAGTTTTTAAAGGCACTTGAATCCAGACTAGTTTTAGGTGCTACACTGTCATGCGGTACGGGGCTTTAATTATACCATTTAAAGGGAAGCTGTCAGCTACTAAAGTAACCACACACATTGTAAATAAACACACTACCTTACCTCTGTGACCAGCTACCATACCTATTAAAAGAATCCCTGTGACTTGTAATTTTTCATTTTTACATGTTTTATAATCACTGGTACTCCCTTTCAGTCTGTATTTGATACCTATGTAATATTTAAGATGTTTATACCCTACTACTTTTCTCCTCCATTGGGAATCCAAAGTATTCAACATCATTCCCCTCTCCATTTTATTCTCAGAACAACCACCCTGTTAGGCTGAAAGAATGACTAGCCCAGGTTCACCCAACAAGGTTCCATACAAGAGTGGGAATCTGAACCTGGTTTCCTGGTTCCTACTCTAACCATGATGGCTCTTAGTAGTGATTCAGATGTATTTGAAGCCTACCGCAAAGACTCAAATGGATTACAGTATCACTAATTTCATCTTTGCAAAGCATCCTTTGAGAGTGGCTAGTCTAAGGGACAATAATTTGCCCAGGGCAATCAAACAAGTTTTATGGCTGTGCCAAGATTCAAAACTAGGACAAATCCCAACTAGCCATTCAGTCAGTTTCTAGTCCTCTAATTTCTGAAGGAGAATTAGAACAAAGGCTTCCCACTACTACTACATTCAGAAACGAGACTTTCAAAATCCTCTTGATGGCAATGGTGGAACACTAACTCTGCTGCTGACAATACAAATATGCAGTTCTGGGATCCATTTGCAGAAGCATCACACTTCGACACTGGCAGCTTTCTGCTGCGGTGTTGTTGTTAGCCATTCAATCATGTTTGACTCTTGGCAATTCTATGAGCCAGCTCTCTCCACACTTTCCAGTCTTGTACTTTTTCTTTGAGTTGTTCCATGCTCAGGCTGGTGTTGACTTTTATGGTGTCTACTGTAGTACTATCAAGCTTACAGACAGTGTAATTAATTCAGAGGATCAAGAATTGCTCTAAGGACCTGATTTCTTCAGAATGGCAAAAGAGAAGGGGCATGGGAGCCTCTTTGTCCATTAGGTCCTCCTTACAAGCATCAGTAAGTTGGGGACACCTGGCCAGAGGACAATGGCTTTTACTTTGCATTTATTTTCTCCCATCATGTGTCTGACCTTATAACAAAAATAACAAGGTCATAGTTGCATCCTTGATTTATTACAACTGGCCTGCAGGCGGGGAAAAATAGAACTATTACATTAACACTTTGATTCCATGTAGGATATTTTAAATAGAAGAGAAGGAAGTCAGGAAAGGATAAAATAGCTGGAAGCTCTTATAAGCCATTATATTGTCAACTCCATTTTACTTACAGACAATAAGGCAATATCCCTGCACATCAGCTTCTCAATAAAATTTTATACATTTTTTTCTATGGTACAAGAAAGAAAAAGAAATTAACCAGAGCTCACAATGTACAGTTCTTACACTATTTTCACAGCTTCTGAACACTATACATCTTTATAAACATACACTGTAATATAAATGCTGCACCCTTAATAGTATATCATAACAATCTATGATTAATATGCTAGAACTGTCTTGTCTCAGTCATTCACTGAGCCTGAACTGGAAGCTACCTCCATTTCCTGATTAACTGTAAGGAAGTGTTCTGTTAAAATACACAGAAGTAGAGCAGGAGAAAGAGAGGGCTATGGTTGTTCAACTTTTGACAGTGACAAGGGGCAATTACAGAGAAAGAGCGGGAGGGATGCGCAGTTGGGAGGCTCTTAACAAGTCCGATCATCTTCCCAGACTTAGCAGATGCAGAATCCCAGCTAGTTCCCATTCTGATGCTACATTAGATTTTAATGCCATTTAGTGTTGACTGTGTTCTTATAATGGACCACTTTCTTGCAAAGAGAGCTTATTAATAAGCTGGTAAACAAGGAGGAGATGAATTGGCTAAGCAAAGAAATATTGTGATCACCAACTCATTCACAATTCTCCTCCTTGTATATGTATAACAGGGATTGTTTACTGAAATTCTAAATAACGACAGGTCTTAAAATATCACTTTATTCCCTCCATAACTTAGGAACCAGTCTCACCTGATGCAGATTAGGGGACTTAAATACTAGGAATTATTTTAGAGGCGGGGGGAGGGTATGGCGCTCTCTCTCTCTCGACTTCCTTTTTGTGGCAAATAGTTGGAAGAATTTGAACATTCTAATCCTCACAATTAACTGCTTTTAAGAAAGCTTTTTCATAAAAATGGTACTTTTATAATATTTCAGACTCTATCCACAATAAAGCATATTTAGTAGCTTTTCTGCAGTAATTTTGGGTCCTGAGCAATCCAACAGCAGGAGATAGGTGAAGTAGTTTTGATACGATAGTAGATAACAGACCTAAAGCACAGATTCCAAGTCACACATGGAGCCTCTGTGGGAAGGTCCTATATTAGGACTCTGGAGAGCTGAGGCAGGTGGGTAGAGATGACTTACAAGTATTTAAGGAATAATACAGTTCATCTCCACAGCTACAAGCTCTCTGGTGCCATTTCAGGAGATGAGCCAGCTAACAAGCATGGTGCAGTTAGAATCAGTGCTCACAAGCCAATTAAGTTCAACTGAGCAGTTAGATAAATCCTCAGATCAAAATCGGGTAACAATTTATAGGACATCTAGTCCTACCAAAAAGTGGCTTGCTTGGAAATGGAAATAATATATTATTCTCCATCTCTTAAAAGTTTTAACTGTTAGCCTCTTTCAATGCAATGCATACATTTTGGTAAAGCACAATCCCCCCGCACCATGAAGTTCTGCTGAGCCACTGTCCTCAAAACATACACAGTGACCATAAAGCAACAGAATTTCAGATAAATTAGTCTATTGCACTAATATTTGCTAGTTCCAGAAGGTAAGGTGCAGCTCATTTGGCTGCATGAGTTCTCCCCAGGCACAGTCTCTTTATATTTAGACAGACAATGCATAACATCCTTTCTTTTAAATTATCTGTAACAACAATTGGAAGAGTTTGAGAGAATAAAAATAATTCCAGTAGCTGCTGAGAAGTCTCCAAGTCTAGAAATTTACTTTAGGTGCTATTCAATCATGGTCAACAAATAAATGTCATTTGTTTCCACATTTCATGAACATGTCCACAAAAAGAGCAAATGAGGTCTTTCTTTGACCGACACTAACACTGTGTGATCAGGTATTACATGGATGCACTTTATAAGTGACAATAATATACAGACAGAATGAAAGAAAAACACCAACATTATCGCACAAGTTGTCTGGGCAAGCGTTAGAACGCTGCAATATGGGATGAAGATTCTGTACATCTTGCTTTCTCTCAGCACTTGCTCTAGCATTTTGATGTAGCAGCAGTATCAATCGACATACATTGGAGAGCTGGGAGTTGTTGGCATTTGATCCAGGATTTTACAAACATAGCACGCAACATCCACTGTTCGCTCTTCATACATTAGGATGAAGGGATGTTTCTGGGAAAAGAGAAAGAAACCAAACTTCTTATCGCTTCTGTCACACATAAGCATAAAAAGCACCTGGAGCTCCCCAGAGGGCTTTCGTATACCATTCTGTGGGCTGCTGTACTGATCCAGCACAGAGCACCTAGCAAGATCCTTGCTGTAGCATCTACATTTATCATCTAGGTGGTGCAAATGTAAATGGCACCTGTAGTGGTGAGGGAGGGGATTGGAATTTCCTGGCAATCAGGGCAGAGTCAGGCAATGGGTCTGTGCTACTGCTGCAATCTAAATGTCTGCTAGCCCTTTCCCCCCATACTCACCAGAAGCTCCTTATACTTTGGTCTTTTGGACTCGTCCTTTGTAAGGCTAGAAAAGATCAAAAAGATGTTAAAGGAGCAAGAATGTTTGTAGAAAAACACCTAAAATGAACTGTTGGACAGTACAACTTCCAGGCACATGACTCGTTAAACCAGTTTGGCAAGTTTTTAATATGAATTCATTATGATCAATAATACGCTATGAGGCACCATAGCGTCTTCATGAAACCGTGAAGAGAGACAGTTCTACAATAAAGACTTTACCATTCAATAATAATGAAATGCATTGGCTTTTCACCTGGTTTACTTACACATTTAGTAACTGTATTTCTATGTATCTAAATCTGTAAGTAAATCAGGTGAAAAGCCAAAAAGCCAACATTACTCTAGCTATACATCCATCAAGTTTCACAGTTTGTCACTTCTGTATAGCGTATTAAAGTCTCTTGAGAATCGCTAGGCAGTTCTGTGGTTGTAGGCAACCATGAAATTACCCTAGTTTAAATTCATAATACTCCACAATCTCTCTTACCAGTAAAGCTTTCCCCCTATTATTGGCTTAGATTTTAATTTTTGGGCAAAGAAAGCACCCAACCCCCCCAGCATTTTCCATGGCATTTATGAGACGCCTTTGGCACTTCCTCCTCAAGATCTTTGCTTTCTGAAATTCCAGTCCTTTATAAACAGAACTGCAGCAGTGCGATCCTAAGCAGACTTATGCCTTTCTAAAGACCACTGAAGATAATAGGCTTACAAGAATGCAACTCTGCTGAGGACTGCACAGTGAAAGAACTGCTGCATTAGCTCATCCGTCCATGACTCCAATAATCAATGAATACAGATGTCAGCTGTTTGGGAAAGGGGAGAGAGGTCACATTTATAGGACCTCGTTTTCTCAGAGAGATCATTTTCCTTTAAAGCAGGGGAAGCAACCAAAACCATCCTGTCATTCTATCAGTACCAAAACTTAACAGCCTGTGATTTCGTTTTGTATTTTTAAAGAAAGAGATGCTAATGAATCAGAAGGTGGCAGCAAATCCACACAGTAGTGCTTCTGAAGAGTAATATGGCACTGCAATCTTAAACAGAAGTCTGATGACTTCAAAGCGCTTGGAAGGGTATAACTCTGCTTAGGTTGCACCATATGGAAAAGAGACACGAGGGAGTTTTATCATGAAGCTTACCAGTGGCTCCCACTGTTGGTTTCTATAATCCAAGAATGCTCATCTTACAAAAATACCTCTTCTCTGCTTTCTGTTCCACATGATCAGAGATTTAAAGGCAAATACTTATTACATCTTAAAAGTATCTCTGCATATCCTTGGTCCTACATGGTTCCTTCTGAGTGTTAATGTAAACCCAGGGCATTCTGCTGCCCTAAATGGGTGTAAAGTAGCATGCAGAAGCAATACATTTGCCGCCACTATGGACCGGAGCTAGTGGCAGAGGTGTGTGGGAGGCTCCCAACCATGCCACCCCACCAGGTGGAAGGCAGGCTGCCACTGCATTGAACCCAGGCCAAGCAGCCAAAACAGCCCTTTGTAGATCACGAATGTAAGCACTGCTACACACTTTACATACTGTTTTCCTGAGCTTTCTATGTATTAACAGTAACAAGAACTGATTCAGATCCACTTTAGTTTGTCTGCCGTACAATGTGTGATAACTGTGCAGATGTTTATTTAAAACTAACGCAGCTACACACCTACAGACTTGCAAAATTCCCAGCAGCAAGGACTAGCTTGACTCATTCTGTGATCTGATCTGCACCCCATCTCAGCAATCAGTCCCTTAGTGCTTCACATTAATTATATAACAGTCAAAACAAGCCTCACCATGGCAAAGATTTCCAGGATACAATTAAAGGTTACAAAAGGTGTTGCTAAACAGAGATTTACCTGCTACCAACTCACTTCCTCCTAGCGCTACTTGTTAAATACGAACAACTGATAACAAAGTGTTTCTTTGTGTTACTACTAGAGTGACAACTGATTCAGGAGCTTGGAGAAGACATGACATACTGTCTGAGAAAAGTACCACTCCAATCAGACACGCAGGATGTGTGGCAACAATTTAAGGCATCTTGCACAGAAATATAGAGGTGTGATCCCCAGCATGAATCACGTTATTGCCATCAAGGTCCAGAACAGACAGAGTGGAGAATACTCACCATAAATTGACAAAGTTGATGAAACTTTGAGAGAACTCCCGTTCCTCTGAGTTACTCAACTGTGGTGGGTCTCCCTTGACTACTTGTGTCAGCTGATCAAATACACTGTTCCATTTGGGATAGGGGAACCGTCCTGTAGCCAGCTCATACTACAGCAAAGGAATAGAGCAACAACGCAGGTTGGGTTAGTCCAGTGATGGTGAACCTTTTAGAGACCGAGTGCCCAAACTGCGACCCAAAACCCACTTATTTATTGCAAAGTGCCAACAGAGCAATTTAACTTGAATACTGGGGTTTTACTTTAGAAAAAACTCAAACATTAATTTAAGATGATCCAAACAAAGTAAGGAAAGCAATCCCAAACGCTTTCATTTACTTAAAATTATTTGGCAGAGAATTCGACACTTTAATGATGGTCTGGGCCTGGCTGGGGCGATGGCACGCGTGCCCACAGAGAGGGCTCTGAGTGCTCCCTCTGGCACCCGTGCCAATAGGTTCGCCACCACTGGGTTAGTCAATGTCAAGCTCACAAAAACCAGGGAAATGGAGTATTAATGTAGTACTAACTGAACATGTGACTTTTCTTCAAAACAAGAAAAACCTTTGCCTTAAAAACACATTCTAAGTCATAGGACAGTACCACATAAGAGCCCCTATGAGTATTAACAGCTCACCTTATACATTCATAGGCATTACAATTTTGGTTAGATTTTAGCAGAAGTCCTTCCAGCTTACCCTGAGAAAGACTTTGCAGGGCAGGAAATTGGTTGAGGTGATAAAAGCCAGCAATAAGGTACTAATGAGAGCTTTCTGGATGACACAAGGTTCCCACTGAGAATGGCAATCCTCCAGTGACTCACTGTGAATCCTTTTCATCATCCTTCATTTCGTATACCTGCACCTCCCATAATTTAGTAGGCAAATAACAGGCTCCTGGTTTTGTTGTGTGTTCTTGCTGCTCTGAATTTGGGATTAATTTTTAAGGAGCCAACCAATCAACAAGCACAAAGCTAATTAAGTCTGTCTACTGTGGGGCAACAACAGCAGCACAACAAACACAGGCCATTCCTATCCTCTCCACGCCCAGGCCCAAGTCAGATATCTCTGCTCATATGAGGGCAGGCACACCCTTCTACCTTCATGCTATTCTGTAAAGAGAACAAGGGCAGAGTTTCTAATTCAAGCTCAGAGCCAGGGTTTTATTTTTCAGATTTACCATTGACATGAACACACATAAAACTGCCTCATATTGAATGAGACAACTGGTCTGTCAACTCCAGTATTGTCTACTTCAAATGGCAGCAGATCTCTGGGATCTCAGATGGTTTTTCATAACATCTACCACCTGAGCCTTTAATTGGCAATGCCTGGGATTGAACCTGGGACCTTCTGCATGCAAAGCAGCTGCTCCACCACAGCCTTTCCCCTCTATGGCCCTCTAGTGACACTGTGAAGTCACTGCTCTTAAAGTGGCAGGTCTGCCCCAATGAAGTGAACATAATGGAGCAGAGGGTGTAGCCAAAAAAGTGCAAGGTAATAATTAGGCAAGCAAAAAGAAAATTTAAGGAGCAGACTGCTAAAAGGATGCTACAGCCGCTATTTTCAGGAGGGGAGTCAAAAGAACTGAGTGAAACTGAGGTGACAAGAGATGAAGTTCTAGACCAGGGGTACTAAATATATGGCCCACAGGCTGGAACTGGCCCCTGAAAAGCTTGTATCTGGCCCGCGAGCAACTGGCTCTCTCCTGCTTCCCTCTCCAGGGTTTCTGCCACCACTGCTGAATCATAACTCACTTTTGCCCACTTCCCTTAGTCACTCTCTCCTGCTTCGCATGGGAGAGAAAGAAAGCCAAGCCTCCCTCCATTGGTTGAGGGTTCCTCCCCTTCCTCCTCCTTTGGGGAGGGAGGGGGAGGAAAAGAGCCAGAGAAAGCATACAAGAGACGGAGTCCCGTTGCACCTTTAAGACCAACAGAGTTTTATTCCAGGTATAAGCTTTCATGTATGTGCACACTTTTTCAGAGAAAGGGAGGGAGGGGGATTCTTCTGACAAGCAAAATTTACATTAAAATTGCACTCCTCTGCTGTTTACTTTGAGACCTGATCACACACATGCACATTAAAAAAGGAAGGGGGCCAGGAAAGAGATGCAGCTGGCATAAGGGAGTTAAAAGGAAATTATGTTGGCTTGTTGCAAAAAATTGTTTTTTTTTAAAAAAAGATTAGATTTCTCTGTGCCTATTTGGGATTTTATTTTCTTTCAAAAAGACCCTGATTAGTGATTAGAACACTTGGATTGGATTCCATTGTTTAATGACTGGAAGTAGATGGCTAATTATTTTAAAATACATTTATGGTTCCATACATTCCAGTTCAACAGGTCATCTCCCTCTCTCCCCTCCCACCTCACTGGCTGCCTTTCTTCACATTAACCCCCCCCCTTTGTAACTGTTTCATTATCATCACTAGTACTGAGTTGATTTTGCCCAGTCTGAAATCAACACATTATTTCACTTGGAGAGATCCCCCTTTCCAGTTCTAACAGATGGGAAAAAATAAAAGAAACCTAACAGCACAGCTTGCAATCTTTATCACTGGAAGGGAGCAAGAGTCCAGTAGTACCATAACAACTAACAAAATTTGTGGCAGGGCATGAGCTTTCATGAGTCACTGCTCACTTCTTCAGATACAGCTAGAATGTTAGTCCATCTGTCCTTGTATCTTGGAGAGTGAAGTGATTTCAGATGCCAAGTGACAACAGCAGGCATTGGTAATGATAAAAGAAACCTAGGTCTTAATTCAGTCCAGGAAGATGCGTTGTCTTGAGTGTCAAGATCAGTTGCAATTCAGCAGTCTCTTTCTAATCTCCCTTTGAAATTCCTTTGTAAGAGAACTGCTACTCTTAGGTCAGCAACTGAATGATGTAGAAGGGTAAAATGTTCCCGCACTGGTTTTTGAATGTTGTGTTTTCTAATAGCAGTAGAAAGAGTAGCACCTGAAAGACTAATGAAATTTGTGGTAGGGTATGAGCTTCATGAGTCACTGCTCATTTCTTCAGATTTATGGTCCATTATTCTTTGCATCCTCCTGGACTGAATCCTACTGGACCAAATTGAGACCTAGGCTTCCTGTCTCATTACCAATGCTAATATCTTCACACCAAATACCCCTTTGCATATCACACCTAACCCAACCAAACCTGCTTTTGCCATTCAACATCTGAAATAATCTTTATAAAGTTTATATCTCCAGTACCTCGTGTTACATTTTATGGTACACATGACTTGGTCCAACAAAGTGACATTTATGTCAGATCTGGCCCTCGTAACAGATGAGTTCGACACCTCTGTTCTAGACCTAGTAAAGAATATTTTTTTTAAAAAGTAAGTCTCTGGGTCCTGATGGCATGCCCTTGAACGTTCTTAGGGAACTCAAATGTGAAACTGTTGATCTCCCAACCAGCAGGTGAAACTTGTCACTAAAATCAGCCATTGTATCAGAGGACTGGAGAGTAGCAATCATTAGACTGGATTTTTAAAAAAGGTTTCAGAGAGGAACCAGGAAATTACATGCCAATTATCCTAATGTATGTCCTGGGTAAGTAAGTTGAAATTACAATCAAAGATAGAATTATTAGGCACATAGAGGCACAAAGCCTACAAAGGGAAGTCCTGCCTTACCAGCATTTTGGCGTTCTTTGAAAAGTGAACAAACATGTAAACAATGGTGACCTGGTAGACATTATATACTTGACCTGTTAAAAGACTTCTGACAATGTACCTCACCAAAGACTCCTGATAAAGCTAGTCATGAGCAGTGTTCCCTCTAAGCTGAGTTAGTGTCAGCTAGCTCACAGTTTTTTAGCCTCCAGCTCACACATTTTGTCTTAACTCAGGCAGGATGGCTCCAGAGCAAACTGATTTATACAGTAGCCAAATTGCTTACTCACAACTTTAATGTCACAAGACTCCACAGCTTAGAGGGAACATTGGTCATGAGATAGGGGAATGTGCCCTTTCATGGATTAAAAATTGGTTAAACAAAAGGAGGCAGAGAATGAGAATAAACAGATTGTTCTCTCAATGGATCAGTATTGGGGGCCAGTGTTATTTAATGCGTTCATAAGTAATCTGGAACTTGAGTAGACAAGTACAGTGGTTTGCAAATGACACAAAATTATTCAAAAATAGTGAAAATCAAGGTTGACTGTGGTGAGCTCTAGGAGTAAGTAGGCAACAATATGGCAAATAAAGTTCAGTGTAGGCAAGTGTAAGATGATGCACATTGGAACAAAAAAGGTCCCAGCTTTAAGTATGCTTTAATGGGGTGTACACTTGTTAAGACTGAGAGGGAAA